>NC_000087.7:53197006-53527006 GCF_000001635.26 Mus musculus
CTACCAGTAGTGCCTGGCCAACCTATAACCTTCAAAGGGCATACCTTTGATGAAAACTGACTCTCCATCTTTCATTAACTGTCCATACCTTCTCAAATGGGGATGATGGATAGTGAGAACCTACAACTCATTGATGGAAGGCAGACTGGCCTGATTTTGTGCAGATAGAGACATACATTTTCTCAATGACATCTCTGTCTTACAAGATTTCCACTATCTCTTCATTGAGGGATCCTAAGACTCAGCTCCTCTACTTCTTGCCTCTTTCTGTGAGTATGTGTACGTGTACAAGTGTATCTATATTATAGATGTCTCATTTTACATCCAAGTCAACACTTAGTGGTTTTTGCAATAAACAGCTGGCATTATTTCACATTAGGCAATATGCCTTGATGTAGATGGTGGGACTAAATACCACACTGAAACTGGAGATGGCTAGAAATCATCACAGTTGTTTGTAGTATAGGTGAAATTTACACTTTTGACCTAAACTTCTGGGTCCACCCTATGGCTTTAAGATGGATGGATAGGGGATCAAGACCCTTAACTTGCATTGCATTTTCCTTCTTCTTGAACTCATATTAAAAAAAAAAAAAAAAAAAAAAAAAGCTCATGGTGGTGATGATTCTGTTGGCCTGGACGTTCTGCTTTTGTAACTGCTAGACAGAGATACCCTTAAAGAGACAGATAGATCCTATCACATTTTGTAACATAAAGAATTCTGTGGTGAAATGGGTTTGCAATGTCAGTCGTGGGTCTTTGATGAAGATTTTGTTCCGAAGTACAATGTTCAAAGGTAGAACAATATATACAATCTGAAAAGTGATTGGACCCTGAGGGCTTTAATCAATGAGTTAATTGATTGATGGGTGTGCATGGAAGGGGTGAGGCACTTGTAAAGGAACATGGTCATTGGGAACATGTCTTGGAAGGTATTTATTGTCTTTGGTCGCTTCCTGTGTTGATGCTTACTGGCTGCTAATAAGTTGGACAACTGTGCTCCTTGATGCCTCTTTCATACTCTTGTGACCATGGACCTGTTTTCCTTGCTGCTAAGGCACATTGTAACAGTGATGAAAATGATTTACATGAATGTTTTTCACTAGTGATACTGACTTGTCTGGTCCAGAGTAACCATGGTTTAATTCTTTAAGCTTTTTTCTGGAAGAATCATGCTAACATTAGACACAAAGTTACCAAGCAGTTGTACCTGGAAGATTCTGGCAGTGTATCTGTTGTCTGAGAAATAAAGAAATTTGCTGCTTCACACACTGGTCCTTTCACTGTATTCACTACTATATTTTAATAGATTGCAATATCATATGAAGTAGCAGAAAATGATGGGAAAATGGAACGGAGGTGAAAATGTGTTAAAATCATTAAATTACACACTTAAAAATAAAGGAATCAATGGATTTTTTAGTATAGAAAGGATACTTCAAAAAAGCTGCTGAAAAGGCTTGGCCAACTCATGGGAGATGGTATTTGTCATACCTCCTGTGATGTAGCTGTTAATAGTAGTGGGTTTATTACAGATGAATCAGACACTAATATAAGCATTAAGGGATAACTCTCAGTTGCCTCAGGAGAAAGAAATCAGGTAAAATTCATTGGATTTCCTGATGAGGATTTTTTTTTGTCATAGCTTTGGTGGCAGGATATTGGACAGATTAGCAAGTCCCCCAATAAGTGTAACACACAGTAGAATGTGGGGATTGTGAGGCTATAGGAAATATTCAGTTCATGTCACATATTATTGAGTATCCTTGCTGATGGAGGTAGTCACCCTTCACTTATGTCATACATGGAAGTGTGTCTATGCAGGGGCAGAATGCAATAGATGGTGTTGAGTAATGTTTGTGTAGGTTATGGAGTAAGTTAAACATTACTGTGATGGAACATTATTTTTTCCCATCTTGACTATCTACAGTTACCTGAGAAGAGAGAACAATTGAACATCTGTCTCCAATCACTTAGTCATTAGGTAAGTCTATGGGTTATTTTCTAGTCTAATGATTGATGTGGGAGGGCCCATCACTGTGGCTAAGCTCATAAGTAGTCCTTAATAAATGGGAGCCCTTTAGGTTATATTTAAAAAAAATAGCTGATCGAGCAATGGGAAAAGTGGTGGTTTGAATAATAAATCCCCTATAGACACATATATATGAATATTTCATTACCAGGAAGTGGCAGTGAGTTTAAAGATTAGAAGGAATACGAGAAGGTGTGGCTTCATTGGAGGATAGGTGTGTCAACAAGGATGAGTTTGAGTTTTCAAGAAGCCAATACAATGGCGTAATCTCTCTCTTTGCCTAAGGATCAATAGTTCTCTATTGCTCCAGTGATGGGGTACCTCCCGTGATGATTGACCAATCTTCTGAAAATGTAACAAAGCCTCCAATTAAATGCTTTGTTTTCTAATAGTTGCCATAGCGATGGTCAGGTGATTATGTTAGCCTCTATCAGCAGACTTCGGAGACTAGTTTTCTCCTGAGTTTGAGTGTTCAGAGTACTCTCTGCAGGCAAGATCTCCTCTTGCAGAGAAGGGTCCCAGATATCTGGTGTTCGAACCTTTCTCCTGGCAGATGTTGTAATCGACTCACTAGAGGTACTAAGATCCCATGGAGAGTCCTGTGGGGACCTTTGGGGTGTCCACAGACTCTGCCCCCAAGGTGCCCGGTGCTGTAATGGATTGGAAGGGACTTGTGACCCTGGTCAGGCCGGTTTATCTGCTTCCCTAATGAATGCAGTCTCAGGTCCTGCATGATAGGATTGGAGCAGAAGTGGTTTTCCATTCACAAAGGTCTTAAGATCTCGTGGATGTTTCTGTGAGGACCTTGGGGCTGTCCTCAGACTCCGTCCAACAAGTTGGCCAGGTGCTGGCACAGACCAGAGGGACTTGTGACCATTGTCAGGCCAGGTTTTCTGCTTCCCTAATTAATGCAGTCTCAGAACCTGTGAGATTGGATTGGAGCAGAGGTTGTGTTCCGTTCACCAGAGGTCTTATGATCCCATTTAGGGTCTTTTGGGGACCTTAAGCGTGTCTGCAGACTCAGAGCACAATATACCCTGGTGCTGACTTGTCACTCTCTCTCTTATGGTACACTTTCTCTGACTCCTTAAACAGATGTTGTAAAGATAATGTTTTCGGACTCTCTAGACGCTGTAACCTTTTCCTAATGTCAGAAGAATACTGCCCAATGGAAGCCATGACACCTGTCACCTGCTGGCACGCCGAAGTAGGGTCAAAGGTAGTGTAACACCTCTATACCTTTCAGAGGTATTCTAAAAACACTGCTGGGGGCTCCTTTTTCTCTTGTAGGATCTCTCTTACCTTGGCCAAATTGGTGGGGCACCTGCCAGCTCCTTTCAGTTCTATTATCAGAGCCCAGCTGAAAATTGTCAATTGCTCCATGTGGTCAGTCCTGTCAGGACATGTCAGAGGGAAGGCTGCATCCATATCATTCAGAAGTTTTATTGGTAGTCAATTGGCCCCCAGCATGCTCTTTCTTTCCTCTCAGAATCCTCTCCTTCTCCTCTGTGGTGAAAGAATCAGTAGCTGCTGACAGTCATCCCAAGTAGGCTGAAGAGAGAATATGAGAGATTCCATTAGATTAGGAGGCTAGAGGGGTTTTCAAAGAAGGGAGGTGTGATTAGCCTTCCAGTTATAGAGTTCAGAGGAGGAAAAGGGCCATTACTGAAGGGTCAGCAGTTGTCTGGGGCCTGCTGGAGGAGGGTCATAAGTACATAAAGGCAGTGCAATGGTTGAATCTGGTCACTCTGGGCTTCGAGCTCGCTGGCCTTGGGCTTTAGCAACTGGTCCCTCCCCAAATATCTAGTGGCACCCTGTTGAGAGTTCTTGGGGGGACCAGTTGGGAATATGCGGGTGGGGTGCTATGCCATTTTGGAGGTTCTTCTAACTCTGGATAGATCTTGGGAGAAACCGAGGGCTGCAGTTCAACCTGTGCCAGTTTTAACTTTTTTTTTTCACCTCTGGGTGGCAGAGGGCCAGGACTGGGGAGCCTGGATTATTCTTTTTAACCCAAGGCTTTAAACAGGATGGGAGAGGGGGGATCCTGTGCTAAATTTTTCTAGTTGAGAATGTATGACACGTAATCTGGCTGAGACCCTGGTCCCCTCTGTAAAACAACTTTAAGAGCTGAAAACAGAACCAAACAAAGAGTGCCCTCTAGTGGCCAACTATCATCAAAGCTGGCCATTCTGTAGATCAGAAAGTTCTCTAAAATCGATTTCAGACATCCACAGAGAGAATGTGAGTGTTAGTCTTAATTTCAGTCGAGTGATCAAGGGTCAGTCCAAGGGGCATGATAATAGTCGGGCCCATCATCAGAGTCACATACAGGGAAAAAAAACATATACACAAAAAAGATTACAATAACCAAGACCAGGCCCCAATAAGATGGCCAAGAAAGCACACACTCACTTGGCACCCAGTAACAGAAACAGACAGCCGAGTGAGCACACTCTCACTTGGCACACTGATAGGAGATCTCCAGGTATCCCTAGAACTCCCTCAGAACTCCAGGGATGTCCCAAAGGGTGGCAGCCGGTTTCTCCTGACATGTCTGTCAGTAACCCTTTTCCATCTGAAAAAGGGAGTTCGTTGCTCTCACGAGCATTTACAACTGCAAACGGAGAATAGTGAATTCAAACAGAGCTGGCACAAATAAATAGAGACAAAGATAGAGGAAAGTTATAGAAAAAGATAGAGACAAAGATACAGACAAAGATAGAATCCTACCTCCAAGCAGGGTCTCTGAGAATTTGGGTAGGCCACAAATCATGGTGGAGAAGCCCCCAAATGTAAGACCTCAGAAGCTGGGCCTCCTCTCAAGTCCCGGGATGAGCTGGCCAGCACCCCAATGACCCAAGAGAAAACCACAACTGATGCAAACTGCAAGAGGTTTTACTATTAGCTGGCTGAGAACAAAGTCACTCTGCCTAGCAGGGCAGGGGAGTTTGACACCGAGCTGTGACAGTAAGGGGCTTTTAGCAGCTAGCTGGGGAATTGGGAGGAGTTGGGAGGAGAGTTGGGTGGAGTTGGGAAATGTGGGCAAGGGAGTTCTTCTCTTCCTGGTGTTCTTGGTGAAATTTACAAGGCAGGAGTGGGGCGTGAGTCCTTTCTAAATTTTTATCTCCTTGTCCTTGGCACAGGAAGGCAGGCATCTCTGGTTGAAAAGTATAGAAACAAAAAGCCTTTTTGCTGGCTATAGAGAACAAAGAGCTTCTTCCTAGCTGTATTTTCAGAGATCAGGGAAAACAAGCTTGGAAACATCTAGGGGATTTACCTTCCTGCGAGATACACTTTAAGTTGGAGTCTCACCATAGGACATTTTTTCTACCACACAAAAAACTTTACACAGAAAATTATTTTAATTATTTTTAATGAATATATAATATTTGATTTGAACCATATGTCATATCCATATAAAATACATGGTAGAATTCCAAAAAAAAAAACTTGTAATATTTACTTTAAACAATTCATACATTTACACCTCACAGCACTTCTTCATAACTGTACTACCATTGCTGAGATCCTTCTTCTTCCCAAATGGTCCTTCTATTATTTTTATAATGGTTCTCCTTTTCTTTGTGTGTATATCTGGGAACATCTCATGCAGGTGGTTGTATTGTACTAGTTGCTATGTTTTTGTGATCACAAGGTCTAAAGGACCACAATCTGGTCTTGAACTACACATATAAGAGCATCTGACCCTGAATTACTCTTTTTCCTGAATCTACTTCTCCAGTCAAGGTATCACAAACACCACTTTTGAAGTACTCTATTGAAATGGGAAAAAATCGAAAATATTACACCGTATCTTCATCTGTTTCTACCTGAGGTGATATATTCTCATCTTTGTCAAATGCTGGGCTCTATACTATATGGACAACAGAAAATGGAAACATAATATGCTATATTAGTAAAAGGGAATAAAGTATTAATGATTTGAATTTCTCAGGAAATACTGCCCAGGTGAATTTTTGAAACAGCTTTTAGAAATGACATAATTACGTACATGAAATCCAGTATAGGCATAGATAAGAAGTAAGGTTTCCAAATTATAGGGCTAGTGAATATTTTTACCAATATTATAGAAAAAAAATCCCTAACTTAAAGAAAGATATGCTCATGAATAAACAAGGAGACTACAGAACGCCAAATTATTTGGACCGGAAAAAAATAATTTCTGCCATAATATAATAGTCAAAACACCAAATGCACAAAACAAAGAAAGAATATTAAAAGCAGTAAGGGAAAATGGTCAAGTAATATATAAAGCAAGATCTATCAGGATTACACATAACTTCTCCCCTGAGACTATGAAAGGAGAAAATCTAGGGCTGAAGTCATACAGAATGTAAGAGAGCAGAAATGCCAGCCAAGACATGAAGCTTAACTCTTTTAACATAGCTTGGGAAAACAAGGTATTCTGTGACAAAACAATATTTACACAATATCTTCCAATGCATCCAGCACATCAAACGATAATAAAGGGACAATTTCAATATAAAGAGGGAAATTACACTCGAGAAAAAAGAAGAGATTAAAGGTGAAGGAAACCTAAAAGAAGATAGCTACATGAACAAAATTCCAACTCTAATAACAAAAATAACAGGAAGCAACAAGGACTTTTCTTAGGATCTCTTAATATCAGTGGACTCAGTTCACCAGTAAAAAGGCATAGAATAAAAAAAATGCATGTGTAAGCAATATTCAGCTTACCAAAAACAAACACCAAGGACAAAGTCAGAAATTACCTCAGACTAAAAGGCTGGAAAAGAACTTTCCAAGCAAATGATCCGAAGAAATAAGGTGGAGCAGCCATTCTAATATCAAATAAAATTGACTTTCAACCAAAAGTTATTAAAATTGGCAAGGCGGGAAACGTCATATTCATTAAAGTTAATATTTACCAAGATGGACTCCCAAATCTAAACATATATACTCCAAATGCAATGACATCCACATTCATAAAAGAAACTTTAGTAAAGCTCAAAACTCACATTGTACCACACACAATAATATTGGAAGACTTCAACACCCCTCCCTCATTAATGGACAGATCCTGGAAACTAAAACTAAAAAGATACATGGTGAAACTTGCAGAATTTATGAAGCAAATACGTTTAGGTGATATCTATAGAACATTTTATCCTAAAACAAACGAATGTCCCTTCTTCTCAGGACTTCACGATGCCTTCTCCAAAATTGACCATACACTCAGTCACATAACATGCCTCAACAGATATAAAATTATTGAAATAATTTTCTGCTTCCTATCAGATCACCACAGACTAACTTCAACAATAATATAAATAATTGAAAACGCACATACACGTGGAATGTGTACAACAATCTAGTCAGTGACAAAACAGTCAAGGAAGAAATATAGAACTAAATTAAAGACTTTTCAGAGTTTAATGAAAATGTAGCTACAACATACTGCAAGTTATGGAACACAATGAAAATAGCCCTAAGAGGGACACTCATAGCTCTCTCTGAATGCCTCTAAAAAAAAAACCGGAGAGAGGATATAGGAGTAGGTTGACATCACACCTTAACACTATAGAACAAAAAGAAGCAAATTCACCCAAAAGGAGTTGAAGTCAGGAAATAATCAAACTCAGTGCTAAAATCAACCAAGTGGAAACAAAGGAACAAGACAAAAATAATCAAACAAACTGGGAGCTTTTTCTTTGAGAAAATCAACAAGATAGATAAACCATTAGACAGACTAAATAAAGAACACAAGGACAGCATCCAATTTAGCAAAATCAGAAATGAAAAGTGAGAAATAACACCAGAAATTTAGTAAATTTTAAATATCATCAGATCCTACTATTCAAGGCTGTACTCAACAAAACTTGAAAGTCTGGATAAAATGGACACTTATCTAGACAGATATCAGGTACCAAATTCAAATCAGGATCAGAGAAACCCTGCAATTACTTCTACCACTTTGAGGAGCCGCCCTCACGGTCACCAATACAAGATGGTGCTGACAACACCATTGTCAACATTGCTCATGGTGAGTATGCTCAGGCGTCAGGGTATCGTTCCATTACCTGAGCCCTGCCACTCCAATGGCGTCATCAGGCTGATGGTGGGCAGACAATTCCGGTGATTCACGTCTCCAACCGTATTTCTAACCATACTTTGCAACCTATATAAGGGAGGGGTTTTCTGCTCTCTGGGTCTCCTGTCTTGAAGCTGTTCATCTATCTCTGGAGATGTATTAAAGCTTTACTGCAGAAAGATCTGAGTGTCCTGCATGTGTTCTTGCTGGCGAGATGGTAGCGCAGGTCATCCGGTGCCATAAAGCCAGGATCAACATCGCTGGCATTGAGGAGAACCCCTGGAAATGGGGTGGATTCAGAACTGCAGGGAAAAGGTAAGTTTGGAGAGGTATGTCTCATCGTGACCCTCTTATCCCTATTGATTTCGGTCTTAATCTAGATGCACCCTAGGAAGGGGCAGTAGAAGCTCTAATCTTGGTTGCCCTGGTCCTCATTCTGTTTCTTATTCTGTCCATCGAGGCTGGTGCTGAAATTTGAGGTCCATCGAGGCTGGTGCTGAAAAATGAGGTGTTGTCAGTCCGACGTAGATAAGTGGCAGCACTGAGGTATCTTCTAAGCCTTCCGTAGACAAGGGAACAGAGCACTGTGTTTACTTTCGCTTTGCTTAAGGAGTACTATAAATGGGGTGTAGATCGGAGCAGGGACTCACTCTATCATGGCCTCCTCACAGTCAGTGATCACTGCATTACAGGCAGGTTGCCTCCAGTACACTGCAGAACTTTGTTAAGGAAGTGGATCGCATTTCTCCCTGGTATTCTTGTTCGGGGTCTCTAACTGTAGCCTTATGTAGTAAGCTAGGAAGTGACCTTGACCTTAAGCATGAAGAGGGAGACTTACGCCTGGGCACCAAGGCATTTGCAAGCTGATATAAAACTGTCTAGAGGATGAAACCTGCCAAACAGCCAATGTGGAGGGACAGGGAATACTAGAAGAGGTTCAGGACAGTATGTCAGAAACCTAACAGAATGAGAGAATGGGAGCTCGAAAAAAGAAAGACATGTCTAAGAAAAAGGGCCCTCCCAGGGATTCAGAAGGAAGGGGAGAGAGAAAAGAGGGCAGTAAAACTGATCCTCTACTAAGAAAAAGCCACACATGTAATTCAACTTTGCCTTGAAGCTCGGGGACAAACCAAATTTCTTAGAACAGATAATGGACTGGCCTACACCTCTCAAAATTTTCAACAATTCTGTCTACAGAGGAATGTAACTTATTTAACTGGTTTGCCATACAGGGACAAGACATTGTGGAACGTTCCCACCACACTGTTAAAACTTACCTTATCAAAAAGAAAGGGTGAGTCGATGAGGCTCTTACCCTTAACACTGAGAGTGGACATCTCCATGGTACTCTTTACTCTTAATTTTTTGAATATTGATGAGCAAGGCCACATTGCAGCTGATCATCACTGTTCAGAACCAAACAGATCTAGAGAAATTATCAAATGGAAAGTTGTCTTAACTGGAAAATGTAGAGGCCTGCATCCTATTTTAATAAGATCCAAAGGAGTTATTTGTGTCTTTCCACAGGAAGAAGACAATCCCCTTTGGGTTCCAGAATGCCTCATCTGAAGGATCTCCCCTTCAGAAGATGTGGACAAAAGAGGGAATTCTGGAAACAACGATGGATAATGACCCTTCTACTGGAGATCATGGTTCCTAGTATATCGGGGGAATTGTGTTGGGGTATTATGTCTAGCATTCTGTTCATGCCTGTCATGCACAGTGCACAAGTTTTTCCACATTTCTTTACTACTGATAGGGAGCTGGGACTTGCCTTTTTACCATTAGATGGACAAATTCAGGTTCTGATGGAAAACAGAACTTCTCCCTCAAAGGAAGCCTGTGCTTTGTAATGATCTCTGACTTGAAAGACCAACGCCAGTGTATATCCTTCTAAAATCAATCAGTGGCCTGGTTGAAAGCAGCTGCTTGGGGAACCCACTCTGAAATATTAGCCAATGCCTTGATAATCCAAGGCTGGAGGCCTAGTCATAAATCCAGGAAAGCACTGCCCCAGCAACCCAGAATGGCACCCTTTTGTAAAGGAAGATCCTCGGAGGACTCCATGCTTCCTTGGACTGGGTGCCAGGCCAGAAAAACCTTTTGGGTGGTTGAAGGATTTTTTTTCCTTTTCCCCACATGTAAGTGTAGAGATTAATGAAATCCTTGCTGGACATGATTTTAACTTCATGGATTCTGATCGGGCAGATGCTAACCCTTTTGATCAATGGTTACTTTGTGGGGTTAATGAGAGCTGTACCGATCTTTCACCTATGGCCATGATTGAAGGTGGATATAGTGAAAAGGGCCAAATGGGTTTTGAGTGGTAGGGCACTTTGAGTGCTGGTTTGGGGTCATTCGATCACTGCTCCTCTAATACTAAATATAAAGCATTTAAAAGGGTGAATTATACTGTCACCCCGGTTTGTGTTTGGCCCCCTTTCTGTGGGTGGTAAGTAATAAAAGTTTAAATAATAATCAATTAGAGTTAGATTGCTTGCTTAATTAAAGTTTCTATACCCTGTGTTGGGATGCTACTAAGTATTGCTTTGCTTTGGTTACTCATGTGCCTAGATTTTTTCCAGTTCCTGTGGAAGCCTCTAGAATTTAAGCTTTTTTAGAGAAAAGAGAGATTTTGGAATCTCTGCTATTATAGTTGGCTTGGTAGCAATAGCAGCAATAGCTGCCTCTGTCACTGTTTCGGCCCTTGCCTTGTCTGCTACGGTTCAGACAACGCAAACTATAAAATGACCTTTTGGCAAGAGTGGCATTGGCCCTGAACATCCAGACCATGGCCAACTCCCAGATACAGAGAGGCCTCATGTTGGTAAACCAACGGATCGATCTGGTCCAAGAGCAGGTGTATATTCTTTGGCAAATGCCTCAGCTGGGTTGCAAACATAAGCTGCCTAGCGTCTGTATCACCTTACTACAATTTCAGAATTTTACAAGAGCAGCTAACCTGTAAAAGGCTTTGTCTTGTTATTTGTTACAGAATTGGACCATAGAATTTGAACATACACTCCGGGAGCTGAGGATCACCATCTTATAAGTCGATTCGACATGTCTTGACCTGTAATTGATGGAAGGATTTTCTACCTGGATTTCTGCAGCATTCTCCTACTTCAAGCAATGGGTGGGGGTGGTTTGTTTGGAGTGGCTGTGCACAGTGGAGTACTGCTCCTACTATGGATGATCTGCAAACTTAAATCCCAAACAAGGAGGGACAGGATGGTAGTAACCCAGGCACTTGTTGCTTTGGAGCAGGGTGTTTCCCCCAATATATGAATATCGATGATGCTCAAGCAATAAGGTTGCTGGACATCCAGCTCCACAAAACCCTGAGGCGAGTCTTGCTGCATGGGTTGGAGCGGGTGTGCTTTAACAGCCCAGGAGAGTTTTGGGGCTAAGCACTGCACTGGAATGGCGTTGTGGTGTAATTTGAGCTTCTTTCTGGGAGATATGTCATCTTTAAAGAAGGTTGAGTGTCCTAGTGTCCTTCCCCCAGGAAAAACGACAGGGGAGCTGACCAAGACCCCTCTGGGTGACGAGCCTGGGAGGAGGTTTTGTGTAAGGCCCCTATGCTTGCACACTCGGAATTTGACCTCTATCTCCACTCTCCATACTGTGTGGCCTGTTGCTTCTAACATAAAAAAAAGGGTGAGATGTGAGGAGCCGTCCTCACGGCCACCATTACAAGATGGTGCTCACAACACCATTGTCACTATTGCTCGTGGTGAGTGTGCACAGGCATCGGGGTATCTTTCCATTACCTGAGCCCTGTCTCTCCAATGGCATCATCAGGCTGATGGTGGGCAGACAATTCCGGTGGTGCACGTCTCCAACCATACTTCTGTCTTCACAGCCTATATAAGGGAGGGGTTTTCTGCTCTCTGGGTCTCTTGTCCTGAAGCTGATTATCTATCTCTCGAGATGCCTTAAAGCTTTACTGCAGAAGGATCCGAGTGTCCTGTGGACATTCTTTCTGGCAAGACTGTAGTGTGGGTCATAACACCCCTAAAGAATTAGAAGCAATCGTTAATAGTCTCCCAACCAAAAATAAGCCCAGGGTCTGATGGGTTTAGTTCAGAATTCTATCAGATATTCATGGAGACCTAATACCAATACTCCTCAAACTATTATGCAAAATTAAAAGAGAAGGAACACTATTTAATATGTTCTATGAAGCAAGATTACAACTATACAAAACCTAATGGAGAAAGGAAACTTTATTCCAATTTCCATTATGAATATCGATGCAAAAATACTAAATAAAATCCTTTCAAAATGCGTCCGAGAATACATCAAAAGGATAAACCATCATGACCTAGTTGGCCTCCTTCTTAATGATTCAGGGAGAGTTTAATATCGAAAATCCATCAATTAAATCCATTATAGAAAAAAAAAAACAAAAACAAAAACAAAACAAAAAAAACTCAAGTACAAAAACCCCATGATTATTCGATTAGATGCTGAGCAAATAGTTGGATAAATACAATGGCCATTCATAATAAGTCCAGGAAAGACCAGGAATTCAAGGCATACACCTAAAAAAAATAAAAAGAAGGAGAAGAAAAGAAAAGAAAAGAAAAGAAAAGAAAAGAAAAGAAAAGAAAAGAAAAGAAAAGAAAAGAAAAGAAAAGAAAAGAAAAGAAAAGAAAAGAAAAGAAGGCCCAGGATTTAACTTTAATCTAAATGGTCAGAAACCAGAAGGAATCCCACTAAAATCTGGGACTGGACAAGGCTGCCCACTTTCTCCCTACCTATTTAATAGAGTACTTGAAATACTAGCCAGAGCAATTACAGAAAAAAACAAAACAAAACAAAACAACAACAACAACAAAAAACAAAACAAAACAAAACAAAACGAAAACAGATGAATACAAATTGGAAAGGAAGAAGTCAAAATTTCTCTATTTCCAGAAGATATGATAGCATGTATCTATGACCCCAAAAATTACAACAGAGAAAACCTAATCCTGATACACATTTTCAGCTTAGGAGCTGAATTTAGAATAAATTTAAACATAACAGTGGAATTTCTCTGCAGAAAAGACACAAAGTATGAGAAAGAAATTAGGAAAAAATGTGCTTCATAGTAGTCACAAATAATATAAAATTCCTTGGTGTGACTCTGAGAAAGTGAAATATATGTATGATAAACACTTCAAGATTCTTCAAGAAAGAAATCAAAGAAGATCTCTGAAGATGGTAAAATCTCCCATGCTAATGATTTGGCAGGATTAATATAGTAAAAATGGCTATCTTTCAAAAAGCAATCTGATATGCATTGCAATCACCATCAAAACTCCAACTCATTTCTTCACTGAGTTAGAAAGGGCAATTTGCAAATTCATCTTGAAAAAAAAAAACCTACTATATCCAAAACTATACTCAACAATAGAAGAATGTCTTTTGTAATCACCATGCCTGACCTCAAGCTGTACTACAGAGCAATTATGATAAAAACTTCATGGTACAGGAATAGTGTTAGACAGGTAGATAAATGGAACAGAACTGAAGACAGAGAATTGAACCCAAACTCATGTGGTCACATGATCTTTTACAAAGGAGATAAAACCAACCAGTGGAAAGAAAATGGCATTTTCAAAAAATGGTGCTGGCTCAACTGGCAGTTAGCATATTGAGGAAAGCAAATTGATCTGTTCTCATCTCCTTGTACAATGCTCAAGTCTAATTGGATCAAGGAACTGCACATAAAACCAGAGACACTGAAACTTATAGAGGAGAAAGTGTGGAAGAGCCTCGAAGACAAGGTTAAATGGGGAATATTCCTGAACAAAACAGCAATGGCTGTTATTATAAGATTAAAAATAGAGAAATGGGACCTCAAAAATTGCAAAACTTCTGTAAGGCAAGGGGCACTATCATTAGAACAAATCGGGGAAAAAGTCTTTATCAATGCTAAATCAGATAAGGGACTAATATTCAATATATACAAAGAACTCAAGAATCTGGATTCCAGAAAATCAGATAACACTATTTTAAAAAATGGGGACGGTTCTAAACAAAGAATTCTAAATTAAGAAACACTGAATGGCTGAGAAGCACCTCATAAATGTTCAAAATCCTTAATCATCAGGGAACAGAAAGTCAAAATAACCCTAAGATTCCACCTCACAGAGTCAGAATGGCTAAGATCTAAAACACAGATGACAATAGTTGCTGGTGGGTATGTGATGAAGTAGGAACACTCCTCCATTGCTTGTGGAATTGCAAGTTGGTACTACCACTCTGGAAAGCAGATGGGGTTTCCTCAGAAAAGTGGTAATAGTTCTACTGAAGATCCAGCAATAGTCCTCCTTGGCATATATCCAGAAGATATTCCAACTTGTAATAAGGATACATGCATCACTATGTTCATAGCATCCTTATTTATAATAGCAAGAAGCTGAAAATAAACCTGATGCCTGTCTTCAGAGGAATGAATACAGAAAATATAGTACATTTACATAATGAAATACTACATCACTATTAAAATCAATGAATTCATGAAACTCTTAGACAAATGGATGGATCTGGATGATATGTTCCTAAGTGAGATAACTCAATCACAAAAGAAAGCACATGATATATACTCACTGATAAGTGGATATTATCCTTGAAGCTCAGAAAAAAACAAGGTAAAATTTGCAAAACCCATGAAACTCAACAAGAAGGAAGACCAACGTGTGGATATGTCGTTCCTTCTCAGAATTGGGAACAAAAGATCCATGGAAAGAGTTACAGAGAAAAAGTTTGGAACTAAGACTGAAGGAATCCAGACACTGCTTCATTCTGTGATCCATACCATAAACAACTACCAAACCCAGATACTGTTGAACAGCCAAACAAGAGCTTAGGGACAGGAGACTGATATAGTTGTCTCCTGAGACGATCTGCCATTTCCTGACAAATACAGAAGTGGATGCTCAAAGAAATCCATTGGACTGAGCACAGGGTCCCTAATTATGGAGCTAGAGAAAGTACACAAGGAACATTCTATGAGGAAAAACAACTAACAAGTACTCCCAGAGTTCCCTGAGATTAAATCTCCAATCAAAGTAAACATAAGTTGTGACTTATGCCTACAGCTGCATATGTAGCAGAGGATGGACTAGTATGTCATCAATGGGAGGAGAGACACTTGTTCTTGTAAAGTTCCTATGACCAAGTTTTGGGAATGCCTGGGCCAGGAATTGGGAGTAAGTGTGTTGGAAAGCAGGGATAGAGGGAAGAGGACTGGGATTTTTGGAGGGGAAAACAGAAAAGGGAATAACATTTGAAATGTAAAAAAAAGAAAAAAAGAAAATAAATAATAAAAAAAAAGAATGAAATAAATTATTTGTAAAGTTCTTGAAATAAATTCAAGTTTTGCAAACATAGTATTGGAACAATTTTCAGGTATTTTCCGGTGGCAAAATCATAAAAAGTTATTTTTTATCAACATATTGTGACTACAATGTCAAGAGTAGTTATATGTGTTGCTAAAACTCGGGTATAAGAATATATAGATATAGATAGATAGGTAAAATTTCAAATGAACTATATAAAATCTCTGAGAAAAGACTTCTTCCATTTCAGGTGACTAGGTAAAAGTCTAGTGAACTGCACAACACACAATTAATACCCAACACTGAATATGCAGTAACCTTCAGAAAGAGACTCCTCCGAAATATTTATGTCATCTTCTTCATCATCAAAGTCCAAAAGTAATAAGTAATCTTCCTTTGGAATCACCATTATTTTCTTAAGAGCCATTCTTCTCTTAAAAACTATAATGTCTTCTTAGTTAAAAAAAAGGAAAAATAAATAAATATGATCTTCCTCCTTCATTTAACCCTCAGAAGCCGTAGGAAATGCAGATCGGGAGGTTTTTCCTCACATAGTGGCCTCTTGCGACTGAGATTTCCTTCCAGTCACACATCCTTTAACAGTCCAATAACCCTAATCAGAGCTGGTTATCTCTTCCAGGTCATTCAGAAGTGAACTCCTTCACAACCGCACCTTTCCTTGCTTGTCTGCTCAATGGAAAAAACAAACAAACACACAAACAAACAAACAAACAAACAAACAAAAACAAAAACAAAAACAAAAAACAAAACAAAAATAAAACAAATAAAAAACAAAACAATAACAAAAATAAAAAACAAAACAAAATCAAACAAACAAACAAACAAATAAATAAAACGTTATCAGGAGAGACCCACATGTAGTACTCTGAGGACCCTTTGTGATGCCAGATGGAGAAAACAGGTCTCATCCAGGGATTTCACCCTTTGGCTGAATATACCCTGTGTATGCTGTCATGGAGTACCAGGCACCATTGATTAGAAGGGAGGTCTCAGGAGGTGGAAATGAGCTACCATCTTTAAGACAAATGATTTCCAGTTTCTAGGTTGATAAGCATTTGCAGACTTGAAAAAACATGAACAAATGTGTAACATGAAAGTACTGGAAATGGCACTACTAATTTCAACTGTAATATTTTTTGTTATTTATTTATGTGCATAAAAATTAAAATGTGTGTACTTTTTCTGTATGTACATACCCACAACAGAACAGTCCATGCTGTCCTAATAGATCAGAAGAGAACATCCAGATTCCCTACAATCCCTGGTAAACTCCCACCTCCACCTTCCTAGTACTGAGCTTGATTACAAGAGTGTGCTAGGATGTGCAGGCCCTCTCTCCCTCACTTATGTGCTTGGATGCCCAGCCCCTTTTTCTCCCTTATGTGCTAGAGTGCTCAGGACCTCTCTCTCACCTATGTGCTATGCCCTCTCTTACTTCTGTGCTAGTCTGCTCATGCCCTCTCTCTCACTTATGCCTCTATAGCCTACAGAGGCTAAAAGAGAGCAGTGATTCTCTAAAACTGTAGCTGTGCATAAATTGTAAGCCACTATGTGGGTGCATTGTGCCAGGTCCTCTTCATAGAACAGGTGCTTTTTGTTTGTTTGTTTGTTTGTTTGTTTGTTTATTTTTTGAGAGAGGGTTTCTCTGTGTAGACCTGGCTGTCTTGGAACACACTCTGTATACCAAGCTGGTCTCAGACTCAGACATTCTTGGCCTCTGCCAACCAAGTGATAGGATTAAAGACATAAAGCAACACTGCCCAAACAACAGTTGCTCTTATCAGCTAATTTTCCACTTTTCAACTAATCTAGTGTGTACTTCATGTATCTTTAGGGCATTTCTCCCATTTACTTTCAAGGTGGAGGGTGTTTCCACCAGAACAGGGACCCAAAGTGGGATCCGTGGACCCATGGCATGGGTGTTTATTGTTACATGCCAACATTGAGAAATCCATCAAGAATCATTGGAACAGACTTCAAATGAATCACGTGAAAGAATATAAACAAGAAAGGGGGTAAACACAGACTGGGGGAGATGTATATTTAATCTGGTTTACCAAAGTTTTATTGAACCCAGTGATCTCTACTCTGATATTAGTATGTCCATAAGAGTCCTGGGAGGCATCATGTATTCCCCAGTGCTGAGCAAATCTTGAGATGCCAATAAAAGAAGCCTTTACAACTGCTCCTCCCTGGAAAAAAATCAAAGGATTGAAATCTGTACAATTGCCATTGACTCCTCAAAGCACCCACTTGTGAAAGGAATGCATTCTAAAGTCCTGAATGAAAAATCTCTTTTTCATAAAAAATTCATTCTTTGGGTCATCTGTCATGTTGGAAGAAAAGGAAAATGTTTTACTCTGATCTGCCGAACAAGTGATGGAGGATCGACAATCAGACCAAGGCAGGATCAGACATTCATCTTCCAAGACACAATGAGGGGCTATTTTTGGTTGGTGGGGACGTTCTTTGTCTGAAAAGTTAGGTGGTACAAATGTACCATTAACCCAAATTGCATCCTGCCAAAAGGTCCGATTTGTAAAGGTTATATCTACATTAGAAGTATCTTAGGTTGTGCTCACCCAACCTCCTCGGTGCTCATTAAACCTCCCTAAAGCTCAGGCTGGGAGGTTGATACAATGTCCTTGTCCATTAATTTGAAAACATAAAAAACCCTGTTCTAGTAAGGAGTGATTTTCTCCTAATGATAATAACGAGTTGGATCATAGGGTAAATATGGCAAATCTACTGTTTTATTAGTAGTAAAGAATTTTGGAAAAACTATAGTATCATGGCGAACTGACATTGGTTTAGGGAAAGTCGAGAGAATAGCACATATCTGTTCACCCATTATACTAGGAACCTGAGACAAGTTCAGCATTGTCAGGATCAGGAACAGTCCTCAGGAGTTCAGCATTTTTGCACCATCCTTGATGAATATCCTGCTGGTGAGTCAATCCGGCAGCAAAAATGGGTTGTCTTCACTCTGTGGAAAAACACAAACAGCTCCCCGGGATCTGATTAAGATAGGATCCGGGCCTTTCCAGAGACTAGTTAAAACATCCTTCCGTTTGACCATTTCTTTTGGTCTATCAGGGTCTGAGCTATGTCGCTCAGCTGCAGAACGTCCCTGCTCGTCAAGATTCAAAAAATTAAGTGTAAAGAGTGACATAGATACTGCTACTCTTGGCACTGAGGGCAGAGTCTCATCAACTCCCCCTTTTTGTTTTATAAGATAAGACTTGAGTGTGTGGTGGGCACATTCCACAATGCCTTGTCCTTGAGGATTATAAGGAAGGCCAGTCAAGTGAGTGACATCCATTTAATGACAAAATTGTTGAAATTTAGTAGAAGTATATGCTACTCCATTAACCGTTTTAAGAATTGTGGCCTTGCCCCAGCACTCCACACTTCTAGGCAGTGCTGTATAACATGAGAGGCTTTTTCCCCTGTTAAAGGTGTGGCAAACATTACAGCATTGCAGGTGTCAAAGGAAACATGTAAGTACTGATTTCTCCCAAAGGAGGAAATATGAGTGTCATCCATTTGCCAGACTTGTAATGGCCTGATGCCTCGAGGGTTTACCCCTACATGAGGTGTAGGCAAAAATTGACAACTACCTATGCACATAAGGCAGAGGTTCACTAGGACACTGAAGCCAACAATCCCGAGGCCGAGCAGCAAGCTGGCTTTCACCAGTCGTTGTTGAACTTTTTCTGCACTGAGTAGCTTGCATTTTATCTTGCAGGTACCTTTCTTCCTTATAATGAACTGCTTCCTCCTCCAAGTCCGTTTCTTCAGAGGAGCTAAGCCCTTCATCAGATTCTGAGCTACTAAGAGCTAGCTGCTTAAACTCATCTAGTGGCACGTAGAGGCTCCTTTCCTTATGTGCCTCTCCAGCTGGATCTCCCTTCTTCTCTCCCTTTCCATCCCTTTTCTAATCTCTCCCAAGGCATTCTTTTCTTTTTATATCTTTTGCTCGGGATCAAGGCCCATGAAAAGGCCTAAATGACCCTAAGCAAGCATACCATGGTGCCACATGGTCTATCTCCCTGACAAATCCCTCTAAGGTATTAGTGGCACATTTTAGGCCACACTGCTTCAGGACCAAGTGTAAGGCCACTATTATAGAATGCGAGATTCTCATACTGCCGCTGTACAGGCCTGACTGTGACTGAAAATGGACGCTGTCCAGGCACTGTCCAGTCCTGACCGTGACTGAAACTGGTCGCTGTCCAGGCGCTATCCAGGCCTGACCGTGACTAAGAACCAGTCAGCAGTGGAAGCAGTGGAAGAAAAACGAAACTGAAAGGAAAAGTGCAATCGCTGTGCAAACAATCAAAAGGGTGTCTAACTCTGGAGAAATTTCAAAACTGTATGTACCTTACAGAGCCTTTCATCCCGCAGTTCTGATTCCGCCCCGCAAACAAGGGATCTTCCTTGCACTGGTGTGATGGTATAAAGTTCCCGGGTTCCTCGGTGCCACTTATTGCATCCCACTCGACCGGCAAGAAAGAAGTAACAAACCGGAATCTTCTGTGGCAAAAGATTTATTGCTTACTTATCAGGAAGACCATGATCCGGGAAAATGGCGCCAACAGCATGACGTTTCAGCACCTGATGTGACGTGACAGCTCCTGATTCGTTGCTTGCCCATCACCCCACTATTATGCCCCGAGAATGGGCAGTGACTAGGAGTGAGTTCACTCTTGCACCTGCGTACAAGGCTTGTTTACTAGTTAGGCACAGGGGAGGCCAGCACCATCTTATAATGGCGATTGCTCGTGGCATGCACGGCTCTTCTCAGTGATTGCTTGCGGCATGCACACGATTGCTCAGGGCATGGCACTACACAGCCGTCTATATAAAAATGAAAATGTAATTAAGGATAAAAGTGATACAGGAGAAATGGGTAACAATTCAAGGAGGAGAAGATAGGGATGAATTTGCTAAAACTCATTTATGTGTATGTAGAAAGTTCTTACCCAACAAATTTAAAACAAAGTAAGTAAGTAAGTAAGTAAGTAAGTAAGTAAGTAAGTAAGTAAGTAAGTAAGTAAGTAAGTAGGTAAGTAAGTAAGTAAATAAATAGACAAATATATATGTATGCACGTGCATATCCGATTGGTGTGTGTGTGTGTGTGTGTGTGTGTGTGTGTGTGTGTGTGTGTGTGTGTGTGTGTGTATGTTCATATAAGCTTGTAGGTATTTCGCACCTGTGACTAGAGGAATGCAATCATGCAGTATCTTTCTTTATGTCCTATGACGCAATGTGTTGATTAGAATATCTTTTGCCCATAGTATGTGGCATTATTACAAGGTGTTGGCTTGTTAGAGGAAGTGTATCTTTGTGTAGGCTTGCTTTTGTGTAGTGCTCAATCTCTGCTAAGAGACAAAAATCAATCCTCTTCCTTGCTACCTGTGGCCACAAGCTTCCTTCTGGTAGCCTTCAGACTAAGATATAGACCACTTAGTTCCTTCCCCAGCACCTCCTCTACCGGGGTGCTGCCATGCTTCCTACAAAGATAATAATGTACTGACCGTCTGAAACTGTAAGACAACATCATTTAAATTTTCCTTATAAGAGTTGCCTGAGTCATGATGTCTCCTCACATCAATGAAACCCTATGGAACATAGGCAGTATGTTAGACTGATTTTTAATGCTTACAAGATAATTGCAACCAGCCTGCAAGCACAAAGTAAAGATGATGAATGAGTTGCTGTATTTTTTGCTCCATCTACCCAAGGGACTTCAGACACTCCCAGATATGCTGGATTGCACCTGAATCTTACTACATCACTAGAGGTGTCCCCATCATCTTTGAGATCTGAGCAAGGAACTGTGGGACCTTTCTCATCTAAAGCAACTAAATCTAAGGAAACAACTGTAGGGTTTTCTGCATCTGCTCAGGGTACTAGGGGGTATTCCTTATCTGCACAAGCCACAGTAGGAAAGCCAATGTCTGCAAAGCAGTCTGTGGGAACTTTGCCTCCCACTCCAGGACCTTTAGGGTCCACCCAAATCACTCGGATCTGATCAGAAGCCTCTGGGAATTTCTTCCTCTTCACCAGGAACTCTAGGCTCTTCTTCTTCCATAGAGCCTTCTGGACATTGCCTTTCTGACCAAGCGTCTTTAAATCTGTCCGCAACTAGGCAAGGGAGTGTACAAACTGTGCCGTCTTCTCCAAAGACTGTGCAACATCCAACTTATTGCCAGAAATGTATGAGATTTTCTCCCCTTTCTGAACCTTCTGGACAAAGATCCCCAGCTTCCTCAAGGGATATTGGGCCGTTACTACCTAGCCAGAAATCTCAAAAATCCTTTTCATATTCACCAGCAGATGGGAAACACTCACCATCTGTACTAGGATCTCAGGAGCATTCTCTATCTAGTAAAAACTCTCAAGGATATGTGCTATCCTCTCAAAAGTGTAAGGACTTTTCCACAGCTGCAGAGGGGATTTTGCCTTTGCAAAGTTCTTTGTCATCCACACGAATGAATCTAGAACCTTCCGTAGATTCCACAGGGATATTGGTCATGGGAAAATGTAAACACACAGAGACTACCTCGGGCCCTTTGCCTCTAGTGAGGGAGAATACTGAATCTTCTACATATTCTTTTCCTACTCTTGGACCTTTGCCACCATCACCTCGAGAACCTGGTACACATTCATCTTTTACTCAAGGAGGTGCAGAAACATTCCCATCTAGTCCCGGGAACCTAGCACATTTGCAATCATCCCAGGGGCCTCTGACACATTCCATCTCAGCCCAGGCAATGACTCATATCTCTGGATCTGCTGAAGGGGCTCTACTGCATTCAGCTCCTTCCCCAGCAGTTTCAGAAACAAATGAATATTCTCCTTCTACCTGAGGGACTTCAGACACTTCCAGATGTGCTGAACTGCACCTGGATCATACTACATTATTACAGGTGTCACCATCATCTTTGAGATCTGAGCAAGGATCTCTGGGACCTTGCATACCTGAAGGGACTAAATCTAAGGAAACAACTGTAGGGTTTTATGCATCTGCTCAGGGCACTAGGGGTCATTCCTTATTGGCACAAGCCAAAACAGGAAAGTCCATGTCTGCAAGGTAGACAGTGGGAACTTTGCCTCCCACTCCAGGACCTTTAGGGTCCACCCAAATCACTCGGGTGGTCTCAGAGTGTTTTCCATCTGATCTGAAGCCTCTGGGAATTTCTTCCTCTTTACCAGGAACTCTAAGCTCTTCATCTTCCATAGAGGCTTCTGGAAATTCCCTTTCTGACCAAGGGTCTCTAAAACTGTCCACAACTAAGCAAGGGAGTGTAAAAACTGTGCCATTTTCTCCAAAGACTGTGCAACATCCAACTTATTGCCAGAAAGGTATGAGATTTTCTCCCCCTTCTGAACATTCTAGACAAAGATCCCAACTTTCCTCAAGGGACTTTGGGACATTACTACCTAGCCAGAAATCTCAAAAATCCATTCCATATTCACTAGCATATGTAACACATTCACCATCTGTAGTAGGTTCTCAGGAGCATCCTCTATGTAGTAAAGACTCTCAAGGATATGTGCTAACCTCTCAAAAGTGTAAGGACTTTTCCACAGCAGCAGAGGGGACTTTGTCTGTGCTAAGTTCTTTGTCATCCACCCGAAGGAAAATAGAACTTTCAGCAGATTCCTCAGGGATATTGGGCTTGGGGCAATGTAATCACACAGAGACTACCTCGGGCCCTTTGCCTCTAGTGAGGGAGAATACAGAATCTTCTACATCTGCTTTGTCTACTCTAGGACCTTTGCCACCATCACCTCGAGAACCTGGTACACATTCATCTTTTACTCAAGGAGGTGCAGAAACATTCCCATCTGGTCCTGGGACCCTAGCACATTTGCAGTCAGCCCAGGGGCCTCTGACACTTTCAGGCTCAGCGCAGGCAATGACCCATATTCTGGATATGCTGAAGGGGCTCTACAGCATTCAACTCCTTCCCCAAAAGTTTCAGAAACAAATGAATGTTCTCCATCTACCCAAGGGACTTTAGACACTTTCAGATGTGCTGGACTGCTCCTGGATCTTGCTACATCACTACAGTTGTCACCATCATCTTTGAGATCTGAGCAAGGAACTCTAGGACTTTGTTCAACTGAAAAATGCCATCTAGAAGTGACTAAATCTAAAGAAACAACTCTAGGGTCTTCCACATCTGCTCAGGGCACTGAGGGGATTTTTTTATCTGCACAAGCCACAGTAGGAAAGTCCCTGTCTGCAAAGGAGACTGTGGGAGCTTTGCTTCCCACTCCAGGACATCTGGGGTCTACCCAAAATACTCAGGTGCGACCAGAATCTGTGTCATCTGAGCAGATGTCTCTGGGAATTTGTTTATCTTCACAAGGAACCCTAGGTTCTTCATCTTTCCAAGAGGCTTTTGGACATTTCTGTTTTTCCCAAGGGTATCTAAAAGCCCAATTTTAAACAGGGGAATACACAAAGTGTTTCATTTGCTCAAGATACTTTGCATCCTCCAACTTCTTGTCAGACAGAAGTAGGATTTTCTCCAACTGCCCATCATTTTGCACAAAGATCCCCAGGTTTCCCAAGGGACACTCGAACTTTCCTACCTAGCCAGAAATCTCAAGAAACCTTTTATCCTAAACCATCAGTACTGGGTGTTCAGGAGCATCTTGTATCTACTCCAGAGGTTTTAGAAGCTTTGTCATCTTTTCAAAAGCACAAGAAATTTTCCAGGGCACAAGAGGGAACTTTGCTCATGCAAAGTTCATTTTTCCCCAAACAAAGAAATCGAGAAAATTCAACAGATGCCACAGGGATATTTGCACAATATGAAGAGTCACACAGTGCTTTAGGCCTTTTTCCACAAGTGAGGCAGGCTGTAGCATCTTCTCAGTCTACTTCAGCAAATCTAGGAACATTGCCACCATCATCGCCAACACCTGGTAGACATTCCTGTTCTGACCAAGGAGGTGCAAAGACTTTCCCATTTGGTCAAGGGTATCTAGCACTTTTGCAATCTGCCCAGGGGCCTCTGAAACTTTCTATCTCAGCCCAGGCAATGATGAATACATCACAATGCTATGAATGTTCTCATAATCCTCTGGGTCTTTCATCCTCAGAACAAAGTACTCCAGGATCTTCTGATTCTGCTCAAGGAGATGTGAGTCCCAGTCTCTGCACAAGGGGACCATACATCTGTCCACATGTCCACAAAGGTCTACCCAACATTCTACATCTTCCAAAAGGTTTTCAAGTCCTTCTTTACATACACAAGGTATAGGAACTCACTCCACATCTACACACTACACAGTAGCAGACTCACCATCTTTACCAGTGTGTCAGGGATATAACCACCCTGCTCAAAATACAGGAAGGATTTTGAGATCTGACCAGGGATCTCTGAGGATTTCAGCAAATACACAGGCTCTGTAGAAACATTGCTGCCTCCCCAGGGGGCTCTAGGATATTCATCATTTGCATGAGGAGCACAAAAATTTTCAACAGCTACCCCAGGACATGTGATATCTAATGACTCACCTCTGGAACTTGCAATTTCTGCCCAACTTAGTTCCTCACTTTCTTCCCTAAGTCTTTTGGATCTTCCCTTTCCACAGAAGAGCCTTTAGACCTCTCTAAACCTACAGAGGGACCTTTAACTTCATTCCAGGGACCAAATGAGTCTTTGAATTCTCTACAAGGGGTTCAACAAACAGATCCATCTACTTCAGATCCTTCAGGATCTATGCATTCTTCCAAAGGACCCATGGTAATTTCTTTATCTGATCGAGGAACACTAGGATCTATATCATCTGCCCTAGAGCCTTTGACATTGTCCCTATCTGCTCAAGGGAATCCAGGACATTTGTTATCTGTTCAAGAAGCTGGAGGCCCTTGGCTGTCTTTATAGGGGAACCTGGAAGGTTGTACCTGTACACATGGCAATCCAGGAATATCCAATGCTTCATCACGAGCTTTGGAAATTTCAGCATCTACCATAGTGAGTCCAGGACCTTCTCCATCTGTCCAATTGGATTTGAAAGAGTAACATTCTGTCTTAATGTCTTGGAGACCTTCCATGTCTGCCCAAGGTGTACTAGAAACATCAATATCTTCCCAAGGGCTTACAGAAACTTCCTTGTTACCTCAAGAGCCTCCAGGACACTGGTTGGAAAAGGAGGCTTTAGGATATTTACCATCCAATCCTGAAGATCTTGGACTTTCTGATTCTTCCCAGGACACACTAGAAATATGGGCATGTATGCAAAATAGTACAGAAATACCATCTGTCACCCAAGAGGTCATAGAATCTTTGTCAGCCACACAAGATTCTCCCAAATTACCAGTTCCTTCACCACTTAGTCCAGAGACAGAAGAACCTCTGACATATACACAATCCATTTCTAAGAGTTCAAAATCTGTGCCAGGGACTCCAGAAGCTTTGGCATCTGTGTTAGGGTCTCTGTGTCTTTTGAAACCCAATGAAGGTCCTCTGGGCCCTTTAGTATCTGAACAAGGGATCCTGAGAACACCAGCATTTCCCCAGGAAAGTCTAGAACTTTCTCAACCTGCCCAGGGGCCTCTAAAACCTGTGACATCTCACCAAGAGACCGTGGATACTTCCTTTTCAACAGAGTTTCAGGGACTGTCCCTTTGTGCAGAAGGGGACATTATGCCTACCCCTCCTCATGAAGATGGATGGAGAAATTTCTCTTATCTCAAAAAGAACCCTAGACGTTTGAAATCTAACCAAAGGATATTGAAACATGTCCCAATTCCTGAAAGGGATATCAGATACTGCCTTTCAGAACTTGATGCCTTAAAATGTATCTCTTCTGCCGTAAGTAGCCTCACATCTTCCAAGTATGCAGAAATTGAATCCAGTCCTACCTCTACTCCTCAAAGGAGCATCTCCCCCTTAAAATTATCTCAATTGAGTTTCAGATCTAGTATTCTTTGTAAAAAAGGTCTCAGTCATTCTCCTCCTCCAGGAGATTGCCCCACACCTTCTAAATTGAGGAAAACAAGACCAAGCCCTTCCTCTGTAGATCAAGAGGGCCTGAAATATGTGCGCTCAAAACATGCGGGTTGGAAACACTGCCATTCTTCCAAAATTTGGGTAAGAGTTTGCAAATTTAAGAAAGAGTTGTAAAGCTTAAAACTATGACTAACAAACTTTGCCACATCTGATTCTGCTAAAGGAGCCTGCAGATGCTCACCATCTCATGAGGTGGGCCTCAGAAGTCCCCTACCAAGCCAAGGCATTCACAGACCATCTAAGTCTACTGAAACCCCATCAGAAAAAGCCCCTTCAGACCAATGGGACACCAAAGCTTCCAATTCAGAGCATAAGGTTGACAAGCCATCCTCCATCCTTACAGAAGAGTGCATGCGAACCACTCTTTCTCATGAAGACAGCCTCAGGCATCCCACCTTCCTCATGAGATTCCCAGACACGCTACTTCTACCAAGAGAAAACAGAGAAAAGCCTCTGTTACCCAAGGAGCCCTGCAAGCTTCCCCTACAGATCAAGAATGCATTGATTCATATCCAGATGGAGACAGTCCCCATAGAGGTGTGCAACACTCATCATCAGCCCAAGAGGATATCAGCCATTCTTTTTCTACTAAGGAGGACTCAAAACATATTCCTAATGTCCAAGAGGGAGAGAAAACTTCCAGAAGTGCCAAACGGGAGCCCATAGCTTTTGTGCCTATCCTATGGGCATTCATACCACCAAAAGGGAGTACCACATTTTCTTTTGGAACATTCCCTGTTATGCGAAGATATGACAAACATACAATATCTCAAGCAGAGGATGTGGTACCTGCTCTCTCCTGTCCTCGGAGAGACCCATCATTACAATATAAATTTGGGTTCCCCCTTTGTGACCATTCTGTCCTAGGAGGCCACAAATATACACATCATTTGAAAATCAATCTCAACAGGATCGCACTGCAAAAGGGGAGTTGTAGTTCTTTCCTCTTCCCTAAAGGAGGTGTCGGACCTTCTCAATCAGACCAATGTGGACTCAGACTTTCCAGTTCTCACCAAAGGGACACTGGCTTTGTGATCCCTGTTTCAGAAAGGCTCAGAATGCTTCAGGCTGAAATAGGTGGCCCCTCAAATGCTCCATCTAAGAAACTGGGCCTCACCGGTGCTTTTTATGACAAAAGAGATATTGAAAATGCTCTAGGAGGCTTACGACTTACTCCTTGCTTCTGACTTCCTCCTTCTGCCCAGGGACACACCAGAGCTTCCCAGCCTGCCAAACGGAACCTGTAAGGCAGTCCATCTCAAGAGGGTGGCCTGGGCCCTACTCTCTCTTACTCTGGCATTTTCAGTTCTTTTTTGATACAGAAGCTGCCCTCATATTTTCCCTTTCTATGCCCCTTATGAACAACATGAATTTAGAGCTTTTTCTTTTCATCAACTGTCTATCAAACTTACAATTTCCACTCCTAGCTGCCTCAGATGCACATTGAAGCCTCATCTATGCCCCTGTGGCTAAAAGCAGGACAAGAATCCCCTTTCTGATTAAGATTAGATCACAATTGTATCCAGAAGAATGTGCTATATAATTTTCACCTCATGGAGAGTATTATGTGATTCTTCTGAACATTGAGGACCTAGACCTACCTACTAGATCTGATCTAGTCCATGAAAATTCCACTCCCTTGATCTAAGGTGCACCAAGTGCTTCTTATTCTGATCCTCTGACCTAATTACCCCTGTCCAAGGATCAGGACCCGGGTTCCTTAAGTCTCAGAGCTTAAGAGTAGCCAGCACGTTAATGAACCCAAGACATAGACATTAAGCTGACCAGCAAAAATGAGAAAGCCTTGCGATTTTTAGAAGTAGGCAGCAGAATTATCAGGAGAACTAGCTGGGAAATGTCTCCTAGCACACTGGAGATTGATTAAGCTGTTGCATGGCCTGCATGATTTGCGTGTTCTAGGTTCCCAGGATGTCTCAATCATGAAATATTCAGGCCTTCTCTCCTCTCCATATCGACCCTTGATCTTGTACAGATACAATAGTCTTTGGCATTTCTACTTTCCCCAACATGGTGTGAACCTTTCTGCCTCTAAAGGATGGCATCCTTTATAGATTGTTTGTGGATACATCAACATTATCACTCTGTCAATGGGTCCTCCAAGTCCTGTTTCTGACACACAAACCTCAGAATTATCCCTTCAGCACCAAAAAGACTCACACTGTCCCCCCATTCTTGAAGTGGAGCTTAAATCACTCTCAGTGGCTCAAGGAGTCATCAGGTACACTTTGTCTAAATTAGGAATTCAAAAACACTCCAGGCATTCTTCTCTGGTAAGGTTCAGACCTACAGCTTAAGAACCACAGATCTTCTAAACTACTGTATGGACCAAGGGAACTTCTGATATGCCCATTCTGAACCAGGGATCCTCAGATCATCCCCAATAGCCTAAGTGACCTTCATATTACCTGTCTAGAACCAATGTGCTGGGGCTGGAGAGATGGCTCAGCAGTTAAAAGCACTGACTTCTCTTCCACAGGTCCTGAGTTCAATTCTCAGCAATCACTTGTTGTACCACAACCATCTGTCATGGGACCTGATGCCACCTTATGGTGTGTCTGAAGACAATGACAGTATACCCACATACATGAAATAGAACCTATGTGACTCACAACTTACACCAATAACTCAAGGGGGATTCAGATGTAACCCCCGAAATCAAATATGTTAGAAACTCCCGAGTATTGAAGGCAGCATTATCATATGAGAACCAGAAACCTCAGAATTTCGTTAAATTCCCTCAGAATTACCACTTCAGAACAAAGGTATCACATAGGTCCTCAATAACTGAAGATGCCCTGATACATTTGACATGATAAGCAAAGGACTTATCAACAGACCCCAACAACATTTTAAGAAAGCCACAAAGTTGGCTCTTTTACTATCAGCATGCAATAGCATTGATGAAGTTACAATGGGGACTCAGATGTACCCTTCTAGACCCAGGATAATTTATACCTCCAGCATAAATATCAACTCCATCACGTCAGGCCCCCTCGATGTAAAGTATCCCATAACTTCAAGGGGGCTGACACCCAGTTGGTTTATCTTTTGAAGAGCACCTAAACCTTGCTTCCTCTAACCATAGTATCCCCTGACATTATGTGTATGCCAAAGGGGTCAGCTGACCTTGAGTAAAACGCTTTATTCTTCCTCCTTCTGCACTGGAAGGGTCTGAGACATGCCTCTCTGATGAAGCAAGGTATAGAACTGACCTTGTGAGTGAGAAGTTTATCTCAAATATTCAGGCTCAGCTCTAGTGTGCTTCAGGCTGAATCCTTGGTACCAAGAATATGCAAGAGCTTCAGTCTTTGTTCATGGTGGAATCAGGTCTACCACTCAACTAAGAGCTTCTCCCTCAGACCTTATTGTTTAGGGAATACACTTTTGACCACCAAAAACAAACAAACAAACAAAACAAACCTCACAGAACTCCAGAGTCAAGTCCCATGGCCAATGTATAAAAACCTCAGCCTGGATCCAAGGCTCTCTTTAAGCTGGTCATCAGAAAGGTAACTGTACACTACACCCACACCTGTGTGCTTTGTTGTAAGTTTAATAGGCAACAAATCCAGGGACTTTGAACCAACTTGTCAGAAGAAACCTCAGATTGCTGTCAAATCTTCATGGAGTCCTAAGAGATAAGAATTTTTTAGAGTTCTCTGAAGATGTGGAGGCCTGGAGTGCCTGGAACAAACTCCTCTACAGAAGGTGAACAGGGCAACTCCCCTACTGTCCAACAGGGTTGAGGGACTTTCTACTTTCCAAACCTATAGTATTTTCCTTCCTGTGATGATCAAGGTCATAAAATGTACACCTTTGATGCAATGGGCAATCATAAAAATCCCTTCCGTTCAGGAACCCATGGGATATTTTACCTCTGACCAAGGAGAATTGCTCCCTCTGCTCAAAGTTCACAGAAATCAAGAGGAGGAGGCCAATCCTGGAACCTTATGCCACTTTCTTGAGTATAGTCACATGACATTGTGTGAAATCATCATTATAACTCAGTTCTGGTTGGTTGAACATAATTCTTAGGAGGCAATCATGCTGAGGATACAATCCGAAGCTTTTCATGAATCATGGTATCTATATTTGGTGCCTTGCTAATTCAGCTAAGGATATGGATACCCCAGGCTGTGAAGAACTGTCAGAAGTTGTGGCCATGCTAGGACCTCATGAGCTAAGGTAAGCAATTTAATTTTTGCTCAAAATATTATGGGGAATTTTATACACCGATCATCTCTCCTGTTACAAGGATATCAGCAACTCCTTTCTCCCCAGGGCTACTCATTCCTTCTACCTTTACTTAAGGAGGCATCACATATTCCTACTGAAGCAAAGAGAGCCTCAGATCATACCAGTTTGTCCGAAGCAGGCTTGGACATTCATTTAGGTCGAGGAATCCCACAGAGCTTGCTGATATTATGGACTGAACCTTAGATGTTTTTCCTAATGTTTCTGAGACTTTTCCTTCAGTTCAAGGTAAACTCTAGGTTCAAAAAGGTTTCAATGAAGAATCTTTGACATAGATACTCTGTCAAGGAAGAATCTTTCATTTTATCTTTGAATTAGGGAAAAATAGAATCACCCTTATATTTGACCGGGGATTAATACAAATTCTGCTGCTTATGGAGCCTACAGAAAAGCCACTGACATGAAAAACTCAAGCCAATGTTCTTTTTTATTTCTTTTTTTTTCCTCAAGGAAACTTTAAATCAACTTCTCTTGACTATGCTTACCTCAGAAAATCCACTTTTATCCATAGAACCATGAGGTCTATTCCTCTAGGAGGTCCTAAAGTTTCCCTTCAGACCTGGATGGCCAGGCATGCTCAAATAAAAGAAGGGATGCCAAACACTCTGAAATGATGTCCTGGGACATGACAGTAATTATATGAACTCTAATCTAATTTTTAATTTTAAGCCTGTCACTTGAAATGGATCAATTCCATTTTGGTGCCTATGCCTGGGATGCTGCTGTACAGCTTATGGAGAACATAGAGCTAGAGTTTACCAAACAATTTGAAAGAAAACTGCTCTGATTGTTGGCAAGCAAAACTCAAAGTCTCAGAACACATGGGTATTCTGGACTATGAGGACATTTGCACTTGATAAGTTATTTTTGACATCTTCCAATTCCCAAGGTAAACTTTTGTCTGAGGGATTCTGTGACCTTCCTTCTCTTCCTTATCCACCCAACATGTTCTCTTTCTCAAAAATGTCATTCAAATATATGAAGTATATATGTGAATGTATACTTCAAAGTAGTTTTATACCTAGCTGGTCAGCCATATTTCCAAAAGTGACTCCTTCTGTAAACAATGTACCCTAGACCATTCTGGTTTGAGGTCCCATAGTCCAAGTTACAAATCAGAGCAAAGTACCTGTGCCATCTGCCTTTAGGCAAGTCAATAGAAATGTAATAACTTCATTAATTCTGCCTAGACCTGGATAGATGAATAAAGTCAAAGAAGTATACTAGCCAGCAACAGTCATTGAAATCCTTTGGAAGAAAAAAAATATATATTGCTGCCATGTCTCTCATGAATGAACACAAACTATGAAAATAAAATCACTGAATAAGAATTGGAAACTTATGATCATGCCTGGAAACATTCTCCACTCTATAAGGTACCAGGGACCTTTACCTTTGACAGAGGTGTATATGGCAATTTCACATTCTGCCTCAAGAGGAGTCTGCCCTCCTCTTTCAGGAGGGCCTTCGAGATTTCCTTTTTTACATGGGGCCCACATTTCCCCATGGTAACTCATTTTTTTCTCACTACACTGAATAGAATGTCAGAACTCTCCTAGGGCTAACATTGCCTTAGACCCTATTGGTCAAATGTCGCCTAAAACATGTATTATGCCTTATAAGGAATATTCCTAATCCTACCAAGTAGCTTTGAATCATTTTTCCTTAAAGGGATGTCAGACCATAAGAGACTTATACCACTCATTCTACATAAAAGAGAATCTAACATTCCCTGTCTTCCCAGTAGGAATCTGGGCCTATTGTCTACTTCAATTCACCAAGTGGATTTTAGAACTTCAGTTTCTACAAAGGGGGTCCTGGGAAATCAAAGACTATTGAAAGGGCTCTCAGAACTAGCTCCTGTGTCAAAGGGGCATTTCATACACCTACTCTCTGTACTAGGACACTTCAGGTCCATCTGTGCAATTATTGAACCACCAGAGATTCTCTTCTGGCTGTGCCTCGCAAATACCCCTATTAACTAAGTTTGCTTTAAACATATCCATACAATACATACACGACCAATGACACCTCACATTTTCTATCCTTTTAGATCATAGGACAGAAAAATAGAAATCTGAAATTGGCTCTCATATCCTGTGCCTCAAAAATGGTCATCAAAATGCACCATTCCTATCTCTTATTCACAGATGTGTGCAGCTGAACACAGCCTCGAGGAAACATCAATGCTTGCATAACTACTTATGCTGGGAGATTGTTGTGACCACTGACTGGACTCTCAAAGATGTTACACAGGGTATGCATATGGGGGAAATACTTGGAAGCTAGTGAGGCAGAGTCTGAACATTCCTCCAGTACCCAATGAAGCCTAGAAACTTACCCTGTTGACCATGGGTGAACTGGATATTTCTGACCTGCAAAATATGACTGGGGACCTCTACTTTAGGAACTAAGACATTCACGATTTTTTCTCTGTTGAAGGTGGTCTTGGAACTTACCATTCTGAGAAGAGGTTCTCATAACTCCTATGTTCCACAGATTCCTCTCACACTCCTTGTTTTTTGAAGTAGCCAAGAGAACTAACCTGGGTGAGGCTGAGTGAGGTTCAGTCTTTTCCTTCCCTCAAAATATGGCCTTGGATCTTGTCCATTTCTGCAAGGGAGGGGGGCATTAACCACTGTGTTTGACCAAAGGAAGGTCACACTATTCTTTATTCCTAAAATGCCATTAGATATGCTCTTTTGAATAATAATGCATGGTGCCTTGTATCCTCAAGCATTCACTTATGACTTTGAACTATATCAAATGTATATTCTCTAATTAAGTAAGATTCAAGCCTTTCCCTTTTATAAGGATGACAGGGGAAATATATTGTTTTTCTCTGGTTTGTGGTTCCAGGTCATATATATATATATATATATATATATATATATATATATATATATATATATATATATATATATAAGTATTGACTGGATCCTATGTTATGCTTTGCAATCCAATTGAATTGTTGTTGCCTATATATGTACATATTAAGACAAACTGAAGGTGGCAACCTAGCCAGGGACAGACATCCAGGCTGTTTGAAAAGGCTTGGAATGTTATCTGAACTCCCCCAGACTAAACACAGGATGTGGAACTTTTACCAACTAAGGAAGATTTGGAAGCTGAAGAGCAGTGGAGGGACTTCCTTTACTGATCAAGGTAAAAGGGACATTCATACATAACAGGATGTTGCATGGCACTTACCCCCTCTCCAAGGTTTTTCTAATGCATGCCATTGTACCAACCAGGTCTCATTATTTTCTCTTACTCCTAAGTGCCCAGTACTTCCTCTCTTCCCAAGTTACCTCAGTTCTTTGTTTTGTTTTGTTTTTCACTGAAGAGAATGTCAGACATTTCTCCTATGACTAAGCCTCCTGCAGACCTTCTCTATTTGCCCAAGATTGTCTAAAGTACTCATTTAGTAGAAATACCCTCAAACTTTCAGTTTCGTTGAATGTGGGACTCAGTCATTTCTCTTGTGACAAAATATGTCCCAAACCACTGCCTGCCAAATACAAAAGTGGATGCTCACAGTCATCCATTGGACAGAGCATAAGGTCCTCAATGAAGGAGCCAGAGAAATACCCAGGGACATGAAGGGGACTGAAGCCCCATAGAAGGAACATCAATATGAACTAACTAGTACCCCTCCCCCAGAGTTCCTTGGAACTATGCCACCAATCAAAGAAAACACATGGTGGAACTTGTGGCTCTAACCACAAGTGTAGCATAGGATGGCCTAGGAGTTCATCAATGGGAAGAGAGGACCTTGGTCCTGTGAAGGCTCTATTCCCCATTATAGGCAAATGCCAGGGCCAGGAAGCAGGAGTAGGTAGGTTGGGGAGCGGGGTGAGGGAGAAGGCATAGGAAATTTTCAGAAGGAAATCTAGGAAAGTAGATAATATTTGAAATGTAATTAAAGAAAATATCTAATAAAAAAAAGATGCCCCAGACTAAGTAAGCTTTATGCCATTCCCACAAAAAAAGTAGAATGATGTCCACTCACATGCAGTTCATTGTAGTACAAAAGGGGGCTATAATTACCTCCTTCAACCTCAAGGAACATAGACATCTAATTGCTTGCCAAGGGTGTATGTGTCATGGAGCAATGATGACAGAGACCTCAGGTTTGGATCCTATGGCCAAGAGGGTCTCATTTATTATACCTGTAGTCATAGGAGTTTCAGATATAGCCTCTTGGGATGCCCAAGAGTATTCTTTCCAAGGGCACCTTAAACTTGACTTAAACTCATACTACCTCAGTGCCACTCTCTATTAGAAAGATTGCAAGGCAAACACAATTGCAACTTCTCAGTGGGCTCTCACATGTTTCTGAGTGTAGGGCAGCGGGCAGAACATAAAAAGAAAACTAATATGCATGTGATCTTCCTAGAGTTAGGTGTCAGAAATGGTGTGTTCCTGTCTCTCAGTTATAGATAGGTACAGACAAATACAACCTCAGGTCAGACAACCACTCTCCCTGTTGGAAGAGTGTGCTGATTGTTCCTTGTATTCTTCCCAACAGTATATACAATATATGGATAATGGAAGGTGGGGAGACTAGATGGAAGCAAACTATGCACTACCATTCTGTTCTCCCTCTACCCAAGATAAACTAGATTTTTCCCTTTTGCACAATGTGGTGACTTGATCCTGCTACTTGGTTAATCATGGCCTGAAACTAACTAACTTACTCTCTCTCTCTCTCTCTCTCTCTCTCTCTCTCTCTCTCTCTCTCTCTCTCTCTCTCTCTCTTTCCCTTCCTTCCTTCCTTTCTTTCTTTTTCTTTCGTTCTCTCTCTCTTTCTTACTTTCTTTCTTTCTTACTTTCTTCCCTCCCTCCTTCCTTTCTTTCTTTCTTTCTATCTTTCTTTCTTTCTTTCGTTCTTTCTTTCTTTCTTTCTTTCTTTCTTTCTTTCTTTCTTTCTTTCTTTCTTTTTTTCTCTCTCTTGCTTTCTGTCTCTTTCTTTCTCTCTCTCTCTCTCTCTCTACCTCCTTCATTCTCTTTCTCTCCTTCTTTCTTTTTCTTTCTTTCTTTCTCTTTCTTTCTTTCATTCTTTCTTTCTTCCTTCCTTCCTTTCTTCCCTCCTAAATTTCTTTCTCTTCTTTCCTTCTTCCTTCTTCCTTCCTTCCTTCCTTCCTTCCTTCCTTCCTTCCTTCCTTCATTCCTTTGTTCCTTTCTTTTTTAAGTATTTATTTATTTATTATGTATACTGTGTTCTCTATGCATGTGTGCCTGCACATTAGAAGATGGCACTGGATACCATTACAGATGTTTGTGAACTCAGGAGCCCTGGGAGAGCCGTCAGTGTTCTTAACCACTGAATCATCTCTCCAGGCCCAGGTTCTTTCTTTTTAAGCAAAATGGGTCCGGAAGGTCATAGAAGTTGTAGGTATGAACACATGCTACTCAACCTGTTTTCAAGGTATCTCATACCATCACCTTTGGATGAAGGGTCATCAGAATTTCACTTGGGATAGGTGGCCTTCATGACCTACTGCTGTTACCAACAATACCCAAAACCTTCCATTTCTGCCCAAGGTCAGTTATAATTATGACTGTAGTTTACTATTGGAATCTCAGAATTTTCATTTTTCCCAAGGGTACCAAAATTCAGGTATCCTAAGAGCATCCTTACATACATATGAGCCTCAAATATAACACTCCAATCATGAGCTTTAGATCATTTCCCTCCAACGATGGTCTCTAGGAAATTATACTTCACTTAATTCTGCCCTGCATTAACAGAGCCTGAAACTTAGGTCATCTATCCTTCGTACCATCCTTCATGCAAACACCCATATAACTGATGATAAGCTTCAAGAGTGCTTAGAGACTTACAGTCATGCCTGGTGCATAATACTTGTATTGCTGCCAGGCTTACCAAGGTTTATGTGAAGATGGGAATCTTCTAAGTTGTGAAGCAGTCCTACCTCTCCTGCTTAAGGTAGGCTAGGCCACTTCCTTAACCCTAAAGAGGTTGGGGACATTAAGCAGACTCTAATTCTGCTTTAATCTTCTACTCCTAAACATCAATACTTAGACCACTAATTTGTGTCCATTATATATCAAATGCACCCTCTGTATACATGAGGGTCCAATATCTGTCTTGTAAGCCTGACAGGCCTGAGATCATCTCTACCTGCCCCAGGTCCCAAACTTCACTTCCAGTCCAAAAGGTCTTCAATAATTACCCTCTCTGATCAGAAAGAATTCCAAACTATTCTCTATCTGATGGAGGGCAAAAATTTCCATTTAACTGTGTCTCACATCGAACTCCTCATTTGAAAGGGGCACCAGAATGACTCTTTTTGTTCCAGTGGTTCTCAAATTCACATCCTCTGTCGAAGAGGACTATAAATGTCATCCAGTCATACCAGGGCTTCAGTGCCTCTCCCTCTCCCTATGGGAGCCTCAGACACACCACATCTAGTCATAAATATTTCCTCTTCTCCCTGTGTCTATTGGGCAACAAAGCCTTCTCGAATGCCCATATTTGACTGAAATATTTCCTTTTTTTTTCAGTGGTGGACACATACCTACACTCTCTTGTAAAGTGTAAATAGATCTTGTCTTATTGACTATGTGTGCCTGCTATATTACAACTGTCTAAGATTACTTCCAAACTTCTTCCTGTTACAAATATTCGGAGACATTCCTCCATTCAAGAAAAGTGGCCTTGCTCTTATGTCATCTGACTAAAGGTTTCATAGACCAAAGATAACCATCCAACCTGTTGGAATACTGAAACAATTGCTGCCTGCTTTCCACACACTACATAAAATATGTGGATATCCTAAATTCTACAAAAAAAAGATTTGTAAGCAAATCAAGCAATACTGGGACTCCCTCTTCTCCAGAAGGTATTTGCATTTTCACCAATGTGAAATGGTATTTCTTATTTATTGAAAATAGCCAGAGATTTTACCCTTCTTACAAGTAGGTTTAGAATTTCACACTTGCAAAGTGTCACAGAAATGCTGCTTATGACCAGAATGCTTCAACTTCCTTATTCTCATGAAGTTTGCCACATTACCTCTTTGATGAAGGGCACAACCATTCTACTTCTGTGCAAAACTGCCCAAGCTCCTCCCCTATCTTCCTTTAGGAAGATTTAGACATTCACAACAGAGAGTGCTCCAACAAGTGTGGAGCACAGTGTGTTTGAGGAAATCCCCCAGATTCTCCATCTTCCCAGTGTATGTCCTACCTATAACTTCTAATTTCCGTGGTCTGGGAAGCACTGTTCTGACCTAAGAGATTTCTGAACACTCTGGACTGAAATCCCAAACAGAAGAGTATCAAGGTAAGGGTAAATCAGTTTACTATCTTTGTTTTGTTACTTTAGACAGAGACATCCTGGCCTCCATGCAGAGGAATGTGTGGATAGACATATATTTAAGGAAGACACTAAACCAGAAAATACTACATTACACCCTCTTAAAAGACTTCTAAGATTGTTGTCATGCCTACCACTGACATTCAGATGATGTGTATTCTTGATTGTGATTTCATGTTTGGAGCTGATGAAGGAGTAAGTACCTGGAATGTCCTAGAATTCTCAAGGTATCAATCAGTGTTCAATTTCTGATCAATAGTGCTGCAGACATAGGAATAACAGGATAAAACTATTCTATACAATCCTATGAAGCTCCTATAACCATCCTCCTATTTTAGAGAATCTTAAATCTATCACCAATCCTGAGACGGGAAGAAACAATTCTTCTCCTGCACATAGGGATACTGCATATGTCTCTCCTTGCCCAAAGTATTCCAATTACTGTCTTTTTACTGAATTTGCTTTTAGACTATACCTGAAATATTCCACTTTTCACCAAAAGATCTACCAGCCCTCCCTGTTCTAATAGAGAGCTACCGTCCACCAATATCCAAAGGGTTCTCAGACATTCTAAATATGCCCCTGTGGGAGTAAACTTACTAAGTCTATTTAATTGGGCCTCAGATCCTTCTGCTTTGACCAAAAAGTTTTCAATCTACTGACTCTGAGTTACCAGGGGCCTCAGATCTCATTTTCCCCAAGTGGTCATCAAATATGCTTTTCTGACTAATAATGACCTTGCAAAGTTCTCCTCTGATGGAGACACTTAGTCACCCCCTCCTCTAATTTTAACTCCCAAATGGACCTCCAGACCACCCAAGCTTAAATTACCTGAGCCGAACATTAAGAAGTACAGCCCAGAACAAAAGCTCATTTCCTCAAGGCAGAAACTAAAATGATGTACTCGTCACGATTCATACCTAGACCCAGGAGAAGAACATATGCCTGAGAAGAAGAACTAGTGTGGAACTGTAGCCAGGTTTTTGGTGAGTGCTCAGACTGCTTCCTGATCCGGCACCACATTTACTACAGTGGACAGATGCTCTAGTCTCTGATGAGGAGTTGCTAGCTGTAAGGAAGTACCTGGAATGGGCTCCACTGCATGAGGTAGGCTGAGTCTTTGAGCTCACGTCAAGGAAAGAACATGCAAATTTAAACTCTACCCAACCAAACATACTAGTTTACCTGTACAAAGGGGTTTTAGATTTCCAAATTCTCACAAAGATGCCCTCGTGTATTTCCCCTCTGACCATTGGGGTCCTATCTATTTTTCATGGCTCACAGGATCTCATTTCTTCCCAAAGTCCATTACCCAATCACCTCTGACCACTAGCCATACATCTCTGATTAGTGTTGGGGATGTTCTCGGTATGACAATAAGGCCAACAGTAGTGCCTACATGCCATTTTTGAATAATTGGATCTTAAATTCCACCTCTATCCAAGGGTACTTCAGAAAGACCTTTCTCATTACATGGGGTCTCTATAGTAGCATCTTTATTCAACAGGCCTCTGGTTGTACCTTCTGGCCAAGCAGTTCTTACATTTCACTTAAAGAGATGCCACATTTACGCAATGTAGACAAAAAGGATTTGAGCATTCTCATACTCATCAATATAACATTCCTCCCCTCAGGTTTGAAGTCTCCAGAGCAGCAAGGAGAGTGGGGAGTAGAACTCATCATCTTTAGGTCACTCATCACCGATGGATTGTTCCCAACCTTAGTATACAGACATGGATGGTTGAACACAAACTTGTCAGACTGACAATGCAATAGACATCTACTAAATTCCTTGGAACCATGTTCAGAGTGCTGCACATCCTCCTGAAGATGCCACGGATGACATGGTTCCTTGTGATTGTTGTTCTCTTCTTGTTGTTGCTGTTTTCTTTTAACTTTTGAAGAGGATACATTATTAGTCTGTTGCTATGTTAGTCATCTCCTGGCATTAGAAACCAACATGCCACTGCTTAAATGTTTTACATTTCCTACTCTTTTTGGAAAGCACAATGTATGCACATCATTTTTTCCTATTGTTTCAAAGACATACCACTATGTAATTCAACTTTACAATTGTAATCATTTTGACCAATATTCACATGAATATAAATTTTATGTGTAAACTTCTTCCTGTGCTGTGTTATTTTCCACCAGGTGACAGTTTCATTTCAGGTCATTTGGAAGATCGTTCCTTACTATGTGTCTTTAAAAGATATATTTTGGAGCTGAGGGGTATGACTAAATATCTTCAGCACAATAAATACCTTCTGTAACGTTACTATCTAGTGGATTATAAGTATCAGGTTGTACACGGTAGTAACTAAAATAATGGACAAGTTTGAGAAAGATTTTAGGGTGTAATCTCTCATAATATACACAAAAAAGAAAATCCTAGATATTAATCAAATCTATGCACACCAAATGAACATTGTGAGTTTTGTGGATTTGTTTTTATATGTCTTTGTAGTTCGAATGTCCAACCTTTATGTCTTAATTGAGGATTGTAAACAATGCTCAGAGTGTGTGTGTGTGAGTTAAAGGGCACCATGTCTTTAGTGTTTAGATTAATAACACATATCATTATCTGTCTATCCATCATCTATATATGTATGTATGTATGTATGTATGTATGTATGTATGTATGTATGTATGTATGAAGTAATGATTGAATGCATTTATATAGATATGTATGCAACTATTTCTCTATCATCTACCAATCACTCTTTCTCTTTCTATTTCTCTCACCCTCTTTCTCTGTTTATCTCTTATGCATGAATATATGTATGCATGTAGCTAGGTAGGTGTGGTAGTTTTAATGTAATTGGTTCCCATCGGCCCATAGTCTGTATTTGGATGAGTAACCTTGTTGGACTAGGTGTTTCCTTGTTGGAGGAAGGGTGTCACTGGAAGAGGTGGGTGGTCTCATACATGTTCAAGTTATGCCCAGTAGGGTTCTGTGTGTTTGCTGTCTGTTTGCCTTTCCAAGAGTAGCTGTGATAGAGTGTTCAATGATTCAAGGATGGGATGTTGGTTAGATGGCATATAAAGCAGGCAAGACACATTTACATACATGGTAGAAGAAGCAAGCTTTAAGAAGCACAAACAATCACACACACACACACACACACACACACATTTGTTGGACAGTGCAAAGCTTCAACCACTTTCCATATATACTCACATTTGGTGGATGGAACAAAGCACCAACTTTATTTTTCTCACACTGCTTATATATCTCTGCACAATCTTTCAATTAGTATAAAATTTATACTGGTTACTTTCTATTTTCTTCTAGTGAATAATTATGAGAATATATAAGGAAAAGAATCTTCTCACTATACTTTTATGATGAGCTATTTATAAATTATGTTTATAAATATCCAATATTATCCCCAAGAACCAACACACATTTCTAACTAAAAAACTTGTTATAGATTAACAAGTTGTAAGCAAGTAAGGTATTTTTTTCAGCCAGTTTCTCTTACTGGTAGACTGAAATTTGCTGTTATACATAAAGGATTAGTTTTTATCTATCTCAAAAATTAATCCTTCAAAAATCTTAAAAGAATCACAAAACTAAACTTTTATGTAAAAACCTATCATCCCTTTCTACTTTGAATCCTCAGGGTGCACATTTGTTCATTAACCATGTTTTTCTTAAATCATATCAGGAATTAGAGAGAGGAAATAGGTACAAAGAAATAATAATCATCTGAACACCAGCCTGAATTTTGAAAAAAAAAAGGCATGCTTTTCGTAGTAATTCTTTCCAAGATCGTGGTTGAAGTATTAATGTGCATCAGCTGCAATCCTTGAGAAAGTTAGATCTAACTAACACTGTTGGTGGCAATGATATTGCCCAGTGAGGGGCTGGAACCCCCCTTAAATTTTCATACAATCCATAGATTATGAGGGATGTGATGTGAGGGCAGCAAGTAGAGAGATACTCTACAACAGCATGAGTGGTAACAGAGTGGTACCAGCTTTTAAGTGTTTAAGAGTGGTAAGAGCTTTTAAGTGGTTCACCTCACCAAGAATCCATCAAAGCCCAGTATTTTGGAGGTAAAATGTACATTCCTGGGAGCCCCTCTGCCATGCTTAATATTCTAGTAAAATTAAAAATAATATTAATTTCTCATTTAATAGACCCTGCTTACAGTCCCCCCAAATTTTACTCCCCACGGTTCTTTCACTACCTCCCATCCTCTCCAGTTCCTCCACCTTTCGGTCATCATTCATCAAATACTTCTCTTTCAAATATCTCTTCCTGCATTTCCTTATTCAACCCCATCTCCCTCCACTATGCCACCTGATCTTCTCTTTCTTGTCCACCTTTGTCCACTAATAAAATCCATTCTATATCCCCATACCATGGGCATCAATGTATGCACCCAAGTCCTTCCTCTATACCTAACTTCACTGGATCTACAGATTGTAGACAGGCCATCACATATGTAATGTAGAATGTGTTAATCTTTGTATTGCTGTCACCAAAAACTATAACCCAAGCACAAGTTGGGGAGGGTAGGACTTATTTGGTTTACACTTCTTCATTGCTATTCATCATCTGAAGACTGACAGAACAGGAACTGAAATGGGCCAGGTACCTAGAGGCAGGAGCTAATACAGAGACCATGGATGGGTACTGCTGCCACGCACACCAGTCGAGTCAGCTTGACAGGCCGAGAGGCCTGGAAGCACTCATGAGGCAAAGAGTTTCACGGAAGCTCACCTTCTGGAGTTTTGGCCTTCTCATTAACCCATATACTCATCCCCTATTCCCGTGTTAGTCTGGTGTATGGATCCACATGCTCTCTTTTAGTGTTATCTTATTATAAGTTCTTTTTAAGATTTAATTCTGATATAGCTAAGCTTTTGCCAGTGTTCCAATATCCTAGAAAGTCCTTGAGCTGACCATGGGCTTAGAATTCAGTAAGAATGTTGTCTATTCAGTGGCATTCAGAATTGCCTCTGGTATTATACTACCACTTTGAATAAAAGCTAAGTCACTGCCCTACACAAGAATTTATCATCATCTAGGAAGAAGGAAGTTTGAGACCTAAGGAGGAAGCAGAGTACATACTTAGAACTATAGATAGCTGAGTTCCACCCATATACACGTATTTACAATTGCCTAGGGGGAAGGTGGTCTATACAATAGACTAAAATAGGAACTATAGCAAGGGCACGAAGCCCTTGACCCTGGCTTCTAAGATTATGTGGATATTTGGTGGAGCTCTTTTTGATCCCAGTTGTTAACAGTGAATTTTATCCCAGGTGTTTCCTGTGAGAACTTCTGAGTTTGTATTCCTCCGTTTTCTGTAAGAATCCAGTAACCTCTTTGTACCTTGCTTGTGTGTCACCCAACTTTCCTATTCTCTTCTGTATAAAAAGTTTGATGCTCAATTTGACACATTACATTCAGATTCTACACAACCTCTCCTCTGTGTATCTGTCTATCATTTCATCCAACGCTTTGCCCACCTGTGACTAGAGATCCGTTCCACGCAGACAAAGGGGCCCAGAGTGTCTGCAGCATTCTGCTTAGTTTTTAGTTCCCCATGGTTTCATGCTTTCTCATAGAGAACTCAGAACCACAAGCACATGGATGGCAGTATCAACAATTGGCAGAAATCCTACCCATCAATCATTAATTAAGAAACTGCCCTGCAGTCCTGCCTGCACAGACCAATCTTATGGAGACATTTTCTCAATTGAGATTCCCTACTCTCAGGGGACTTTACTTTGTGACAAGTTGACAAAAAACTATCCAGCCCAGTCAATATCAACATATAAATCAACACATAGCATATTTATCTTCCTGGGACTGGGATATGTTATTCAGGTTATGTTTTTGTTTTTAGTTTTTTTTTTATTTTTTTCTGTTTCCATCCATTTCATAACAGCTGAGTAATGTTCCATTGTATAAATATAACATATGTTATACATTCTTCAGTTTATGGACATGTAGGTTGTTTCCAGTTGCAGATAATTATGAATACAGCAGCAATTAATATGGTTGAGCAAGTGTGCTTCTAGGAGGAAGAAGCACTTTGCGAAACTTTCTGACCTATCAGGTGTCTGTTGTTATGTCCCCCCATTTAATATCTGATTTTGCTCATTTGGATATTATCTTTTCTATTTTAGTTAACTTGAATAATAGTTTGTTGATCTTAGTGATCTTGTCAAAGAACCAATATTTGTTCCAAAAATTATTTGTATTTTTCTTTCTATTTTATTTTTTTTCCACCCTGAGTTTTACTATTTCCTGCCACCACATCTTTTGGGTGTCATTTCTTCTTTGTGTTTGAGATCTTTAGGATGTGCTGTTAACGTGCTAATATAAGGTTTTGCTAATATTTTTAACTCATTTTTATTAGATATTTTTCTTCATTTACATTTCAAATGCTATCCTGAAAGTTTCCTATACCTTCCCCTACCCTGCTTGCCAACTCACCCACTCCTGCTTCCTGGCCCTGGCATTCCCATGTACTTGGGTATATTATCTTCACAAGACCAAGTGACTCTCCTCTCTTTGATGGCTGACTAGGCCATCCTCTGCCACATATGCAACTAGATACATAGTTCAGGGGGTTACTGGTTAGTTCATAATGTTGATCCTCCTTTAAGGTTGCAGACCCTTTAGCTCCTTCGGTACTTTCTCTAGATTCCACATTAAGGGCCTTGTGTACCATCCAATAGATGACTGTGAGTTTCCAATTCTGTATTTGCCAGGAACTGGCATAGCCTCACAAGAGATAGCTATTCCAGTGTCCTGTCAAAAATTTTGCTGGCATATGCAATATTGTCTGGGTTTGGTGGTTGTCTATGGGATGCATCACCAGGTGGAGCAGTCTCTGGATGGTCCTTTCTTTTTTCTCACCTCCAAAATGTCTCTGTAACTCCTTCCATGGGTATTTTGTTCCCCATTATAAGAACCAATGAAGTATCCACACTTTGGTCTTCCTTCATCTCGAGTTTTATGCGTTTTGCAAATTGTATCTTGAGTAGTCTGTTTGGGGGCTAATATCGGCTTATAAGTTAGTACATATCATATGTGTTCTTTTGTGATTGGATTACCATACTCAGGATGATATCCTCCAGATACATGCTTTTGCCTAAGAAATTCATAAGTTCATTGTTTTTAACTGCTGAATAGTACTCCATTGTTTAAATGTACTAGAATTTCTGTATCCATTCTGTATCATATATTCTTCTGTTGAGCAACATCTGAGTTCTTTCGAGCAAATGGCTATTATAAATAATGCTGGTGACTGCTTCCAATTCTAAGAAGGGGCAAAGTGTCCACAATTTGGTCTTCATTCTTTAGTTTCATGTGTTTTGCAAATTGTATCTTATATCTCAGGTATGCTAAGTTTCCGGGCTAATATCCACTTATCAGTGTGTAAATATCATTTGAGTTCTTTTGTGATTGTGTTACCTCACTCAGGATGATGCCCTCCACATCCATCCATTTGCCTAGGAATTTCATAAATTCATTTTTTAATAGCTGAGTAGTACTCCACTGTGTAAATGTACCACATTTTTTGTATCCATTCCAATGTTGAGGGGCATCTGAGTTATTTCCAGCCTCTGGCTATTATAAATAGGCTGTTATGAACATAGTGGAGCAGGATTCCTTCTTGCTGGTTGGGACATCTTCTGGATATATGCCCAGGAGAGGTATTGTGGGATCCTCTAGTAGTACCATGTTCAATTTTCTGAGGAACCGCCAGACTGTTACAGAGACAAAGTTTGGAGCTGAGACAAAAGGATGGACCATCTAGAGACTGACATGTCCAGAGATCCATCCCATAATTAGCCTCCAAACGATGAAACCGTTGCATAAACTAGCAAGATTTTGCTGAAAAGACCCGGATATAGCTGTCTCTTGTGAGACAAGGCTGGGGCATAGCAAATACTTAAGTAGATGCTGAAAGTCAGCTATTGGATGGAGCACAGGATTCTCAATGGAAGAGCTTGAGAAAGTATCCAAGGAGCTAAAGAGATCTGCAATGCTGTAGGTCCAATAACATTATGAACTAACCAGTACCCCGGAGCTCTTGACTGCATATGTATCAAAAGATGGCCTAGTAGGCCATCACTGGAAAGAGAGGCCCGTTGGACATGCAAACTTTATATGCCACAGTACAGGGGAATGCCAGAGACAAAAAATGGAAATGCGTGGTTAGTGAAGTGGGGGGTACGGTATGGGGGACTTTCTAAATGTACATTCTAAATGTAATTGAGGAAAATACGTAATAATAAAAAATATTAACAAAATAAATAAATAAGGCTGGTATGAACATCATAGAGAATGAATCCTTATTACACATCGGAACATCTTCTGAGTATTTGCCCAGGAGAAGTGTTGCTGGATCTTCTGGTAGTACTATGTCAATTTTCTGAAGAAGCACAAGACTGGTCCAGGTCCCTGCCAAGTGTATTCTGCAAAGGCCCCAGACATCCGGCCACTTTCTGAACCAGAGTAAAGGGGGTCTGCCGGGTGCAGAAGTGCTTTGCCTGAGCATTGGCAACAGACATCTTGGTTCTAGGACCCCACCGGGTGTATTCTGCACAGGTGAGAGTACGGAATACAGAAGCCAAAAGCTTCTGGGAGAGGTGGGAGCCACAGAGCTTCTAAGGCAGCCCACTTTTCGGGCCCCAGACAACTGGCAAATGTCCAGGCCAGAGGAAAGGGGTCTGACCAGTGCGGGAGCGCTTTGACTGAGCATCGGCGGCAGCAGATATCTTGGTTCCGGGACCCAGCCGAGAGTATTCTGCACAGGCTTCAGATATCTGGCCACTTTCCCAGCCAGAGGAAAGGGGTCTGCCCAGTGCAGGAGTGCTTTGCCTGAGCATCAGCTGCAGACATCTTGGTTCCAGGACTCCACAGAGTGTATTCTGGACGTGTGAGAGTGTAGAATACAGAAGCTAACACCTTCTGGGACAGGCCAAAGCAACTCAGCTTCAGGACAGGTCCTGTTTTGGGCCTTCTTCTTCGGCCAGGAGGGAGGTCTTTAGGCCATATATCTGTGCACCTTTCCCGTGAGAGGAGAGCTTGCCTGCAGAGAATGCTCTGACAACTGAAACTCAGAGGAGAGATGTAGTCTACCAGGTCTGCTGATAGAGGCTAACACAATCACCTGAGGAACAAGCTCTAACCAGAGAAAACTATAACAACTAGCTCCAGAGATTACCAGATGGCCAAAGGCAAATGTAAGAATTGTACTTACAGAAATCAAGAACACAGCACTCCCACTCCACCTAGTCATGTGCACCCCAACAAAACCGAAAAGCTAGACCCGGATTTAAAAGCATATCTCATGAAGATGGTAGAAGACATCAAGAAGGACTTTAATAATTCACTTAAAGAAATACAGGAGAACACTGCTAAAGTGTTACAAGTCCTTAAAGAAAAACAGGAAAACACAACCAAACAGGTAGAATTCCTTAAAGAAAAACAGGAAAACACATCCAAACAGGTGATGGAAATGAACAAAACCATACTAGACCTAAAAATGGAAGTAGACACAATAAAGAAAACCCAAAGTGAGGCAACGCTGGAGATAGAAACCCTAGGAAAGATATCTGGAACCATAGATGCAAGCATCAGCAACAGAATACAAGTGATGGAAGAGAGAATGTCAGGTGTAGAAGATTCCATAGAGAACATCAGCACAACAATCAAAGAAAATGCAAAATGCAAAAGGATCCTAACTCAAAACATCCAGGAAATACAGGACACAATGAGAAGACCAAACCTACAGATAATAGGAGTTGATGAGAATGAAGATTTTCAACTTAAAGGGGCAGCAAATATCTTCAAAATAATTATAGAAGAAAACTTTTCAAACCTAAAGAAAGAGATGCCCATGAACATAAAAAAAGCCTACAGAACTCCAAATAGACTTGACCAGAAAAGAAATTCCTCCCAACACATAATAATCAGAAAAACACATTCACTAAAAAAAGATAGAACATTATAAGCAGTAAGGGAGAATGGTCAAGTAACATATAAAGGCAGGCCTATCAGAATTACACCAGACTTTTCACCAGAGACTAGGAAAGCCAGAAGAGCCTGAACAGATGTTATACAGACACTAAGAGAACTCAAATGCCAACCCAGGCTACTATACCTGGCCAAAATCTCAATAACCATAGGTGGAGAAAACGATGTATTCTATTTCTCCTTCCCTGTGTAATTTGTTGACAACTTTCTGAAGTATTATAACTATCTATCCTAAAATTTAACATTTTTTTGTTTCATATTATTAATCAGTAGTTTGAAATACGAACTTATTATAGCACTACCCATTGCAGGTAGAAAATATTCATAATTATTATTTTTTAAACAATATTGTGTATTTATGTTTAGGTAGGCATGAAATTATTAAGACAAAGTATTCTGTCCTCGTTCTAAAATCAGTTCTAGGTAACAGTAAAATAGTTCCTATGATCTAGAAGTAAACACAGAAAAATAGACAACAGGAATATATTACTTTAAACCTAGATGATATATATGTACACAGTATATTTCAAATGAGTCACTAATCTTGTTGTCAGGGATCACAGATGTGTAATATGCTTGATTACTTTCTCTGCTAGTAGCATAAACAGAACATTCTGCCAGTATATAACAGCAAGCCCTAAGAATTAAATTTCAAGATTGTTTATAACTTTATTTATTCATGTTCTATTACTCGAGTATGTGGTTTCTTCAGAAAGTGTTGTAGTATCAAGTTTTGGACTGTAACCAAGAGTAATGCCACTTAAATGTAATATTTTAAATAAACTTCCTAAAATGTGACATTCCGTATGGAATAACAGACATAATCCTATACTCATGATTACCTAAACTTGTAATCTCTAATGTTTCCTCCTCCTACTATGTTGCATGTGTTCTGTCATTCCCTCCTTCCCTAAAGGCTTCATCCTTTCTTCCATGCCATGTGCCACTTTGGGGTTCCTTATCTCCACAGATACTCCAAGTTAAACAAAAAATCTAATAGTTGAAGCTAGACCAAATGTGATTACAGACACGTAGCATTTCTCTTTATAGGCCTGACTTAACGCATTTATTATATAGTATTTTCAAATTCCATATACTCTCTAGCAAATTTAGTTACAGCTGATTGCATCTCCTTTTTTGAAAACAAAATCAACAAAAATGACTGAGCAAGTATCAATAGATAACCATGCTATCTTTTCTACACTCAAGTGTGATATAGGTGAGTCACCAGTTAGTTCTATTTTTAGATATTTTTAGCAAATTCCACACTGATTTTATCCTGGATGTACCAACTTAAGCACCCACCAGCAGTACAGCTGTACTTTATTCCCACATCGCTAATGCTTCTCGACTTTTGTTTTCCTGATTGTACTCATTCTTTAAGGAATGAGCTAGAATTTAAGTTTGGAGAAAAAAAGAGCACCAGAAAATTTTTTGTGGGAGCCATAGCTAGTGTTGAAAGATATAAGGAGTAATGTAATAAAGGGAATTGTTTCCTCGAGGTGAGTATCCACCAAGCTAATCCTGCAACTTGTGCAAAGAAATGTCCCAAGGATTGATCTGTTTATAGCAGAAAAACAACATATCAAATTTATGAAAAAATATTCAAGGAAGCAGGCAGGTTCTATCTAAAGCAGGCAAAAGAACTTGGCAACATCCACCATGTAGTTCTTTCATCAGATTAATGAAGGATACAGAAGTAAAAGAGCCATGGAGTCTTCCTACGTGGTTATGGAAAGCCACTGAGGGCATCCAGGTTGCAGCGAAGTCCCTGCATAGATGCCTAGAGAGGCTTTTAGTGAAGGTATGAAAGGGAAGCCTATATTGTGATATAGCAATCAGGATGTAAGAAGGTCCACAGCTGTGCGATATCTCTCAAAGAAAGCTACACACAAAGAATGGAACCAGCCCAAGACAGAGAAATATATTGTAGTCATGAAACTAGATAGGAAGAGCTTTTTAAGCCACAATGTACATAAATTTAGGATTTGGGGTTTGTCTAGCTAGATTTGATCTTGATTTTCCCAATATTTCCTGTTTATGTTTCTTTTCCTCTTATTTTGAATGAGAATGTATAATCATGTCAGTGTACTTTGAAAGTAAACAATGCTTTGAATTTGATTTTATATGGTGTTACAATTAAGAAATTGTAATCTATTCTAAAAGATAAAATATGATTGTAGTTGTATATGGAATTTTATCTCATGTTAAGCATGATTCTGCCCTGAAAATTCATATACTTTATTTGCAGTTGTATATTGGATATAGGATACTATGCTAGGCATAACTATTGCTTTCCTTTGGAAATTAATATAATATAAGGAGATATGATTGTATGTCTTATTGACAAGAGGTATACTTATGATGGCTAGTCTTGGTTGTAACCCTGATAATATTAGGAATTCACTAAAACTCTGGGAATTTGGGGCACCTGTGAGGAATTTTTTTTCCTGATTTGATTATGTGAAATAGGAAGACCAACCCCAAATGTAGATCGTTTGTTCTGTTGTAGAAACAACTCTAAAATATAAATTTCATTGATGTCAGTTTTTTAATAAAAGTGTGTAGCTAGGACTAAATTCTAGTAGTTACAATCAAGATAGTTTTTATGATCCTACACTGTTTCTGTCTTTTATTACAGTGTTTCCTGAACACTGAGGTGGAGATTTGATGGTGACCTCCCTTGTAGGACTGACTGTTAGAAGGTCCCTCAGGCTTTGCATATTATCTGGCTGGTAGATTAGAAAGGAGATGGTTACAAGCAAAATTGGATGGATGAGCAGTTAGGCATTCCAAAGAGCAAATGGTGCTTGACTAACCTCGTAAGCTATCTCCCTCTATTCTCTGGGACTGGTTGTTGCTAGTCTATTTCTGTTTGTCCTTATATATCAGATTGATATTTCCCAAGTGTTGTTCCTCCATGCCCAGAACCCTTATTTTTAGTCTTATACCTGAACAAGCTTCCTTTCATTTTCAGCTGATCTGCTCATGTTTCAGTATTAGAGAGCATCTCAGCAGAGCTTGCAGCTCTATAACCCTGCCACTCCCACAGCTGCTGCTTTCCAACTAGCATTTCTGGACCCATCACGTGTTCACCTGCAACTTTACTCCAAGATGATTTGGCGGGAATCAGGTCCCTACCTCTGCTTCATAAATGAGTTTCAGAAATAGTAAAATTGAGCTTTGTTCAGAATTTTGCCTTAGCTACATCTTTCTCTTCTCTGCCTAGCTCCCTGTTCTCTTCCAGGTTTCCAAGATTCCTTTCCAGATTAGAACCCAGACATGTGAGCCGCTGGCCAGACACAACACATTTGAATTGGTACTTGTGTGTGAATTACACATCTACATGCTCCTGACGCTGTCAGGAGTATAATCTGTTTCACACTCAGCAACACTGAGTCTAGGAGGCTAAAGGCAAGCTAATGGCTAACAGAAAGAATGTATTGAAACAAAGTTGCAGAGTGTTGAGTCCTGAAACAATGAAAGGCAGAGATGACCCTGCCTTAAGTGCTTCTCTCTCTGACAGGCAAATGCCAAACAGAAGTCAATTTATTTCTTGATCTCTTGAGGTTCTATGCCCCTTCAGGGTTCTCATTCTCTAAGCTCTGCATGCATGCCCGACATGACTAGGTCATGTTATGTCTTCTGCTGATCAGAGGAAGGATTTGTCCTGCTTTAGAGCCCGGCCCCAGGAAGTTAGAACCCAATAAAAGCAGACCTAATGATTTATATGAACTCAGGCTGTGTCCTTTATTATCATAGCACAAGGAATGCTAAAATATGGATAGTTATGGTGAATTTAATCCTGGCTCATTGCCACAAGACTCTAGGTGTCTGTATAAAGGTTTCTCTTGGCTGCATGAGCTTTGCCAATTTAGATATCTGAAGCCTTATGTCATGGACCTTGGCCCACAAAAATCCTGATTTCTTTTCTCCAGTTTTTTCCAGCATGAATCCTAGATACTGCTGAAATATTACTTCTGAGTCAGACATTGAGCAAAATTTTGTGTATGAGATCTTACAAGAGAGCTTTATACAATGCCCAAGTCTGCCTTCAAGATAAACAAGCCAGTTCAGAACTACCTTTACTGGGATGCTCCATATTCTCTACCCAGAAATCACTGTATTTTCCCCAGGACCACTTTTTCTTTTCTCAGCTTGAAGTCTAGATTACTTCTGCCTCTCTCTGATTTCTATGCTCCCCATTCTCTCTCCCATGTAGATGCTTCAGGGATGAATCATCTCTATAGAAAGGGACTGACTGGTTTAAGAGAAGTTCAAGTTGCTACAACAGTAGTAGTATCAGAGTGGATGACCAGAACTCTCCAGGTTACAACAGACTATTCATAGAAGGGACTGCAGATATCGTGGTGAATTGTGGAGAGCCGGTACGTGCTGCAAGCAATTACGTGCGTGCTGCCAGTAATCTCTGAGAAGAGCCATGTGTGCCGTGAGCAATCAACATTATAAGATGGTGCGGGCCTCCACTGTGCCTAACTAGTAAACAAGCCTTGTACGCAGGTGCGAGAGTGAATTCACTCCTAGTCACTCCCATTCTCGGGGTGTAATAGTGGGGTGATGGGCAAGCAATGAATCAGGAGCTGTCATGCCATATCAGGTGCTGAAACGTCTCGCTGCTGGTTATAAAAGCAGTGCCATTTTCCCGGATCGGGATCTTCCTGAGAAGCAAGCAATAAAGCTCTTGCTGAGGAAGATTCTGGTTTGTTGCATCTTTCTTGCTGGTCGAGCTGGACGCAATAAGTGGTGCCAAAACCCGGGAACTGTCATCACACCAGCGCAAGGAAGATCCCTCATTCACGGGGCAGAATCAGAACTGTGGGACAAAAGGCTCTACAAGGTACCTACAATCTTGAAATTTCTCCAGAGTTAGAAGCCCTTTTGATTGTTTGCATGGCGATTACACTTTTCCTTTTGGTTTTGTTTTGTTTCCACCACTGGAACTGTTGACTGGTTCTTAGTCGCAGTCAGGCCTGGACAGCGCCTGGACAGCAACCAATTTCAGGCCCCGTCAGGCCTGGACAGCGGCAGTATGGGAATCTCCCATTCTATAGTAGTGGGCTTACGCTCAGTCCTGAAGCAGTGTGGCCTAAAAATCGCCACTAAGACCTAAGAGGGATTTGTCAGAGAGATAGACCGTGTTGCACCATGGTATGCTTGCTCATTGTCATTAACTGTCGCCTCTTGGGACAAACTGAAAGGAGATCTAGTTAGGGAACAACAGAAAGGCAAACTTAAAGGAGGGATTATGCCGCTATGAAATTGGTGAAATCGTGTTTAACAGATGAGGATTGTCAGCAAATGGTAGAAGCGGGGCAGAAAGTTCTGGACGAAATTCAAGAAAGTCTATCAGAGGTAGAGCGGGGAGAGAGAGGAAAAATAGAGAGGAAACAAAGTGCACTGAAGAATTTAGGCCTTTCCATGAGCCTTGAGACCGAGGAAAAGAGAATGTCAGGGAAAATACCTGGGGAGAGATTAGAAAAAAGGATGGAAAGGGAGAGAAGAAGGGAGATCGAGCTGGAGAGGCACATAAGGAAAGAAGCCTCTACCCACCACTAGATGAGTTTAAGCAGCTAGCTGTCAGTAGCTCAGAATCAGATAAGGAACTTATTCCTATGAGGAAACAGACTTAGAGAAGAAAGCGACAGGTTGTGAGGGAGAAAGATACCAGTCAGATGAAAGACAAGTTAATCAGTTACAGAATAACATGAAAGCAGCTAGAGACAAATGTCAAATCATTGCGCGGTCTTCGGATATGCAACTTCAGGGTTCTAGTGCACCTCCGCCTTATGTGCAGAGGCACCATTCTGAGCCTTATGTGCAGAGGTATCATTCAGACTCATTTATACCAAAAGAAGAACAGAGGAAGATACAACAGGCATTTCCAGTTTTTGAAAGAGCTGAGGGAGGGCGTGTTCACGCTCCAGTAGAATATATACAGATTAAGGAGCTTGCAGAAACAGTCCGTGTTATGGAGTCAGAGCTAATTTCACTGTAGCACAAGTTGAAAGGCTTGCAACTCACACTATGACTCCTGGTGATTGCCAGACTGTAGTAAAAGCTGCAGCCCCCAGTATGGGGATGTATCTTGAATGGAAAGCTTTGTGGCAGGACTCCTTTCAGACGCAGGCAAGGGCCAATGCCACCATGGAAGGAAACCAAAGGACATGGACATTTGAATTGCTTACAGGTCAGGGACAGCATGCTGCTAACCAAACAGATTATCATTGGGGAGCATACTCCCAGATCTCAGCTGCCACTGTTAAGGCATGGAAGGCACTCTCTAAGAAGGGAGAGGCAAGTGGGCATTTGACCAAGATCACTCAGGGCTCCCAGGAGTCGTACTCAGATTTTGTGGCTAGAATGACAGAGGCAGCACGAGAATATTTTGAGATACAAAAGCAGCTATGCCTTTAATTGGACAGTTGATATATGAACAGGCTACCCAGGAATGCAGGGCGGCTATTACACCTGGAAAAAGCAAGGGACTGCAGGACTGGTCGAAGGTTTGCCGTGAACTTGGTGGGCCACTCACTAATGCAGGTTTAGCAGCTGCCATTCTACAAGTGCAAAAATGCCCTGACATGGCTGAGCTCAAACTCTGCTATAATCGTGGCAAACCGGGACACTTAAAAAAGGACTGTAGAGCCCTTGTTAAAAGGAGAGCACCAGGATTGTGCACTAAGTTTGGAAAATGATATCATTGGACTAGCGCTTGTCGTTCAATCAGGGACATTCGAGGCAGGCTCCTGCAGCCAGGATTCCCTCAAGCAGTAGATAATGACACCATTTCAAAAAACCAGTACAGGGCCCTCAGGTCTCAGGGCCCGAAAACATATGGGACCTCGACAGGCGAAAGGTGGACCCCACAGTCCGCAGGGCAACACCCAATTCATGCTGATCCCTCAAATGGGAGTGCAGCCTATTCCTACTAACTATAAAGGACCTCTGCCATCTGGGAGTGTCGGCCTAATATTGGGCAGGGCTTCCCTTACACTACAAGGTCTTATTGTTCACCCTGGAGATGTAGATCAAGATTATGAAGGGGGACTTCAAGTTCTCTCTCTGTTCCTGTCCTCAGGGTGTCGTTTCTATTTCACAAGGAGATAGAATAGCTCAGTTAGTAATTCAGCCAAGCCTACATGGCTGTTTTCCCTCTTCTGGTGTCCCTCAAGCTACCAGAGGGATTGGTTCTATTGGAAATGATTCGGCTTATTTAATAATGCCTATAGATTCCAGGCCTTCTTTAGAGTTAGTTATAGAAGGGAAACAATTTAAGGGGATTTTAGACACAGCAGCAGACAAAAGTATTATTTCTTCTCACTGGTGGCCGAAAACTTGGCCAGTTATTCAGTCATCACATTCTTTGCAAGGTTTCGGTTATCAGTCCTGTCCCACTATTAGTTCCCGTTCTTTGAGCTGGACAGCGCCTGAAGGTCAAATGGGACGATTCACTCCTTATGTCTTACCACTCCCAGTAAATCTCTGGGGGAAAGACATCTTACAGGCACTAGGACTGACCTTAACTAATGCATGCTCGCCACAAGCTGTTCGAATGATTAAGAAAATATGCTATAAAGAAGGAAGGGGATTAGGAAAAGGAGAGCAGGGTAAACTTGAACCTATCCCTCAAAAAGGTAATAATGGGAGACAAGGTTTGGATTTTTTCTAGAGACAGCTGTTGAGGGTTCCATGCCCATACCATGGCTTACAGAGGAAGTTGTATGGGTTCCCCAATGGCCTCTCTCCTCTGAAAAATTAGAAGCAGCCACAAAACTAATTTCTGAACAGCTACACTTGGGTCATTTAGAGCCTTCTACCTCACCCTGGAATACACCTATTTTCTTAATTAAGAAAAAAATCTGGCAAATGGCGCTTATTACATGATCTTAGAGCAATTAATGCGCAAATGCATCTGTTTGGACCAGTTCAGCAAGGGCTACCATTACTTTCTGCCTTACCCAAAAATTGGGAAATTATAATCCTAGACATTAAAAATTGCTTTTTCTCTATACCTTTATGCCCTCAAGATAAGCAAAGATTTGCATTTACGATCCCAGCCATTAATTACTTAGAGCCAGATCAAAGATACCAATGGAAGGTCCTACCTAAGGGGATGGCGAATAGCCCCACCATGTGTCAACTGTATGTACAATTGGCACTTAAGTCAGTTAGAGAACATTTTCCATCATTACAGGTGATAATTTATATGGAGGACATTTTGATTTGCCATAAAAATTCAGAGTTATTGCAAGATGCATACCTTATATTAATAAAAACGTTAGGGCAATGGGGATTGCAGGTGGCCACCGAAAAGGTGCAAGTTGCTCGAATGGGAGCCTTCCTAGGGTCACTTATTTATCCTGACAAAATTGTTCCTCAAAAATTAGAGATTCGCAAAGATCAACTACATACCTTGAATGATTTTCAAAAATTGTTAGGAGATATTAATTGGCTGAGACCCTTTTGAAAATTCCATCAGCAGAATTAAAGCCCTTATTTGACATATTAGAGGGAGATACCCATATCTCCTCCCACAGAGCACTTATCCCAGCTGCATGTCAAGCTTTACAAATTGTAGAAAAGGCCCTACAAGATGCTCAATTACAACGCATTGACGAGTCAAAGTCATTTGAATTGTGCATATTAAAAACTGCACAGTTACCAACAGTGGTCTTATGGCAAAATGGGCCCTTGTTGTGGGTCCATCCTAATGCTTCCCCTGCAAAAATCATTGAGTGGTATCCTAATGCAGTTGCTCAACTTGCACTTAGGGGGATAAAAGCAGCCATTACTTATTTCGGGTAAGAACCTTATATAGTAAGTGTACCTTATACTTCTGCTCAAGTTCAAACCCTGGCAGCAACAACCAACGATTGGGCAGTCTTGGTTGCCTCCTATTCAGGACAAATTGATAACCATTATCCAAAACATACAATTTTACAATTTGCCTTAAGCCAAGCTATAGTGTTTCCAATAATAACAGTCAAACACCCACTTCCGGATGGGGTAGTAGTGTATACAGATGGATCCAAATCTGGTATAGGTGCATATGTAGTAAATGGCCAAGTAACATCTAAACAATATAATGATTCATCACCCCATGTTGTAGAGTGTTTGGTAGTTCTAGAAGTCCTTGAAACTTTCCTGGGACCGCTCAAAATTGTATCTGATTCCTTATATGTGTTCAATGCAGTTAATATGCTTGAAGTTGCAGGCTTAATTAAACCAACTAGTAAGCTTGCTCACATTTTTCAAAAGATTCAGTCAGCCTTGTTATACAGAAGACATCTTGTCTATATTACTCATGTTTGAGCTCATTCTGGCCTTCCTGGCCTCATGTCTCATGGAAATGACTTAGCAGACAAAGCCACTAGAATCGTGGCTGCTGCTTTGTCCTCACAGGCAGAGGCTGCAAGAGAATTTCATGAATGCTTTCATGTGACACCTGAGACATTACACCACCGTTTTACTTTAACCAGGAAAGAATCTCGTGACATTGTCACCCAATGTCAAAACTGTTGTCAATTTTTACCTACTCCTCATGTAGGGGTAAATCCTCGTGGCGTCAGGACATTACAGGTCTGGCAAATGGATGTCAGTCATATTTCCTCCTTTGAGAGAAATCAATATTTACATGTTTCTATTGACACCTGCTCTGGTGTAATATTTGCCACACCTTTAACAGGTGAAAAAGCCTCTCATGTTATACAGCACTGCCTAGAAGCGTGGAGTGTGTGGGGCAAGACCACAATTCTAAAAACGGATAATGGGCCAGCATATAAATCTACTTAATTTCAACAATTTTGTCATCAAATGGATGTCACTCATTTGACTGGCCTTCCTTATAATACTCAAGGACAAGGCATTGTGGAACGTGCCCACCCCAAACTCAAATCTTATAAAACAGAAAGGGGGAGTTGATGAGACTCTGACCTCAGTGCCAAGAGTAGCAGTATCTATGGCACTCTTTACACTTAATTTTTTGAAAATCGACGAGCAGGGACACTCTGCAGCTAAGCGACATAGCTCAGACCCTGATAGACCAAAAGAAATGGTCAAAAAGAAGGATGTTTTAACTGGTCAGTGGAAAGGCCCGGATCCTATCTTAATCAGATCCAGGGGAGCTGTTTGTGTTTTTCCACAGAGTGAAGACAACCCATTTTGGCTGCCGGAATGACTCATCCCCAGGATATTCATCAAGGATGGTGCAGAAGATGCTGACCTCCCGAGGACTGTTCCTGATCCTGACAATGCTGAACTTGTCTCAGGTTCCTAGTACAATGGGCCAGCAGAGATGGGCTATTCTCTCAACTTTCCCTAAACCAATGCCAGTTCGCTATGATGCTATAGTTTTTCCAAAATTCTTTACTACTGATAAAACAGTGGATTTGCCATATTTACCCTATGATCCCAACCCGAGCACCATTAGGAGAAAACGCACTTTACTAGAACAGGGTTCTTTATGTTTTCGAATTAATGGACCAGGAAATTGTATCAACCTCACAGCCCAATCTTTGGGGAAGTTTAATGAGCATAGAGGAGGTTGCGTGAGCACAACCCAAGATACTTCCAATGTAGAGATAACCTTTACAAATCGGACCTTTTGGCACGAGGTAAATTGGGTTAATGGTACATTTCTACCACCTAACTTTTCAGACAAAAAACGTCCACACCAACCAAAAATAGCCCCTCATTGTAGTTTGGAAGATGAAGGGCTGATCCTGCCTTGGTCTGATTGTCAATCCTCCATCACTCATTGGGCAGATCAGAGTAAGACCTTTTTACTTTTCTCCCAACATGATAGATAACCCAGAGAAGAAATTTGTTATGAAAAAGGGACTTTTCATACAGGATATTAGAATGCATCCCTTTCACAAGTGGGTGCTTTGTGGAGTCAATGGCAGTTGTACAGAACTCAATCCTTTGATCTTTATCCAGGGAGGAGCAGTTGGAAAGGCTTCTTTTACTGGCATCTCAAGATTTGCTCAGTATTGGGGAATACATGATGCCTCCCTGGACTCTTATGGATATAGTAATACCAGTGCAGAGATCACTGGGTTTAATAAAACTTTGGTAAACCAGATTAATTATCCATCTACCACAGTCTGTGTTTACCCCGCTTTCTTGTTTATTCTTTCAAATGATTCATTTGAAATCTGTTCCAATGATAATTGTTGGATTTCTCAATGTTGGGATGTAACAAAGAACACCCGTGCCATGGTGGCACGGATCCCACGTTGGATCCCTGTTCTGGTGGATACACCCTCCATCTTATCTATGTTTTGAAAAAAGAGAGATTTTGGCATTACTGCTGCCGTGATCATAGCAATTTCAGCCAGTGCAGCTGCTGCTACAGCTGCAGGGTATGCTATGGTTAGTGCGGTTCAATCAGGCACAAAATTAAATCAGCTTTCAGCAGATCTGGCTGATGCCATCACTGTCCAAACTTCTGCTAGTACCAAGTTAAAGGGAGGGCTGATGACTTTGAATCAGTGCCTTGACCTGGCGGAAGAACAGATAGGTGTTCTATACCAGATGGCCCAGTTGGGTTGTGAAAGAAAACTGGAAGCTCTGTGCATTACCAGTGTCCAATATGAAATTTTACTTATGCAGCTAATTTGTCTAGACAGGTTTCTTTATATCTTGCAGGAAACTGGTCTGAAAGATTCGATGAGACCCTTGAGGTCCTTAGAGCGGCCGTTCTAAAGATCAACTCAACACGAGTGGACCTGTCATTGACAGAGGTCCTCTCCTCCTGGATTTCATCTGCCTTTTCTTATTTTAAGGAATGGGTGGGGGTAGGTTTATTTGGCGTTGCCACCTGCTGTGGACTTGTGGTCATGCTCTGGTTGGTTTGCAAGCTCAGAACCCAACAAACACGTGACAAGGTTTTGATAACCGAAGCACTTGCTGCCATCAAGCAAGGGGCCTTCCCTGAAATCTGGCTATCTATGCTCAAAAATTAATTGACATTGGTGGCTGTCCTCTTTTATAGAGTTCGCCCTAGTTTATTTAGTAGTTAATGTCACATAGCACTGTGGTATCCAGGGACGGGCAACTTTCCTCATGCACAGATCAACCTAAGACACGGGGCCTGGTGGCGATAGGGTTACCCTATGACAGGAAAGGCTGTGACATTGGAGGAATGACCTAAGACAGGAGCCACAGTGGATGGGCAAAGATACACAGGCCTAGACCAGCCTCAAGTTTTAATAAAATAAAAAGAGGAAGATGTGGAGAGCAGGTACGTACTGCGAGCAATCTCGTGCATGCCACCAGTAATCTCTGAGGAGAGCTGTGTGTGCCGCGAGCATATAAGATGGCGCGGGCCTCCGCTGTGGCTAACTAGTAAAGAAGCCTTGTACGAAGGTGCGAGAGTGAATTCACTCCTAGTCACTCCCATTCTCGGGGTGAAATAGTCAAGTGATGGGCAAGCAATGAATCAGGAGCTGTCATGCCATATCAGGTGCTGAAATGTCACGCTGCAGGTTATAAAAGCAACGCCATTTTCCCGGTTCGGGATCTTCCTGATAAGCAAGCAATAAAGCTCTTGCTGTGGAAGATTCTAGTTTGTTGTATCTTTCTTGCTGGTCGAGCGGGACGCAATATTGAATAGCTTTTACCTCCCTGCTGTTGCTCTCCTAGTACTGACCAGAAACTGAGGTGCCATTTCCAGCAGACTGTTCTAGAACATAGTCATAGAACACATCTTCCTTCGAAAGCAGCTTCTAGGCTTCATTGGAAAACCTTAAATCTGTGAATATTGGGAACAGAGTCTGTACATAGCTCAGTTGACAGAGTGACTGCCTAGCATTTAGGATGCCTAGGACTCAGTGATTAGTGCTGTCTTTACTTTATTGCCTTTAGTGGGTCTACTTATTATATTGTAATACACTTGGGATCATAGAAAGGGATATCATGATGACCTAAGACCAAGACTGTCAATGATGTTGGTTAGAGTCTTCTCTTGTATCCTCAGGCTAAAGAGACCTGATACCAGAGTGACTCACATTACTGAGAAACTCAAGTTTCTATTTCATTTCTTTTTAAGGCCTCTTAATTCAAAGAGTCATTGCCATTACAAGGTGTAACCATCACACACTTTATCTCTTTTATCTAGGTGATTTCCCAGTGTTCTTTACTTGGTTCATCAGCTCTAGGATTCAATGCAAAATAGCAACCAATAGTATTAAAATCTTGGATAGAACAGATATATAACAGTAATTACTTTGCCTGAATATATTAGTACAAAATCTGACATAACTGAACAAATGGAAACTAGGCTTGTGTCATGGATTAGAGGGCCTAGATCTTTTTCACAGCAGGTTATGCACCCTTTAGGATCCTCTGTAGAAACAATGAGGTACAATGGTCACTGATCATTCTTAACAGAGAGGCCCTTCTGTACAGGTAACAGATTCCTAGATCCACATTAAGTTGATTCCTGCTAAGACGGTCTATAGTGTATGACCATGTTAAATTCATGCAGGAAGCTACTGAAAAACAAAGCATTGTTCCAATCAGCAACAGACAGGACACAGAGCTCTGAGTATACAGCCAAGGGGAAATTTAAGTCATAGGGCTTAGGCTAATATCCTCTGATCTAAATTGTTCTGATCATGTCTTAATAGCTATGTATCTTAGTACCTGAAAACTATTTCCCTACATTCATTTGCTTATTCATGATTGGAATATATATTGTACGCTTTCTCATTTCGTGGTATGTTAAATTTGGAACTTGGTATAAAACTGTTAATAATCCGAATGTGCAGTATTCAATTGCATTATATATGCCTTAAACACCATGAGAAGGAAGGAAATGAATATAATAAATCTTTTTTTTTTTGCCATGTAATACAAACTTATTCAGAAAACCTACTGAAAGACCCCCGTGGGGAGTCCCTTCTCAGGCAAGTGCGCACCCAGTAGGACACTGAGACCGAACTCACTGTAATTATACAAGGCTTTAATGGCATACAAACACACAAACAACAAAGGTTCGCTCAAGCCAGAATGCTGAGGACGAAACTCATGCACCGCGCAGGGGGCAGGGGAGTTCAACCCCAGCCCAAACTTTTTACAGGCTTATAAAGGCAAAAACCACAAACCAAAAACAGGGGAGCCAAAAGAATTTGCGCCATTACACATAATTGGCTTATTTAAATGGCGGCAGGATGATTACAAATTAGCAGGGTAATATGTACCTGCTAAAATGGAGAAAGACACAAGGGCTTGGGACTTCTCGAGGTCAGCAGGACACCTGGTCAATGTATGATTTATGGGGTCTATAGAGAGGTGCCATCCTGCCAGATGGCCATTTGGTCTGCCCTGATAGCAGTGGCTAGTTCCTGCATTCTCTTTTTAATCTTTTATGGCCGGAAATTCTTAGCTACAGGGTGAGTATGGCTGTGCCTGGACCCGCCTGGGTCTATTCTTCAGCCCTGAATTTCTTGAACTTACATACCACAATGCTATAAGACCCAAAATTATAAGTTTTTGCTGTTCATTACCCACTTCTTTTAGTGGATAGCTCTAATCTTAGAACGACCTTTCTTCTTGTTGATATTGCTGTCTGAGGACCATGACTTGTATGGTGTTTATTTTATCTTTAACAAAAGCAACCAGCTTATTTAAAATACATGGGCCAAAAGAAAGCAGGAGGAAAAAAATAATCAGAGGGCCTGCCAGGGTGGAATCAGTGTCGTAAAACAGGGAGACCTGTTAAACCAATTTTCATACCATCCTTAATACGCTTCTCTTTCTTTGCTTCATTTTTCTAACCTTTCTCTGAGCTTAGCCATGGAGTCCCTGATAAGACCAGAATGGTCTACATAAAAACAACACTCTTCTTTTAGTGCGGCACAGAGTCCACCTTCTTTGAGAAAAAGTAGATCTAGCCCCCTCCTGTTCTGTAGCGAGGTCAAAGATTCTTCAAGTTTGGTGATGGACTGCTCTAGTGCTCCTAGGTCTGCATCCATAGCGGTTGTGCAATTCATGAAAATAGTGGGGGGTCTGTATCAAGGCAGTTGTGCCTGTAACGACCCCAGCTGCTGTTCCTAGACCCAAAAGCACTGCTAAGGTCATGGTAATGGGTTCCCTTTTATACCGGGTCCAGTGGTTGAATCCATTGACAAAAAACTGTCATCATGATACAGAAGCCTAGGAACCCTCTGAACTAAACGACAATAATCTTTAGAAGTATTAAAAACAGAAGTAAATACACAGGGAGTGAGTCCAGTGTTGCAAGCCCATACTGTGACTAAGGGAGGAACTAAGTACTGACCTCTATTACTGGAAGACTGGAGATGATGAGTCTGATTACAGAGTTACCGTTTGTCATGTGGGACTTGTTCCAGGCAAAGTCCATTTCCCGAGACAGCTGCTAATGTTAGTTTTCTGTTTTCTCCCCAAGGACACTGAGAATTGTCCTCAGCCTTATTGTATGTCTTGACTTGAGCAACTCCCTCATAATATGGGGGATTGGAGGCATAACACAGCCAACAAGACTTAGTGATGTTGGGATTGGTACAATTGCGTACCAAAAAGCCCCCTGTACCAGACTAAACAGACGGTTTTCAGTATCTGGGGGAGTAGGGGCAATGTAAGTTTCAGGTCTGAGGAAGGGGTATAGACTTCTGTTGGAATAGCTGGACCAACTAGGGTATGTCCGGGAAAAGTAGGACTGGGAAGAGGCATTGGAGGTTTTTAACAAGAACGGGGGTAGGTCCTACTGCCTGGGTTGGGGGACACTTCATCTTTAGCCGTATCTTAAATGTGAATCCAGGGCCCGTCCCTGTCACATAAAATGTTAGGCCCCACAGTCTTCCCTTTATCCAATCTTTTTTTGTCTCTTTTGCTTTTTGAGTAAAAGTGATGTTTAAGGAATCATGGCCCTTATTTCATCTGGATACTATAATAATATCAAGCTAGAGGAAGGGTCCCAATGAGTGGTACCAGTGGTTTCACATCTCCACTGACTACAGAAGTTGCCCTCTATTCCCCCACACCAGCGAGCCTCTTTTTTATTTGCCCTATCTCTGGGACAGACATAAAAGGGCTCCTGACAAAGTCTCCTCTGTTGAGACCTGCTACTACAGCCTGGTATATCTGCAATGTACTTTCCTTGGGAATTTAACCCCTGGTGATATGGCTGCTTGTGATAGATTACCTCATCTTGGGGCACCGTTTCATGTGACTCTTCAGGGATATCCCAGGCATCTAATCCATCTATCAGGGCACAGATTTCAGGAAACAGAGGGGGACACCATGTATAAGGGGGGGGGGCTTTGAAGTACTCCATACAGTATCTCCAGCTTGAGAGATGGCCTCCCATGTCAGGGTCATAAGAGTGTGAGGATTATTACCCAAGGTTGGTGTACAGCAAAGGCACAGTTTAAGAGAATTATCAGTAGCGGCCACTGTCCAATTGTCTCTGAGGTCGTCTTCATCCTGGTTGGATGCCTTTTTTTTATGTGGGATGCGTGGATCCAGGCAGCGATCCTGTCTACCTTTGCTACCTTGGCGCTGGTCAGCAGCACTAGATAAGGTCCCTTCCACCGTGGCTCAAGCATGCCAGCTCGATGTTGTCAGACCAGAACTGAGTCCCCGACCTGGAACCTGTGGGGCACTGCACTGCTCCCTGTTGTGTAGGCTTCTTTAATCTGGTCCCAGATCTGTGTTCTGACAACTTCTACGGCCTTTAAATGGGTAAACAGAGAAGAGGGTGAGGAAGAGTCAGCACTGGAATTCAATATCCCATCAGACTCGGTCAAGGGGGGTGGTCCCCCATGTAGAATTTCATAAGGAGTAATGCCGAAACACCCAGGTGTGTTTCGGGCCCTAAGGAGCACAAAGGGAAGGAGGGTCACCCAGTCTTTACCACTGGTCTCAAAAGCTAATTTAGTTAGGGTTTCTTTTAGAGTCCTGTTCATTCCTTCTACCTATACTGATCTCTGGGGTTTATAAGCACAATATAACTTCCAATTGTTCCCCAAATGTGTGGCTAATTCCTGACTTACCTGGGCAACATATGCAAGCCCATTATCCAAGCATATTTCCCTGGGGATCCCAAACTGGGGTAGGATCTCTTCAACGATCTTCTTGGTCACCACCTGAGCAGTTTCAGACTTGGTGGGGAAGGCTTCTACCCATCCTGAGAAAGTGTCTATGAAAACTAGTAACTATTTATTACCATATTTTCCTGGTTTGATCTCAGTGAAGTCTACTTCCCAGTAAACTCCAGTTCTATCCCCCAGTTGTCGTTTTCCTTGTTCATTAAAGGGGCGTGCAGCATTAATTAGGGAACACACTTGCAGGATTTAGTTACTTGTTCGTCTAGTAGCCTGAGCACATAATAGTTTGAGGACTGGATTAAATCACACAATTTCTTTGCTCCCAGATGTGTCAGGGGATGGATGCGTTTTACATATGCCTTTCCTTCTCTATAGGGCAAAATAATTTTTCCTTCTTTTGTTCTTGCTATCCCATGGTAGCTAAATCCTTTGGACTTCCCTTGTTCTTCAAGATCTTCAATCATCTCATAATCTTTGGAGGTGTATTCAAAACTGATCTCTGGGGTCCCTTTTGGTTCTTCTATACTCTCTACAGGCAGCGCAGGGATGCCTTGTACCACCTGTTTGGCCACCCAACCTGCCATCTGATTTCCCTGGGCTACAGCACCTTGCCCCTTTTGATGGCCAAGGCAGAGGATGATGGCCACTTTCTTGGGCATGTGTATAGCCTCTAGGAGGGCCAAGATTTCTTCTTTATTTTTGATTTCCTTGCCTGCCGAAGTAAGTAGCCCCCTTTGTCTATAGATGGCCCCATGAATGTGGGCTGTGGCAAAAGCATAGTGGCTGTCAGTGTAAATATTGATTGCCTTACCTTCTGCCAGCCGCAGAGCTTTAGTTAGCGTCAGGAGCTCAGCCTTCTGAGCCGAAGTTCCTTCTGGAAGTTAACTTGCCCAAATTACATGTTTTCTGTCAACCACTGCCTCTCCTGCTCTTTATTTTCCCTCCACCACAAAGCTTCTACCATCTGTGTACCAGTCAGGCACACGTGGCCAAGTTCGGTCAGTCAGATCCTTTCTCGATCCAGTTTCTTCAGCCAGGATATCAGCACATTGGTGTACCCAGGTAGAGGCATCCGTCTTGGGGAGGAGGGTGGTAGGATTGTGGATGGCAGGTAGGGCAAAAGTCACTCGGTCATTTAGCAACAGGCTGTGGTAGTGGGTCATCCGGGCACTTGTCATCCAATGGTCAGGGGGCTGTCATACAATACTCTTTAACGCATGGGGAGTGATTACACTCACATGCTGACCTAGAGTAAGCTTGCCAGTATCTTTAACAAGTAGGGCTACTGCAGCGATGGCTTTTAGGCAGGAGGGCCATTCACTGGCAACTGGGTCCAATTTTTTAGACAGGTAGGCCACTGGCCTCTTCCAGGGCCCCAGAGTCTGAGTCAGGACTCTGCGGGCTACTCCAGCTGGCTCATCAACGTATATGGTGAAAGGCTTAGTCAAATCTGGCAGGGCCAAAGCCTGGGCTGCAAGCAGAGCAGCCTTTGTGCTGTTAAAGGCTTTTTGGTGTTCCTCTGTCCAGGTGAACGGGACTTTTTCTTTAGTGAGTGGGTACAGAGGTGCCGCCAACATTGTGGACCCTGGTATTCAGAGTCTACAAAAGCCTGCCGTTCCCAGAAACTCACGTACTTGTCAAAGAGTGGTGGGGGTTGGGATCTGCATCACAGTCTTCTTTCGAGCTTCGGAGAACCACTGCTTTCCTTCTCGGAGGGAGTATCCTAGGTAGGTCAAGTCCATATGGCATAGCTGAGCTTTCTTAGGAGTACACCAATTCACTTTTTTCATTTAGAAGCTTCTTGATCCTGTCAAGGCACAGTTCCTGGGTTGAAGCTGCAAGGATTAAATCATCTCCATACTCCAGGAGAGAAATTTGGAGGTTCTGTTCCCTAAAGGGCATAAGGTTGTGGTGGACCACTTCATCAAAAAAAGTGGGTGAATTTTTGAACCTCTGTCGCAGCCTAGTCAAAATTAGCTGACCCGTATATCCTCCTTCAGGGACTCGCCACTCAAAAGCACACAGAAGTTGACTGTTCAGGTGTAATCTGAGACAGAAAAAGGCATCTTTCAAATCCAGGACAGTGTAACAGGACCGTTCAGGTGGTAAGGAACTCAGCAAGTTGTGAGGGTTGGGCACAGTTGAGTGAATGTCCTGTACCCGCTTATTGACTTTTCTTAAGTCCTGGACAGGCACATAGTCATTTGTCCCAGGTTTACACACTGGCAGGAAGGGGGTATTCCAATGGGACTGTCACGGGACCAATATACCCTGTTATAGCAGTCTCTGGATATGTGGTCGAATGCTGTTTTTAGCCCCTTGACTCATGGGGTATTGCCTGACTGAAATGGGTTTGGCAGCCATTTTTAGCTCGACTATGTTGGGTGGCACTTGCCTAGCTAATTCCATCCCAGCCTGCTCTGCCCAAACCTCTGGAAAACCTGTCAATCGTTCTTTAAAGGGTAAAGTCTCAGACTTCTGTTCGTGGAGGTGATATTCTTCTTCTAAATTTAAAACAAAGCATGCCACTGGATTCTTCTTCCATGATACCTCAGGTCCGTCAGAAGTAAACTGGACTTGTGCTTTCAATTTTTTCCAAAGGTCCCAGCCTAGCAGGGGTGCTGGGCACTCAGGTATCACAAGAAAAGAATGTGTCACTTTATTTTTTCCTATGTCTAAAATCCTTTTGGTTGTCCAGGGATAAAGCTTGCTACCAGTGGCTCCCATAACTAAAATCTTCTTTGATCCTAATTGTCCTAAAGGTTCAGTCAAGACTGAATATTCAGCTCCTGTGTCTATTAGAAAATTAACGGGGGTCCCCTCCACAGAGTGAGTTACCCTAGGCTTGGGGAGGGGGACCGAGCCCCGACTTCCCTTGTCTTCTTCAAGGGCAGATACTTTGGGGCCCCTCTGCTTCTTTTTTGGGCAGTCTCTGGCCCAATATTCTTTTTTCTTGCAGTATGTGCAGTGTCTTTCTCAAGTGGAGGTCTCTGTTCTCCTGGGGGTCTTCTTGCCCTGTTGCGCAGGTACCCTGACTGACCCTTCTCTGAACTTTCTCCACCTACCACTGCGGCCAAAATCTTAGTCAAGTTCCTATCCTGCTGGCGTTCATGCCGGTTTTCATTTTCCTCTACCTCTTTCTCTTCTCTCTCTTGCTTTTCTTCCTCAGTCTATCTCTTGTGGTACACTTTCTCAGCTTCTTTTACTAAATCTTGCAGAGTATAATCTTGGAGACCCTCTAACCTCTGTAACTTTCTCATAATATCAGAGTCAGACTGACCAATGAAATCTATGGCTACAGCTGCATGCTGTCCCTCCTAAGAGGGATCAAATGGGGCTATCTCCTATAAGACTCCATTAGTCGTGCTAAGAAAACGGAGGGCAGCTCCATTGAACCCTGAAGGACTTCTTTTACCTTGGCCAAATTGGTGGGTCACCATGCAGCCCGCTCTATCCCTGCCACTAGAGTCCATCAGTAGACTGTGAGACACTCCCTATCTTTCACAGTATTGAACTCTAAGGCAGAAAGGGCCAAGGGGAAAGCTGCATTTATAAGGTTGGGGAGATTAGTGGGGGTCCCATCTGGTCCTGGGACGTTTTTTTCTGGCTTCTAGCAGGATCCTCTCTCTCTCTTCAGTTCTAAAGGGGACCTGCAAAAGTTGCTGGCAGTCATCCCAAGTGGGCTGGTAGGAGAACATTAGGAACTCAAGGAGTCCTGTTAAGCCTGAGGGATTCTATGAGAAAGAGGAGTGATTAGTTATACATATCTGTTAAACATATCTGCCAACATATCTATCAATGAAAATGGCCAGTACTGCAATGGGACTAACTGCCCCGGGACATGGGCAGGTCCTCCTACATAAGCTCTTAAAGGCAAAGCAACAGTGGAATCTGGTTTAGATTCACTTCCCTCTGAACTATGGACTTCGCAGCTAGGAGTCCCTCCCAACGGTCCTGTCACAGAGGCCACCCTGGGGTCTGCTGGGGTGGGCAGCTGTGAGGGATCAGGATTAGAAGTTCTTTGGGGGTAAGGGGGTGGGAAGGAGTCAATAAAAAAGGCATCATCAATTTCAGGATAGATCCTCAGGGGGGCCGATGGAAAGTGCTCTGGCAGACCCGCATGCATCATTTTCGGTTTCATGGCTACTGCCACCATCGCTGCCTCAGCTCCGGAAGTCCAGGAACCCAGTCAGGGTGGCAGATTTTGTACCAGATCCTGCCACACAATTATATAAGGTACCGGATCAGGATGTCCTCCTGCAGTCTGAAAAATAACTTGACACCTAGAATAACAGGCAGGCTAAAATTTCCCTGCGAAGGCCAGCCCACACCAAAAGCTGGCCAGTTAGAGGAGCAAAAAGTTTGCCAAGGTCCCTTCTTGATATCAAAGAAAAGATTGTTGGCCCTAGTCATAACGTCTGTTCAATGGTTCTGAGTAAGTGTTAGTGGGGTCGTCACAGTCTTTCCCATGTTAAGCTCTGTCACACACATGTTAAAAACGATTACAAAGGCTACAAGACTCAAAAGCAAAACCAGTCGCCTACTCTGTGTCAACCAGAGTTCCTGAAAAGAATCAGACGGCCTAGGAACAGGTCTCAGAAACAGATCGTCAAGGAGAAAATTTATCCCTGACTTTTCCCGAGGAGGTTCACTAGGCATCCCTGGCCCTCCCCCTGACTTCCCTGAAAGTCTCCCAGGGCGAACAAATGGTGGACACCTAGACACATCTGTCCTTATCCACTTTGCTCTCCCTTCGAAGCACTGTCTCATAAGAGAGTTTGCAAAACTGAAACTGTGATCTCACAAGATTTTCAGACAGAATATAGAGACAAAACCAAGACAAGATAGAGGGCCTTACCTCCAAGTGGGTCTAGGACCCCTGGGTGGTCACACATCTCCCAGCCGATCCACCACATGAAAGACCCCTTCAGTGAGTCCCTCTTCAGGGAGGTGCGCACCCAGTAGGACACTGAGGCGGAACTCGCTGTAACTATACAAGCTTTAATCTCACACAAACACACAAACAAAAAAGGAGCGCCCAAGCCAGCATGCTGGGGTCGAATCTCATGCACTGCGCAGGGGGCAGGGAAGTTCAACCCCGGCCCAAACTTTTTACAGGCATATAAAGGCAAAAACCACAAACCAAAAACAGGGGAGCCAAAAGAATTTGGGCCATTACACATGATAGGCTTATTTAAATGTTGGCGGGATGATTACAAATTAACAGGGTAATATGTGCATGCTAAGGTGTAGGGAGGCACAAGGGCTTGGGACTTCTCGAGGTCAGCAGGACACCTGGTCAATGTATGATTTATGGGGATCTATAGGGAGGTGCCATCCTGCCAGATGGCCATTTGGTCCGCCCTGATAGCAGTGGCTAGTTCCTGCATTCTCTTTTTTATCTTTTATGGCTGGACATTCTTAGCTACAGGGTGGGTTTGGCTGTGCCTGGACCCGCCTTGGTCTATTCTTCAGCCCTGAATTTCTTGAACTTACATACCACAATGCTATGAGGCGCAAAATTATAAGTTTTTGCTCTTCACTACAACATCCAAGATTTTACCTCTTAATCAGATCTCTAACTTTTTAGCTCCAAGTTACTTTGGGTTTGGCAATTTTCACAGGGTGTCTGACAATCTCAAACACTACAGCCTGCTGCTGTTCTTCAACAATTTTCTGACTGGCAACCAAGCTCCTGCTGTTTCTATCAAAGTATGTCCCACCCATTCCTCTTGTTCAAAAGTGCGGCTGGACAGGCACTCTCAGGCCAAGGAGACCTCAGTAAACTTTATCTGAACATTCAGGTGCTCTCAGGCACTCCTTTGTTGAAGCATGCCCAGGCTTTGAAAAAAAAACAGCCCAGTGGATAAAATCATTTCATTTGTACCTGGCTGTCCACTTTGAACAAATGAGCAATAATTCTGTTTTTGTGAAATATAACAGGTAATGAATATTTTAGTTTCAGTCAGTGGAAACTAACGGCTGTTCCCATTAACTCTTTCACACCAATTAACATTTTTCTTCACGGTTCCTTTAACATTTTCGATTTCCACAGTATTCACACCAGGATGAATACTGAGACATTAAGACCAGGGACATCATTAGAACAAAGGTAAACAAATCTCTCTCAACATATGTCCTTTCACAATGGAAACAGACCAGAGACCATGGGGATGCACAACTCTGAATAGTTTATAAAGGGCCCTGTAGATATCTGTTATTGTATATTGAGGGGTGTGTTTAAGTGGAAAAAACTTACAGCTGTCATTTGAGAATAACACATATAAACCTCAAGTGTTTTTTTTTTTTTTTAATGAGAAATGTTGACAATTACGGTTCTTATACATAGGGAATATCTGGATTAAGAACTAGTCCTTACCCAGACTTCACACTTCCTCTGACCCTGACTCTGTACCTTCCAGGCTAAGAATAATCTTGATGGCCTGATTTCCCCAGTAACAGGCTATCCAGCAGAAAAGAACAACAAACTTCTCAAGATTCAACCAGTATACTAAGACATGGTTCATGTCTAATTGTTTACACAGACAGGCAGAATACAGTACCACTACCAAGATTTGGGAATAAGAAGCCAGTGTCTATGATAATCAAAGAAACCTTCTGCAGCATCATGATCAGGAGCAGTGGAAACTGCAAGCTTTGTGGCTGCAGTGGTGAATAATTCCTCACCTGACAGCTCATCCCAGATTTATCACACTAACCTCACAGGCCACTGTGAAGAATACAAACACTTTGGATGTGGACAGCTTAAGGCAGAATGCTACCCAACAGAATGCCTTACATAGGCTCTATATGGTAAGGTTGCTACAGAAAGTTAGAAGTGTCTGAAGGCATTACTTGGGAACTGTGATGAGGACATCTTCTAAAGAAGTATTGTGAGACAGAAAATTTAAAAAAATGTTGATGTCTGCTTAGAAAGGGGTTTAATCTCAGGATTTGGTGATAAAATCCAGTAGATTTGAATTCAGGACTGAACTGCACAAGAAGGTCCAGAATTGCTAGGACTATACAGAAAAATCCATTTCCAGATAAGTTAAACAGAAAAAAAGGAGAGGAATGAAATGAAAAAGAAGAATGTCAGTGTCCTGATGTTAAATCCTGTATTCATTAGCAATAATCAACAAACTTTGAAAGGAATAATGCAACAACGTGAAAAAAAATGGACACACCATTTGAAATATCTTACATAAATCAGTAAAAAAAACATTAAAAATATCTCACTAAAAATGGCAATATTTGCAGGGTGTTGGTGGTGCACAGCTTTAATCCCAGCACGTGGGAGGCAGACGTAGGCAGATTTCTGAGTACAAGGCCAGCATGGTCTACAGAGTGAGTTCCAGGACAGCCAGGGGCATATAGAGAATTCCTGTCTCGAAAAAATCCAAAAATCAGACCATACACACAAATAAACAAACAAAAACAAAAAACAAAACACACACACAAAACAGAAATACAACAACATAAGGCAATATTCCCTTTCCGTTTTGTCTTGTGGTTTTCTTTTTTAAATGTGTTATTGCATCTCAGAGATGCCTCCTCCTTTATAAATACTGACATCACAAACACATCATAGATATGAACTTGCATCATCGCCACAGGTGTTTTACAACTCCTACTTCAGTGACACAAGGGACTCCACACACATACTCCTTCCATAGAGTAAATGTATCCAATATCATACAGATTATTCAAAACAATGGAAATATCTTCAAATTATCTCAACACTTATGCCCAGTGATCGGGTGTCTCAGCTTGAGGCTCCCAATGATCAATTGTTTATAAGTACTAGCTTGTAAAACTGTAAATGAGTTGTCTATCTGGAACCCTTTATAAGATCCTGTCCTCAGCAAGGATCCTGTTCAAAGCCATTAGCCACTTTTTTTTTAATGTGCACATTTAATGGGATAAAGTAATGAGACTTTTCCTAATTGTAGAAACGACCTCGTCTCTTTATTTTCCCACACATTTTTTATTACATATGTTCTTCTTTTACCTTTCAAATGCTATCCCAAAAGTCCCCTATACCTCCTGCCCCCTGCTCCCCTACCCACTCACTCCCACTTCTTGGCCTTGGCATTCCCCTGAACTGTGGAATATAAATTTTGCTAGACCAAGGGCCTCTCTTCCCAATGATAGCCGACTAGGCAATCTTCTGCTACATATGCAGCTAGAGGAACAAGTTCTGTGGGTACTGGTTAGTTCATATTGTTGTTCAGCCTATAGGGTTGCAGACCCCTTCAGTTTTTGGGTACTTTCTTTAGCTCCTATATTGGGGGCCCTGTATTCCATCCTATAGATGACTGTGAGCACCCACTTCAGTATTTGCAAGGCACAGTATTTCATACACCAGCAAGATTTTACTTAAGGGACGCTGATATAGTTGTCTCCTGTGGTGTTTTGCCCTCAGTCACTTCTATGCTTCATAAGAAACAAAGCTCTAGTTGTGTGCCATGCAGATCGTGTAGAGGGCTGTCAATATCCCCTCTCCTCCAGCAAAGCCTCACAAACAGTCACAACGATTGTCTTCCAGGACATCTTTGAGTGCCTAAGATAAGGATCAAAGCACCTCTGCTTGCTCCAATGTCTAAATGTCACTGTAGATTAAGAAATTCCCTAGCAAGACCCTAAGATTCACAGTCCAGGACCATTTCACCAATCCATTACTTTTCTAGGGTCCAAACTTGTTGCAATTCTACAGACCTATACATTGTACCCTTAGAGCCCTTCTCAAGAGCAGGCAGCAACTGCTCCAACTGCTTTCTCCAAATGCAGCTAAACAGAAACAACCTGCAGAGGCAGGTGATTTGCTCCTGGTTCCACCAAGGTGACTTTGCCTTTGTGTGGGTTGGTGGTGGAAGTTTACCTGCTGTGAGACCATTTTCCTGTAGTTGTGCTCATCCACCAAAGCACTTGGAAAGACAAGGAAAGTGTTCCTCATTCAAAATCCCTCCTCCTGACTGTGGTGTTTGTGTTTCTAAGGAGTGGTAAATTGGATCTATTTGGGGGGTTCTTTGTGTCTTTGTGAGTCCACACACAGTGATTCCTCTCTCCTATACTACCTTTCCCAGAAAAATTATTATCATAGTCTACACATCATTTCTTTTATTTTATAAACTTTGATGCTGGGTATGGTTGTTTGTGTACATGCCATTTTGCTTGGACACTTCATGTGTAAAATACCTGCAGAGGCAAGAAGACTGCTGCTGGAAATGGAGGAAGTGAGAAAGAGAAAGGAAGAGGGGGACTATTAATACATTTTAAAGCTTTCTATTTAAATCCGCTCTTCAAGATAAACAATTGAAAGTGTAATTAGTCGCTGGCCTTGTTATATTAATACTGACTATAACAGTAAAGCATTTGAAATGTTTTGTAAACAATTTATTAATTTATCTAATACAGGGTAATGTGGAACTTTAAAAAACTCTTCTTTTTAAAAAAACAAAGGACAAGATAAATTATATCCCCATGCACATTATTTAAATCACACTTTAAGAACTTTGAAATTTGGATGTCAAAGAACTTAAAAATGCCTGATAATATCTTAAATAGGAGACATAATCATGTCTAGGTCAAATGAAAAAAATCTACTTATTGGTATATGGCTTGATCCTAAGTAGCTACTTTATTGGGAAAGGGACAAGAATAGGTTCTCTTCACAGAATGCTGCAGATATATGAAGGCTAATTTTTGTGACACACTAACAGGTGTGTTTGCTTAGTGCCCTGACTGTAGTGACAAGAAAGCTGAATTGGGTATATGTTTTTGACCTACCTTTGTTTATCATTTTCCCAGTTTGGACAAGCTAAGATGCTTTACTTCAAGGTTTTTAAGAATTATGGGATATAGAACAGTAGAGACTGTGTAATCTGATTTAGAAAGATTAGTCTCAAGATAGAGTTATAGTGATTCATCTTCTAACTTCACTGTGACCAGGTATCCTAATTCAATATTGGACTGGTCTATTAATAATTCCAGTATTAGAAGAATTAGGGAAGATAGCTAAAATCTTAATTAGCTAGCAAATTTAATTTGGAGCACAGCCTCCACTCCCAGAGAGGCTGCAGCCTTTCTGCAATTCTCAAAGCCACCTCCCCACACCAGAATCTCTAAGACTAAGCTTGATCATTGCTAATTTGCAACTGAATGGGGTACCTGGACTTCTCCAAAGAAACTTTCATACTCTTGCTTATCACTGTCCCAACTTTGTTTCTCAAGCAGGTCATCCAAGTCCTTCAGCCTGACTGTAGCAGATGTACAGCCTTGCCTCCAACAGTGAAGGTGGCAGTTATTGATCTTCATTCTAGTACATATTATGACTTTGGTCTGAATTGGGAATAAGGTGTGATAATGAGGACTGGACATTCAATGACAGACATCCAGATCTCAGAACCATACCAATCTAAGACAGAGGTACATGCCAAAATCCATGACTGTTGATAAAACAACACAGAGCCATGTTTTGTGTGATATATAACACAAACTAGTTGCACGTAGCATCCATAATGGAATTTGATGCTTCAGGAAGATCTAAGATTTCCTAAGGGAGGTTTGGCCTGCAGTCACCATAACTCCCAGGCAAGACTATAGAGCATAAATACATTTTATGCCTCAGTTTAGCACTTTTTAAAATATTATTAACGGGGGGGGGGAGTATAACCTCCTCCAACCTATGCAGGTTCAGACCTTATGCCATTGAGGCAGGGCCACCTGCAGTGCAGCTCCTCAGCTAGTTTCCTTTGATGTGAAACTACCTGCCATCTGCCATGAGGCCAAATTGGTTCTCCAAGATTTTCTGTAGTTAACTGCAATCTGTGAATTTGGTGACTTAGTGCTAAAAGGCTGTGCTGACAACTTGGTATCAGGAAAGCAAGAAACTTGGCATGGTAGAGAATGGGTTTCCCCCTTTATAAGTGAAAACTTTTATTAAATATTTGAGCCTAGATCAGAAAATTGTCTTGGCTCCATTTTTCTCTCACCTATATAGTTCCCCTCTCTTTTCAGCCTCTGTTTGCCTCCCAGGTGAAACACAGTTCAAGTTAGGTAAGGCCTGGTTTCCAACAGTTTTGGTCCTGATCTTTATCACATTGAACACAAGACAGAATTTTACACTAACACTAAAGATATCTGCCTGTGCTTAAAATTCTGATTACAAAACACTTCCTTTAGAAGAGTGGAGTGGTTGATGAACACCAGACACTTACTTAGCAATAGTTGGCCTATGAATTTTGAATAAATTTCTTATTATGTGGAAGATTCAAATTGAATTAAATAGCTTTACAACAAGCTAGGAAGGAAGTAGACATGAAGGAAAAAAAAATTCTAGAGTAGATCAGTACTAAAACTGAACTAATCTGAGGGTTATCTGTGTGCTAGTGGGGAGGCTAGAGGGAGAGGGAGCTGGAGAGGGAGAGGGACAGGGACAGGGAGAGGGAGAGGGAGAGGGACAGGGACAGGGACAGGGACAGGGACAGGGACAGGGACAGGGACAGGGACAGGGACAGGGACAGGGAGAGAGACAGGGATATGGAGAGGGACTGGGACAGGGACAGGGACATGGACAAGGAAAGGGGGAAGAAGGAGGAGGCAGAGGTAGAGCAGAGGCGGAAATGGAGGTGGAGGTGGAGGCAGTGGCAGACTGAGGACCTAGAATTGCAAGCCACAGAAAGGAGTGTAATTGAGGCATTGTCTCCATAACAACTGAAAGCAACATAACCTAAGGGCATCTGTCAATTTCCTGGACAACTATTCACAAAGCTAATCTTTCAAATTCCAACCAGAATTTTCATAGAATGAGAGGATTGGGATTTCGAAATCAGGTGAACATATTTCTTATTATTCATTAGTATTTTTTACTTAAACTAGCAAAATATATGTATTCATTTTTTTTTAATTTCTAATTATTATTATTATTATTATTATTATCATTATTTTTGTTATTTTTATTACTAAAAATCAGTTTTTCAGTACAGTTCTTATTTTCCTCCTGGTTCAATTTGGTTAGAATAGTCTCTAATTTTCTCTCATTGATTAAATAGGTTGTAACTTCTTTTGCTTTTATGTTGTGAATATAAGTTATGATTGTTAAAAGCCTGTTAAATATACATGATATTTTCTAAAGCAAAAATTCATGTATGTTAAAACTGTATTTAAAATCTATTTGTAATATTAACCATGGTAGAAGCAAAAAATAATCTCAAACAAAGTCCTGTATGAAAGGAAGAAGTGACCAGTTCCTCATTAGGCAGTGACATTTCCATCTCCACAGGAGAATATGCAGTGTAACTGTGGCTTCATAGAATGAATTCTGTATTGTTCCTTCTGTTTCTAATTTGTGGAACACTTTCATGAGAATTGGTATTAGTTCTTCTTTGATGGTCTGATAGAATTCTGCACTACAGCCATCTAGTCCCAGGGTTGTTTTGGTGGGAGATTATCATGATTGGTTCTATTTCTTAAGGTGTTAAGGTGCTGTTTAGATGGTTTATCTTATGGATTTGGTATATGTCTAGATAATTGCATATTTCACTCATCTTTCACAGCGTTTTTTTTTAATTATTCATTACTTAACTATGAAGTTTATTCATTTCAAGTTTTTTTTTTCCAGGCTGCATTCCATGGAATATCTTTGGCTGAACTGGAATTTGCTCTATAGGCGAGACTGACAAGGAATTTAGAGATTTTCCTGCCTCAGCATAATAAGTCCTGGGATTAAATGTGTGTTTGCCCCCATTCCCTGGCACCTAGGAATTAATTTTGAAGACTACTTACATACCTTCATATAGTTCAAACCTTATAATATTAAAAAATGGAAGCGTATCACAGTGATTCCTGCTTTTAACCAGAGGACTATGGGTCTTATATCATATCTCTTTTGACTTCTAAGAAAGCCATACATACAGAGCCAATTTGAGGCCAGCCAGTGCTAATCAATAAAATTTGGCCAAAATGGAAAGAAAAAAAAAAAAACACAAAGTGAAAGTGCCTTTCTTATTTTAAGAATGGGCTACATTATAATAACACACACACTCAATCACATTCAGACTCACAGAAACAGACAGACACACACAGAAACACACACAGACACAATCAGACAGAAACAGAGAGTGAGACAGAGAGAGAGAGAGAAAGAGAGAGAGAGAGAGAGAGAGAGAGAGAGAGAGAGAGAGAGAGAGAGAGAGAGAGAGAGAGAGAGAGAGATCCACAGTGTTGGTGTTGGGAATCATAGCCACCTCCTATTTGGTAGCAGCAACTTTGTGTAACAGATAAGTCATCTTTTTAGATATTGGCTCTAATTTTGAATTGGCCAAGAAAAACCTGATACTATGCAGTCTGGAGCTGACATTTGGATTTCATAGGATCCCTGAAAATGGTTTCTGAGCAAGAGAACATAAAGTTTAATCATTCCTGGTGCATCTCACATATCTTCTGCCCAGTCTCCAATTGAGACACACAGAATTTACTGTTGGGGATTTGATAAAGGGGGTTTATTTTTGACAAGAAGCCCCTGAAGGATTACACAAATACAGTTGAAACAACCTTAGTACATGTCAGAGTGTGGTACCTCCCTTCTTTATGCTTCTCAGTGCAGCTTCATTTAGTGTGTTCATTTAGTCCTGGTCAGAACACACAACAGAGCAGAAACAAACATTCTTTTCAATTTTTACACACCTTCTAATTTTTTCTTGTTTTTGTTGTGTATCTTGACAGACCCTTGCAAGCATTAATTTATTCTTAGATGAATTTGGACATTTTGAGTAATGTTCTCTTCCTACACCTTCCTTCTCTCTCCAGAAATGTGGAGAACTTTACATGACTCAGAGTATAAGATCATTGGCTGCTCTTGCAGAGGGTCTGGGATTCAATTCCCAGTGATCATCCTGTGTGTCACAGCCACATGTAAGTCCTGTACCAGGGGATCTGATACAAGCTAACTTAGGACCTCCATGTAGTCCAGGAATGTTCAAATCCAACAAATACACTCCTTCAGGTAAAAATGTCCATCCAATAGAAATAATGAAAAGTATGCTGTTTACCAATTGCCATGTAGAACTTGATTTCCAAATGAATACAAATATTATCAAGAGCAGACTTTAAAGTATGCATGTAGGTCAACCATTGTGATATGTTTGGTACTTATTTTTTCTTTCTTTTCTGTTTTGCATCCCCTAGGACCTCGCATACCTATGACTTGGAGGAAAGTAATCCAGAGTTCTTCCATAATCTCTGCTTCAGTTTCTGCCTCTACTTACCATCTCTGAATCAAGTTCTGTCCTGACTTTCCTAGATCATGCAATTTACAAGCTGAGACTTGTAAACAGAAAGAACCCATTACCTCCTTTTGTAGTTTTGGGCCCCGATCTTTATCACATTGAAATCAAGACAGGCTTGCATACTTACACTTATGCTATCTGCCTGTGCTTAAACTACTGGTTACAATCAGTTTGTTCAGAACAGTGGAGTGACTGTTCAATACCAGACAGTTACCTAGACATTGTTGCCCTATGAATTTGGGTTACATCTCTCTGGGTAACATCATTCTGTCTAATTGGCCACCCAGACATTTATATATTTATAGGAGTACTTATAAAAGGAGAGATTCCAAGATAATGGCTTTCTTTCTACTGATAAGCTTGCCTCCCCGAGTCTCAGCATAAACGTTAATTATGATTCATTAGAAAAGAGCACACACAATACTGCAGAATCTCAGCCAATACTATTGAGAACACTTTTTTTTTTTAAATCACAAAGCCCTCACACAACATTTTAAAAATCCTTTACTGGATTCATCTTCTAAGTATACACTATATGTTATATTTAGTGTATCATAAAATACTAAAGAGGAGTATCTACTTATGCACACTGAAAGTGTACTTCAAACAGAAAGCATTAATACTGTTACTCCATAGATGAAACATGTTTATGAAGTAACACTAAGGGAGATTTACACACAATATTTGCATTTCATATGAGGTCTCCAGATGAAACTTAATTGCATCAAAACACATGGCACAGCATGGAATAGGTATGACTAATATTAAAATAGTGAACAGCTGAATGCAGGAAGTATGGAATACAGAGTTACTAAGTTTGGTGGAATACTATATTTACATACAACATACATTAGTGAAAAACTCCTGCTGCATTAACTTTGCACAAGATTGAGTGTCAAAGCTAGTACATTTTGTCTGGTGTTTGGTGGTTGGTTACGCAAGTTGGTTGTGGTTTTTTCATATCCATAGTTAAAGAAGAAGCACTACGAAAAAAATTAGATTCAGAGATTTTCTAATTCCTCTCTCTACCTTTATTTCTGTCCTATCTAGTGTTTTGGAGTATAAAAAGAAGAACCTAGAAAATATTAAACACAAGCTATAAAAATGAATCTTTCTTGCCCTCCACCAGAAATCATCATTTGTGAAGAAATACACTTCATCTTCTTTATCATAAATTTTAAAGGACTCTCTTCAATAGCTTCTTGACTGGACTGTTTCTTTTTACTTTTGTGTGTGTGTGTGTGTGTGTGTGTGTGTGTGTGTGTGTGTGTGTGTGTGTGTGCCTTGCTGTGCATAATTCCTTCCTGTGTTGCTATCCATTCATGTTTGTGGATTTACTCACAACAAAGCAGATACAGTGCATTGGAGTATCTTTTGCTTTTTTTGCTTGTTTGTTTGTTTGTTTGTTTGTTTTTGTTTTGTTTTGTATTGTTTTGTTTTTTTAATTTTCTGGTGGTGGGGAGTGCATCTATGCTTTTTGTTGGGAGCTATTACTGCAACGCTATTGTCCTGATCTCTGAATTGGGTCTCTCCCCCCCCCCGATAAGAAAAGAGGGTTAAAAGCAGGCCACAGACTCACTGCTCCGAGAACAACTACAGATTGTTCCAACCCTAAGTAAGTGCTGGATGTCCTGACCTAAAGATGTACCCTGATAACGCCAAGTTCCTGCTTCAACCAGTAGTCGCCAAAAGAAAAATTTCCGCTGCCCCTTCCTTTCTGCTGAGAAGTACTTCCTCTCCCCCCCCACCCTGCTGCCCCATCCCTCCTGCTGAGGTGCATTGCTTCTGCCCCATTTCTCCTGCTGAAAGGCACTTCCCCTTTTGCTTGTGCATTTAAACCTTGGTCATGGCTAATACATTGGGGTCCTGATGTAATTCAGAACATTTCCATATCTTTGTTCGCACAATATCCTCATCTCTCTCTACACCCCATTTATTTCTTAGGAGAAAGTCCTCTCGAGACCCTCGAATAACTGGACCTGCTGGACGGGTCAGCTTTTGAAGTTACAAATCAAATACTACCATTGAGTGACAAATCTACCTTAGACAGGGTTTTGAATACTTTAACAGAAAGTGTTTCTCTCTTTATTACTAAGAAATTATAATCTTGTTTTTCTTGTACTCCTGAAATGTTACAGAAATTTTAGGTCCATTTATACCAATTTTATGCAGACACTAAGCAATGTCAACCCATTGCTGACATTTTTTTATTGATAATGCAATTTGATCAATACATGAGTTCTTGTTTCTGCCTTGTGTCTGATTGTGTTTTCTTGAAGACTTGTATCTTATGGGCTATAACAAAAACTTGTAATGCTTGTAATGTACAGTTGAGGAGGGTGGTCTGGAGACTCGGGGGGTATTTCTGTGTATAGAATGAATGCCAAGTGCCTGGTGTTAAATCAGGGAAATGTTGCTCCTTAGGCTACATGCTCACCGTTTTGTGTTCATACATTTGGGGACAATATTTTTCAGTACCACAGAGCAAACGTTACAGGTACTTATTTTTAAACTGTCAGTAATCACCAAATCTGAAATCTGGGCCTTGGACCACGCTGTTCTCTCAAAGCTAGTCAGAAAATGCTTAGCCATATGAGCCCAATCCTTGCTTTTTATCCTTAGAGTGGAGGAAAACTGGTCTTTCCTGTAAGGGTTTTGCAATTAGAGATTCTGGTGTCAGCAGAGCTTACATGACCCCTATTGAGGTTGATCATTTGTAATAGCAAGGGAAATGTGGGAGGATCATTACCCTGATGGCTCAAAATAAGTCTAGAACACACTGCATTCTTCCCCCTTGTGGGTGCCATCCCTGTCACATTTTGAAGAGAAACAGTGCTCCTCCAGGAAGCTGGAGGAAATTGGCCTGTATTCCTTTGGATGCTGTTAGACCCAGCCTCCAGGTCTGGACTGACTATCATTAAGGCCCCTGTCCCTGCTGTTCTCTCAGTTCTCCACAAAACAAGAGACTCTCTTTAGCTTTTGTGCTGAGTGATGTCAGCCCTGCTTCTCATATACTGATTAACTAGGCTATTTGGGCCTTAGAAGAATGTCTTTTTCTCAACTATCTATTTACCAGGTAAACTGTCAGTGAGAATGGTGAGACATCTATTCTTGGCAAGGTTACCATAATTAAGGGCAGGGAATATGAAGATAATGCAGACTTATTGATATATTCCCAAAGCCTAGATTTAATTGACACTCTAATGACTTGCACAAGAAACATGAGATTGTGGGTTGACTTCAAAGTGTAACATATGAGGTCCATATAGAAAATCAGGAGATGACTGTTGAGAACAGCACTGGGCTTTAAAGAATTTGTTCTACCATGACTTTCCCAATATTTCACCATCTTAATAAGTATGTTGTGAAGGCAGGAGATGGTGTAAGAGTGTTCTCATCAGCATCTAGGTCCCATGGATGCTTGTACACTCTGTCACTTCAAGATATCTATGGCACAGTGGTACCTGATTAACAAAGAAGCCTTTGTAGTGCCACAGAGCAGCAAATAGTGGCCTAGAAGCAGGAAGTAGGAAGGTTGACCATGGCCCTCCTTTCAGGATTTACACTTTAAAGCTGAGACACACTGTAAAACACACATGTTTCTGACATTTAGCCCATGGAATGTACAGAGAATATCTCTGTCGATTGGTGTGATGGTTTTAGACATGACTGAAAATGCGTTTATGTTAATCTGAGTGTGCTAGTAATCTTATGCCAACTTGTGAAAATCTAGAGTCACCTACGAAGAGGAAACATCAAATAGGATCTCCCTACATTAGATGGGTCTATAGGCATGCTTTTTGGATTAAAAAAAGTATATATTAATTTAATTTTTTTCATGTAATATGGGTTGAACAAATTCTTTCCCTACTTTATATCCCTACCATTCAACTCAGAGACACTGTGAAACTTATAGAAGTCATGGACCAAATGGATTTAACAGATACATGTGGAACATCTCTCCCTAAGACAAGAACACACATGGTATGCACTCACTGCTACGTGGATATTAGACAAAGAACACTGAATACCCATGATATTATACAGTAAATATCTGCACCGAAGCTGTACCCATACTGTATTCATATCATCAGGAATCAGTATGCACAGTTCTCAGTACTGTGCATCTCCTAAAGGAGTATTGCCAACAGCAGATTTAGCAAGGCCTCAACAAGAATTATACCACTGGTAACATCACAATTTGTGGCTTTTAGGCTATATTAGGAGCTGGAGGTCATCCTCCTCATCTCTGTTATTCCCACAGCCTGAGGAAATTAGGGGAGCTTGCAATAACAGCAAGGATGGAGAACCAGAGACCAGCAAAGGGACTAAGACCATCTATCAGAATAAAAACCAATCTCTTCTAATATTTGAAATATCTGCCTTCCTAGCCCTTCTAATAAACCTATTTTTCAAATCAGACCTAAAGCCAAAATGCATGGTAGAATGTCTTTAGAATGAAAATAGCAGTTGCCACCTTAAGCCTTTGTTTGCAGGGATGCACTCCCCCTGCAGTCTGATTGGAGGATGTTGATTGACCTGCTTAAGAAAAAGAGACCCAGACAATGAGAAAGTAGCAATGCAAAGCTTCTTTTGGGGAAGTCCAGATACTTTATTCAGTTGCAAATTGCAAAGCTCTGAGAGTAGCAAGAAAACAGCTTTTCTGGGAGGCTGAGTCACCAACTAAATTCTATGCAAAAGAGGAATTTTAGTTCTCAGAGTGATAATAAGAAGATTCAGGATCTGTGTTCAGCTAACAAATTAATCTCTTGGGCAGCCTCTGTGCTCCATGTTCTTATGAAAAAATGCAAACCGAGCCCCTTCCCCAGATTCGAATCGGATCTGGACCCTTACATTCCTTAGTTAGTGTGTCCTTTCATTTTATCAATGCATAAGAATTAGAAGTAACTGGATGCCAGTGGTGATCTGCTGCAGACTGACCTTTAATATCAGTTTGCAAAAAATTTAGATCAAATAAAGTAAAGGCAAGATGTGCCTTTGGTGACCTTGGGGGATATAACTGCCACTGTTTTGTCATAAAAGGCCAATTCTTTAAGGTCTGATGAGCACATTGAACTATTCCGTTTGCAATGGGCTTATAAGGAATTCAAGTTTTATGTTTGATTCCAAATTCCTTAAAGAATGAAATAAAATTTTTACTAGAATAGGATGGCCCATTATCTGTTTTGATATGTTTAGGCAATCCTATTGCATTAAATGCTTGTGGGCAATGATCAATTACGTTTTTAGAAACCTTTCCTTTATGCAGAGAAGCAGAAAAAAGCAAAAATAAATCCTGAACAAGTATCGATATAAACATGTTCATATTTTAGTTTTCCAAATTCTGCATAATGGGTTATATCCATTTGCCAAATATGATTAGACATAAGGCCTCTAGAATTGACTTATAAATGTGGCACTGGAGATAATGAAATACATTTAGGACATTGCTTTACAATCATTTCGCTTGTTCTTTAGTGATCTTATGTCTTGTGTGTGTGTGTGTGTGTGTGTGGGTGTGTGTGCGTGTGTGTGTTTGTGGGTATGTTATTAAAATAAAAGTTAAAAAAAAGCTTTTAAATTTTGTAAGAAAAAAAGCTGAGAAAACTGTGCTGAGAAAGCAATCCAATAAGCAGCCTTTCTCCATGTACCCTGCCTATACTCCTACATGTGTCCTGTCTTGATTTCACTCAGTGATGGAGTGCAATATAGAAATATAATACAAACTAAGCCTTTTTTCAAAGGAAAGGGAGGAGATGGTCGATGGGTTGGGGATTTGTTGAATGGAAAATTGGAAAGGAGCTATCATTTAAAATGTAAATAAATCCCAAAATTAATGAAAGACAATATGTCCTATGCAGAAATCCAAAATGACAACATGAAACTGCTCACATACTATCTCCTAAGCTCAAATGTGTAAGGCTTGGACATGCATGACTTCCATCTGTGCCTGCAGGCCACTGAAGTCCGCATCAACTATGTGGATATCTACCCTGACTTCCTGGCACAGATGCTCCCCAAAATGAAGTGGGCAGTGATTATGCAGGGAGCAGTCACCTCAATCTTGGCTGAGGTACTTAAAGATCCAACTGAAAGCTATTAATAGGACGACACGTTTTTTAGGAAGATGTACCCACATGTGGCTTGAGATTGATGTATTGGATGGTACCCTGCAGTTCTCAGAATCTGGACATATTTTCCCTATAAGCTGCAGGATCCCCAATATGGTGTTGAATGATAAGGATACAGAGATATAAACTTCTTAGCCACCACACTGTGAGGTGGGAGAGGGTGCACAGGTGAAGGAACACCCTCATTGAAGCAGGGGGACAGGGGATGTGATAGGGGGTTTCTGGAGGAGTGGGAAACTGGGAAAGAATACAACATTTGAAATGTAAGTTAAAATATATGTAATTAAAAAAAAAAGACCAACCAAATAATGCAAAGTGAGGGGCCCATCGCTGCCACCGAATATGTAGCAAATGATGGCCTAGTTGGACACAGTGAGAGGAGGGGATCCTGGTCCTGAGAGACTCTATACCTCAGTGTAAGGGAATGGCATGACAGGGAAGCAGGAGTGCTTAGGTTGGTCAGTAGGGGGAGGAGGGACATGTTATTGGGTTTTTAGAGGGGAAAACTTGAAATGGGATAACATTTAAAATGTAAATATAGAAAATATCTAATAAAATAAAATAATAAAATAAAAAACCTTGGGAACAATAAGTTAATAGCAGAATAAAAAAAATCAAAGAAGCTGGGTGTGGTGTTGCAAGCCTTTATTCCCTGGACTTGGTAGGCAGAGGCAGGCAAATTTATGAGTTCAAGGCCAACCAGGTTTTCAGAATGAGTTCTACAACAGCCAAGCCTACACAGAGAAAACCTGCCTCAAAAAAAAATAAGAAAGAAAGAAAGATAGTAAGAAAGAAAGAAAGAAAGAAAGAAAGAAAGAAAGAAAGAAAGAAAGAAAGAAAGAAAGAAAGAAAGAAAGAGCAAAGCACCAAAGCACTCATGTGCATGCACTGGTTCCAAAGACAGCCCTGTCCAAATCATACAACAGCACATGTTTTCACAAAATGGATTCTGAACATGTCCTCAGATTGGTCCTTTGACTATACTATCTAGGTTATTCCCCTCATGGTCACAAGAAACAAAAGGAAGCAAGATATTAGTCTGAAGCAGATATCAGACTGATGCCAAGACCAGCCTATGACTCCATTATGCTTTCTGTTTTCAAGCATCCAGAGAGTGGTTCTCAACCTTTCTAATGCTACAGTTCCTTCATATATATTCTTCCTCATGCTTGGTGAGCCCTTACATAGAATTATTTTTTTCCTACTTCATAACTGTAATTTCCTACTGTTATAAATCCTAACATAAATACCTGACATAAAGATAGTCCTAGACAACTCCAATGAAAGTGTCACAAGGACTTAGAACTTATAGGTTGCCATTCACAGTGCCAGGAAATACTAGTAAGACTAGCCAGCTCCTTGATTTTTACACTTTCTGCCTTCCAGAACTGTACTAGGATAGATGTGATCTATTTTAGTTGTTTAATCATGTGATCATCTGGAGTTGTCTAAGACTATCTTTATGTCAGGTATGTATGTTAGGATTTATAACAGTAGGAAATTATAGTTATGAGGTAGGAAAAAATAATTTAATGTAGGGGTTCACCAAGCATAAGGAAGAATATATATGAAGGAACTTGGAAACACACATACCCAAGTGGATGATGGAGTCTATTTTTCCTGTCCTGGAATCTTGGCAGGGATGAGTCAGCTCTAATGAAATAGATGAGAAAGGTTACTGGATGAATTCCTACTCAAAGTCATTGGAGACAACAGCAAATCTGTTTTGTCCGAATGGAGAATGGATGAGGATTTGTGCTCCATTAAAAAGGTCAATAAATTGACTAATTTGATTCCTGCCTGTATATTTGTGTGTGCTTTGTACTTTTTTCTGCTTTGTGTTGTGCTCTGTGTTCTTGATTATTACCTCTAGGGTCCTTACCATACTTGCAAAATGAAACATTTCTCAGTTGGAAAAGCTCTCATTTTTTTCCTCTGTATACAATATGATTCTTTAAAAAATAAGTTTTTGATTCCTTTGTACTAATAGTAAGATCAAAATTTCTGGGAAGACACTTTTCATTGAAAATACAGTTTTTCATTCAATAGATTCAGATTACTGTCCCCCCAAATCCTTCTACAACCTCTCCACTTCTCGACCCACCCAAATTCACACTTTTTCTTTCTCGCTTTATTAAAATACAAACAGGCATCTAAATAATAATGATACTATTAATGATACTAATGACAATAATAATGAAGAATAAGATACAAAATAAACAAATGAACCAGAACAGAACAAAGCAAACATAATGAAAAAGAGGCAAAGAAAAAGCACAAGAAATATACATGTAGACACAGAGACATATATGTTCACAAACACTCAGAAATCCCATAAAAACAAAAAAGACTGCAAACCATAATATATAAACAAAGGACCCTTAAGGTATTCTTTAAAGAACCCTGCCAATACCTTATTATATAAAGGACCTCCAAGATTATTATCCAGTTTGATTTTCATTTGCCAGGCAATGCTGAACTAGAGACTTAGATTTAAGCATGGTTTGCATACCCAGTGATACCCTAGTGGAAATTTGAATGTTTTCCTTTCCAAGCTACAAACTAGAAATAACTTCTGAGATAAAGATAGTGGCATGCACGCCCTTCCCTCTCATTGCTTGGGCTCTTTCTATCTCAGACCTTGCAGGCGCTGTGCATACAGATACTGCTACAGACACTTTTAGTTCAATGCAACTGATAGTAGAAGGCCTTGGGTGAGAGTTTTAACCACTTCGACCTATGGGAGTGATAGGATGATAAGAAATATCAATGGCTCATTTAAACTTGGTTGCTTCATTTTCTATACTCATGCTGGTTTGCAGCATGACCAACTTCATAGTCTCTGTGGGTTTTGACATGATGAATGAACAGGCAATCTTCAGAGGATGTAAAGAATTAAAGCTCAAGGAATGTATGAGGTGGCCCACTAGCCACTCAAGTAAGGTTACTAGCCACTCAAGACCGCGTACCTGAACTTCATCTCTGAAATAATATACATGGTAGAAGAAGAGGATTGTCTCTTCCACAATGTCCTGCAATCTCTACACATGTGCAGTGGTTTGTGCACAGTTACACACATATGTACTTAATCAAACACATGTACCCATAATGTAAGTACATTAAAATGTATAAAATCATATAAAAACAAGCAGACCTCCTACTGGAAGTTTTAGAGAGACTACATTTATAGGATTTGGAGCTTGTTTGTTTCCTACAAACCTCCCATGCAGAAGGGAGGTTTTACATCTACTTTCGCACGACTAAGACTTCGCTTGAAGCACTTGCCTGGGATTCCTGTAGATTTGTTTTTTCTCACCACATATGAAGAAATCTCTGTGTATTCTGAGTGCCCTAGATGCTGCTGAACTGAAAAATGCACATGCAACACAGACTTCCCACAATTGCTGAAGGCAGGCCCTCCTTTCTTTCTTTTACTGTAGAAGTAACTTTTCCATTTTCTAAACAACAGACAGTAGTAGTTTCCTTCCTAACACAAATGTCTCTGGTTTAGTTAAATAGATTTATTAGCTTCAAATCAGACAATACCATGCAAGTTCATTTTCAGAAGGGTTAAGTGGAATTGAATTTGTGTTGTGTATTACTAACTGAGAGGCCAATTTATAACCACAGAGCACTTTGAGTTGAGTGGAAATAATATTTTTACAATTATAAAATGCATAAAATTCCGTACCAAATTTTTATCAAACTTGCTTTATATGTAAGATAAATCAAAAATTAACAGACAACTACCAAACAGTTAAAGCATACAACATGGCAATAAATTAAACGAAAATGCTAATTTAGAAGTGGGAGAAGATAAGCTTTTATGGAATCTGTTTAATTGTATAAGAAAGAGAAACATCACTTTTCTTCACATGCTCAGAATTTAAGAGGGGGAAAAGATCCATGTGATAATCCAGTTCTATGTACACAAAATTAAGCAAGATCCTCATAATTAATGTGTGAGTACACAATGCCTGACTCAAATTCTATCATAGACGCTCAAGTCCTGTCACTGCAGGCTCATCAGTCTCACTGTATTATTGTTATTATTATTATTATTATTATTATTATTATTATTATTATTATTATTTATTAATTGCTGTTGTTTTTCTTTTTGTTATAATTACATAATTTAAATTTAAAATTTATTAAATTTCAGTAGATGATATTCAAGAAATGTTTAAAACTTTTAATATTGACCAGGGACAAATGACTCTGCACTAAAAAACTAGATCTCATTCCCCATATTATTATCTGTTAACAGTGTGCACAAGAAGACCTGAGACCTAACAAAGTTGTCCTTTAGTTCCTCATTTTGCTCACATCAGCATCTGTAAACCATTGCCAAGTTCAGAGGCTAAGAATCTGCATAGTATCTTTCACAGACCAAGTCCTCATCGATGACAGAAACTGTGGCTATGTACTGTGTTTATACTTTATTCCTCATGATGAAGGAAGAGCTGAAAGCAAGAAACTGATGCTCTAAAGGGCTTACCAAGAAACTTCCCTGGACAATATTGGTATGAATTAGTACAATTTGACTAAAAGAGCACTTTGTCCACCAGGCTTGGAAGATGTAGAAAATGTAAAAATATTAAAGAGAAAAATGTAAAGCTGTACTTGTAATATAGTTAAAACACCCATGGAAGGAGTTACAGAGACAAAATTTGGAGCTGTAACGAAAAGATGGAGCATCTAGTGATTGCCATATCCAGGGATACATCCCATAATCAGCTTCCAAACGCTGACACCATTGCATACACTAGCAAGATTTTGCTGAAAGGATCCAGATATAGCTGTCTCTTGTGAGACTATGCTGAGGCCTAGCAAACACAGAAGTGGATGCTCACAGTTACCTATTGGAATGGGTCAAACGGCCCCCAATGCAGGAGCTAGAGAAAGTACCCAAGGGGCTAAAGGGAACTGCAACCCTATAGGTGGAACAACAATATGAACTAATCAGTACCCCAGAGCTCTTGTCTCTAGCTGCATATGTATCAAAAGATGGCCTAGTGAGCCATCACAGGAAAGAGAGGCCCTTTGGACTTGCAAACTTTATATGCTCCAGTACAGGGGACGCCAGGGCCAAAAAGGGGGAGTGGGTGGGTAGGGGAGTGGGGGGATGGGTATGGGCAACTTTTGGGATAGCATTGGAAATGTAAACGAGTAAAATACCTAATTAATTAAAAGAGAAATAAAAAAGAGTTTATGGTTAATGAGGGTAAATTTTTGTTAAGATTTGTTCACATAGCCTGTCTTCCACTTAGCTCTATTTCCATAGCCAATGGAATGAAATTCTGCCAGGCCTTGTCTATCATCAATATGAGTGGATGTGCAACTACAATAGCCAAAACTAGAAGTTATCATGGAAGATCTCTTTTCTGAAGAAAAATTGAGGAAGTGTGGATTGGGGTAGCAGAAGTGGAGGAGAAGTCAGGGAGCAGAGAAGAGAAGGAATACTAGGTTTGGGATGTTGATTGATTAACTAATTTAAAAAAATCAGCTCCAGGACAGTTTATTTTCTGGTGTTAGAGAAAACTCATCTCAACAATTATTATTAAGGAGAATTTTATTATCTGAGATCCTACAGTGAATTCGTATTGGTGTTTGTGTCTGTGTCTGTGTGTCTTGGTGTGTGAACCTACTATGTTGCTTAAAGTAGCTAGCAAAATATAATTTGTCTTTCATGAACTCACAAGCCAGGATTCACTTCTCTGACTACATGGCCATCTTAAGAAATATCCTCCTGACCAAGCAGTTGTTATTTCAACATAAACCTGGGATTCAATCTACCCTGCTTCTAATTGGGACCAAATGTATAAGCCACATGTCTTTCTCTGCCAGACTACTAGTGGATGAGACCCTCGAGTATCAGATGCATACCATGTTGGAGAGGGTACATAAGCTCCCATGCACTGACCTTATCAATAAATTAATGCTCAAACTTTTCTATAGAGAAAACTGCTATACTCATTTAAAATTAAGAAATCACAAATTGTACATCCCTTTAGGCACAGGAGTGGTATGCAATCATTTAAAAATTCCAGTGTGTGTAATAAAAGCCAAAATAATCAAAGTCACTTTACTGCTCTCTTTTACTTCCACAGAGATGGATAACTAGTATGGACAGTGAGATCTGTAAGTGGACTTCAAATGCTTACAAGTTTCTTAGGTTTGTGTTGGCTTTCAGGTCTTCTTGTGTTCCCCAAGCTTCCATGAAAATAGACAATGTCAAGGGAGAGACTGAAGTGACAACTACCATGGTAACACTGAAGGAAGACACAGTCTTGTGTTCTTGTTCATAAATTTACCTGAATCTTTGTTTTGGTATTGTATGACAGTCAACATTATAGCCACTGAATCTATGCCATGAATATTAATTCTTTCTGACTTCAAGGGCCCTAATAGCATTTTACATCTCTTCTGAGAAAAGTGAAGAATTAAATCATAGTCCATGGTACCTGAAACCAGAGGATAGTGTCTAAGAAAACATTGCTATGGACACAGATGTCAAACAAAAACATAGGTTGGATACAAATGTCAAACAAATACTCATTTCTTTTATTCCTAATACAAAAAAAAATGTGTGGATAACACAGATAATGAAAGACAGTGGGAAGCAACTTATTATTCTATTTTATCTTTTTTTTATATGAAACATAACTCTGCCAAATTTTCTAGATTTTAAACATTCTTTACATTCTGTCCCTGCAATATGCTAATTTTCCTTAGCTTGGCAATTCTGTCTGAGTTTTTTGACTAAGTGAGGGTGCATGTGTGTGTGTGTGTGTGTGTGTGTGTGTGTGTGTGTGTGTGTGTGTGTGTGTGTGTGTGTGTGATATGTATTCAGGGTCCAAAGAGACCAGAAGACCTAGAGATACAAGTAAGTTTTTATTCTTGTTTTCTGACACGTTCTGGTGTCTTAGAAGCCTTGATTGTCTGTTAAACATTTTCTCACACAGGTTACATGTATAGGGATGGTCAGCAATGTGGGTCAGCTGGTGATTAATGAGGTGACATTTCTGAAGGAATGGCCTCCCACATTCAATACAGTTAAACAGGATTCTCTCCTGTATAAAATCATTGATGTTCAACTAAATTTGTATTATGATTAAAGGTTTCTGGCACCAGGAACACTGATGTAGTTTTATTTCTTAGTGAGTCAGATAATGTATTTTAAAATCTGAACGGTGTTTTTCTGCGTGTGAGGGTGCGTGTGTGTGTGTGTGTGTGTGTGTGTGTGTGTGTGTGTGTGTGATATGTATTCAGGGTCTAAAGAGACCGGAAGACCTAGAGATACAATTAAGTTTTTATTCTTGTTTTTTTGATCTTTTGTTTTGTTTTGTTTTGTTTTCTAGACAAAGTTTGTTTGTTTACCCCTGGCTTTCCCAAAACTCACTCTGTAGATCATGGTGGCCTCAAACTCAGAAATTCGCCTGCCTATGCCCCCACCCCCCAAATGCTGAGATTGAAGAACTGTTCCCTCACTGCCTGGCATTAGACAATTTTTTTGTTAAACTATATTTGGTGCTATAAACAGAACGGGAAGTTTAACATGTACTGTTCAAGAATTGAGCCATCTCTTTCTTCACAATGCAAAGAATAACAAGAATGAATAAAGTAGAAAAATATTGTGTAATAGATATGAGGGCTTATCTATAATTGTTTAAGAGTTAAATAATAACAACAAAAAGTCAAACAGCTCAGTCTGGACATATGTATACAAATTGCGAAGTAACTTTCAACAAAATACACAAGCAATTCAATGAAGGAAGGCTATAAATGTCAATAAATTATGGGGAGCCAATTGGACAATGTGATGAGTGTTCTTGGTTTTGAACTTTACTGCATCAAGAATTAATTAAAATCCAACTGACTGAGCAAGACGTTAAAGGATTTTTTTCTTAATACTTTGAAATGGCAAGCTCCATTTTGAATCTGAATCTTTCAAGTGGGAAAAGTCACCTTAAACCTGGCACACACTTATATAAATGTTCTGCAACCTATATGAAAGATGTGGAAGAAGAAAGTTTGTTTTCTTTGCCTGTTTGCCCTCATTGGGAAGCCCATTCCTTCACTGTCAATACAGGCCATTTTCAGTATTCCATAATACACTGGAGACTACCTGAGACAATCCACCTCATTGACTGAATAACTATTAGGTTCTTAGAATATCAGTTGGTAGACAGCTATTGTTGGATCACACCCTATAATTCACTTTAAAGTCTATTTAAACTACATTTAAAGTATATTATATAACAAAATATTATAAATGATAAAATATATTACATATAAAATAAATTATATATAATATATACACCATAGTTTTATAACATTATGCATATATGTAATTTGTGCTGTATGTTTTGTTTCACCCGAGAGCAGTGACACATAATAGGTAAAAGAGTAAGCCTCACACTCAATCTCAACTTCATACTGTATGTAAAATAATTCACAAGGGCATGGACTTAATGTAAGAACAAAATAAAAGATTTAGGAAAATTGGAGTATATGTATGATTAATAGACTTAAGATTTCTAGATTTCATGGAAGAAATATTCATTCTAAGAGAAATAATTGATCCTCACTAAAATTAAGAACTTTCACACTGAGCTGGATGATGGCGGTGTATGTTTTAAACCCAGAACTTGGGAGGCAAAGGCAGGTGAGTTTGTCGTAAACCTGCTGTACAGATTGATCTTGAGGACAGCCAGGGTTACGCAGAGAAATTGTATCTTTAAAAAACAAAGAAAACAAATAACCCAAAAAAAAAAAATAACATAGAATTTTTTTTTCTGTAGCAGTTCCTGATTCAACAGTGAAGAAGCAATCTAAATCAATTATAACCCAAAAGGTAATATCTCCCAGGGTGTATTTTTCACCGTTACAGTCCAGGTTACACAATGTATACACAAAGGAAATGAGTTATAGTTAATCAGTTAACCTAGACAGGTGGTTAGCTTGTAGATGACCAGCATTACAACACTGTAGAGTGTCTTCTTCGATGGGTTAGCATAGCCCATTCTTCCTTAGATAAATGCATTTGTATATCGTCAAATATTAACATTCCTGAAGAAGAGAAAGGACTTGAATTTAATACTGAGGCAGAAGCAGTTGTTGTACCTGTCTGTGAATCATGGCAGGCTGCATGCTGAGGAAATTATCAGTAAGGAATTTAGGTAGAGAAACTGAGGTGACCAGCGGTAGGCAAGTGGCCCAGATAATTGGTTGTAAAATATCCAGTTTCCACTCTGACCCTGACAAGTCTAGTCGCCTGGAGATCAGTAAGGTTGAATGTACCAGAGAACACTAGTGGTCTTAGCAGCAGGAAAAATCTAAACTAAGACTGGCTGAATTCAAAAGGGAAATGTTAAAATAAAATAAAACAATAACAAAAAGCAATCTGACTTTCTCCAGCCCCTCTATGGTCCAGTAGCCTCCTTGGCTATTTAACACCAACAAACCACTAGTAAACACTAGTGTTGGGCAGATTTGTGTGTTGCTGTAAAGCTGCCTTGATCATTTGCTTTCTTGGGTGTTATCCTTCATGAAGTTATTTCTCTCTTTTCCTTCTCTGTAAAATATATAAGACTAAGCTTAAAAGCATTTTCTGAAGTGATACATGAGTCCCACCCTCTCTATATAAGATCTGGTTACCATGAGTCAGCCAAAATAAACTCTGCCTGACATTCTTAGGTATGATTCTGAAAGAGGTGTTTTCTGTTGTCACTGGGGTGTCACTTAGTTCCCCATTCACTAGCAGCACCTAGAACATGGCACTAGGGTACAAAGGCCAGTGGAAGTCCTCCTCTCTCAACTCATGGATGTATTTTCATAAAAAGATATTAATACCAGCATCTATTCCACCTCTAGAGAACATGAATGCTAGCCTAGGCTCCTATACCTAACAAAACTCTCAATCACCATAGACGGAGAAAACAATATATTCCACGACAAAGCCAATTTTACACATAATCTTTCCTTAAATCCACCCCTACAAAGAATAATAGGTGAAAAACAACAACACAAGGAGTGAAACTACACCATAGAAGAAACAAGAAAGTAATCTTACAACAAATCCACAAACACATGCTTCCACCTCTAAGAATAAAACTAATAGAAAGTAACAATCACTTTACCTTAATAAAAAAAAAAAAAACTAAAACAATAAAGCAAAACCTAAAACCCTAAAAAACAAAAAAATTATTAAACAAACACTAAATGACCCAAAAAGCTATTTTTTTAATTCTTAATAAATATTTTTAAAACCATAAAATTCTATAAATAAGAAAACACAAGAACTCTAAAAAGACCTTAAAAATTATAAAACTGTTTCTTTCTGTACAAAATCAGGCCATTCTGTCTTCCATCACTGAATGGGGAGGGCTCACTATCCCTCATCACTATCTAATAAGGTATAGACAGTTGATGAGGGATGAACAGTCAGTTTTCATTAAAGGTATTGCCTTTGAAGGTGATAGATTGGCCATGCTCTAGTGGAAGCCAGATGTCCAAGAGTTTATGGGAAACACAAATGATTTTGAATGGGTTGTAACAAAAGAGAGAAGATAAGATATGAAGTTGGCAGGAGGAGTTAGGTGGGAATGGGCCGTATTTTGTTCTGGGAGGAGTTACTAAAAGGATTGGAAAGTAAATTACATCAAAATATTTGTATGCAATTCTCAAGGTATTAAGGAAAGTAGTTCTTAATATACCATGTGTGTACTGAACACATACAGACCACTTATATTGCCATCTTCTAAATAACAACTTCTTATACAGCAGTTTCATTACATTGAGAGCAAAAGTAATCCATAGGTTATTTAAAATAAAGAAGAATCTGGGGAGATGGCCCAGGGTTAAAGCCAAGTGTTTGGTCAAACTTTCACCTGCAACACTGGTGCTTAGGAATGGGAGTGGAAGAGACAGAAGGATGACTGAATGTCAGCCTCACTCCTAGTTCAGCAAGAAACCCTATCACGAGGGGAAAATTAGGGACTGAAGTAACAGAAAACAGTATACCCTTCCCAATCCTCTGCACTTACCTGTATATTTCGGTATGCATACACACATCAATATGATTACTGTATAAAAGAGGTTACTTTGCATAAATATAGGCAAAAGCAATGTTGTTTTAGCCTAGATACTTGAAGACTTTTATATCATTAGGGTCCTAGAGAAACTCTCCAGATATAGAGGATGGGTATATCTTCTTCCTGTGCAAAGGAAACCTCAGTTAAGTGTGTGTGTCAGTGACTCTAAACATCTTTCCTCCTCTAGATTTCTATTTATAACACACAATGGTCTGTAAATAATGAAAATATGAAAATAAGACTTTTGATTTGCATTTCCCTGATGATTAAAGATGTTGAACATTTTTTCAGGTGCTTCTTTGCCATTCGGTATTCCTCGGGGGAGAAATCTTTGTTCAGTTCTGAGGCCTATATTTTAATGGGGTTATTTGATTTTATGGAGTCTACCTTCTTGAGTTCTTTATATATATTGGATATTAGTCCCCTGTCCGATTTGGGATAGGTAAAGATCCTTTCCCAATCTGTTGGTGGTCTTTTTGTCTTATTGACTCAGAGTCACTAGTCAAATAAACTACACCCTATAAAATCAAATTTGCTTGGAAAACAATTTTCCAAGCAAATAGTCTGAAGAAACAAGCTGGAGTAGCCATTCTAATATCAGATAAAATCGACTTCCAACCCAAAGTTATCAAAAAAGTCAAGGAGGGAGATTTCATACTCATCAAAGGTAAAAATCCTCCAAGAGGAACTCTCAATTCTGAATATCTACGCTCCAAATTCAAGGGCAGCCACATTCATTAAAGACACTTTAGTAAAGCTCAAAGCACACATTGCACCTCACACAATAATAGTGGGAGACTTCAACACACCATTTTCATCAATGGACAGATCGTGGAAACAGAAACTAAACAGGGACACAGTGAAACTAACAGAAGTTATGGAACAAGTAGACCTGACAGATATCTACAGAACATTTTATCCTAAAACAAAAGGATATACCTTCTTCTCAGCACCTCATGGTATCTTCTCCAAATTTGACCACATAATTAGTCACAAAAAAAGCCTCAACACATACAAAAATATTGAAATTGTCCCATGCATCCTATCAGACTACCAAGGACTAAGGCTGATCTTCAATAACAAAATAAATTATAGAAAGCCAACATTCACGTGGAAACTGAACAACACTCTTCTCAATGATATCTTGGTCAAGGAAGGAATAAAGAAAGAAATTAAAGACTTTTTAGAGTTTAATGAAAATGAAGCCACAACGTACCCAAACCTATGGGACAAAATGAAAGCATTTCTAAGAGGGAAACACATAGCTCTGAGTGCCTCCAAGAAGAAACGGGAGAGAGCACATATGAGCAGCTTGACAACACATCTAAAAGCTCTAGAAAAAAAGGAAGCAAATTCACCCAAGAGGAGTAGATGGCAGGAAATAATCAAACTCAGGGGTGAAATCAACCAAGTGGAATCAAGAAGAACTATTCAAAGAATTAACCAAACGAGGAGTTGGTTCTTTGAGAAAATCAACAAGATAGATAAACCTTTTCTAGACTCACTAGAGGGCACAGGAACAAAATCCTAATTAACAAAATCAGAAATGAAAAGGGAGACATAACAACAGATCCTGAAGAAATCCAAAACACCATCAGATCCTTCTACAAAAGGCTATACTCAAAAAAACTGGAAAACCTGGACGAAATGGACAAATTTCTGGACAGATACCAGGTACCAAAGTTGAATCAGGATCATGTTGACCATCTAAACAGTCCCATATCCCCTAAAGAAATAGAAGCAGTTATTAATAGTCTCCCAGCCAAAAAAAGCCCAGGACCAGATGGGTTTAGTGCAGAGTTCTATCAGACCTTCAAAGAAGATCTAATTCCAGTTCTGCACAAACTATTTCATAAAATAGAAGTAGAAGTTACTCTACCCAACTAATTTTATGAAGCCACTATTACTCTGATACCTAAACCACAGAAAGATCCAACAAAGATAGAGAACTTCAGACCAATTTCTCTTATGAATATCGATGCAAAAATCCTCAATAAAATTCTCGCTAACCGAATCCAAGAAAACATTAAAGCACTCATCCATCCTGACCAAGTAGGTTTTATTCCAGGGATGCACGGATGGTTTAATATACGAAAATCCATCAATGTAATCCATTATATAAACAAACTCAAAGACAAAAACCACATGATCATCTCATTAGATGCAGAAAAAGCATTTGGCAATATCCAACACCCATTCATGATAAAAGTCTTGGAAAGATCAGGAATTCAAGGCCCATACCTAAACATGATAAAAGCAATCTACAGCAAACCAGTAGCCAACATCAAAGTAAATGGAGAGAAGCTGGAAGCAATCCCACTAAAATCAGGGACTAGACAAGGCTGCCCACTTTCTCCCTACCTTTTCAACATAGTACTTGAAGTATTAGGCAGAACAATTCGACAACAAAAGGAGATCAAGGGGATACAAATTGGAAAAGAGGAAGTCAAAATATCACTTTTTCCAGATGATATTATAGTATATATAAGTGACACTAAAAATTCCACCAGAGAACACCTAAACCTGATAAACAGCTTCGGTGAAGTAGCTGGATATAAAATTAACTCAATCCAGTCAATGGCCTTTCTCTACACAAAGAATAAATAGGCTGAGAAAGAAGTTAGGGAAACAACACCCTTCTCTATAGTCACAAATAATATAAAATATCTCGGCGTGACTCTAACTAAGAAAGTGAATGATCTGTATGATAAAAACTTCAAGTCTCTGAAGAAAGAAATAAAAGAAGATCTCAGAAGATGGAAAGATCTCCCATGCTCATGGATTGGCAGGATCAACATTGTAAAAATGGCTATCTTGCCAAAAGCAATCTACAGATTCAATGCAATCCCCATCAAAATTCCAACTCGATTCTTCAACGGATTAGAAGGAGAAATTTGCAAATTCATCTGGAATAACAAAAAATCATAGGATTGTAAAAACTCTTCTCAAGGATAACAGAACATCTGGTGGAATCACCATGCCTAACCTAAGCTTTACTACAGAGCAATTGTGATAAAAACTGCATGGTACTGGTATAGAGACAGACAAGTAGACCAATGGAAGAGAATTGAAGACCCAGAAATGAACCCAGACACCTATGGTCACTTGATCTTCAACAAGGGAGCTAAAACCTTGCAGTGGAAGAAAGACAGCATTTTCAACAATTGGTGCTGGCACAACTAGTTGTAATCATGTAGAAGAATGCGAATCGATCCATGCTTATCTCCTTGTAATATGGTCAAATCTAAGTGGATCAAGGAACTTCACATAAAACCAGAGACACTGAAATTTATAGAGGAGAAAGGGGGGAAAAGCCTTGAAGATATGGGCACAGGGGAAAAATTCCTGAACAGAACAGAAATGGCTTGTGCTGTAAGATCGAGAATTGACAAATGGGACCTAATGAAACTCCAAAGTTTCTGCAAGGCAAAAGACACCATCAATAAGACAAAAAGACCACCAACAGATCGGGAAAGGATCTTTACCTATCCTAAATCAGATAGGGTACTAATATGCAACATATATAAAGAACTCAAGGTGAACTTCAGAAAATCAAATAACCCCCATACAAGAATGTGGCTCAGAACTGAACAAAGAATTCTCACCTGAGGAATACCGAATGACAGAGAAGCACCTGAAAAAAAAAATGTCCAACATCCTTAATCATCAGGGAATTGCAAATCAAAACAACCCTGAGATTCCACCTCACACCAGTCAGAATGGCTAAGATCAAAAATTCAGGTGACAGCAGAATGTTGCGTGGATGTGGAGAAAGAGGAACACTCCTCCATTGTTGGTGGGATTGCAGGCTTATACAACCACTCTGGAAATCAGTCTGGCAGTTCATCAGAAAATTGTACATAGTAATACCGGAGGATCCAGCAATACATCTCCTGGGCATATATCCAGAAGATACCCCAACTGGTAAGAAGGACACATGCTCCACTATGTTCATAGCATCCTTATTTATAATAGCCAGGGCTGGAAAGAACCCAGATGCCCCTCAACAGAGAAATGGATACAGAAAATATGGTACATCTACACAATGGAGTACTACTCAGCTATTAAAAAGAATGAATTTATGAAATTCCTAGCCAAATGGATGGACCTGGAATGCATCATCCTGAGTGAGGTAACACATTCACAAAGTAACTCACACAATATGTACTCTGATAAGTGGATATTAACCCAAAACCTAGGATACCTAAGATATAAGATACAATTTTCTAAACACATGAAGCTCAAAAAAAATGAGGACTGAAGTGTGGACACTATGCCCCTCCTTAGAAGTGGGAACAAAACTCCCTTGGAAGGAGTTACAGAAACAAAGTTTAGAGCTGAGATAAAAGGATGGACCATGTAGAGACTGCCATATCCAGGGATCCACCCCATAATCAGCATCCAAACTTTGACACCATTGCGTACACTAGCAAGATTTTATTGAAAGGACCCAGATGTACCTGTGACTTGTGAGACTATGCCGGGGCCTAGCAAACACTGAAGAGGATGCCCACAGTCAGCTAATGGATGGATCACAGGGCTCCCAATGTAGGAGCTAGAGAAAGTACCCAAGGAGCTAAAGGGATCTGCAACCCTATAGGTGGAACAACATTATGAACTCAACAGTTCCCCGGAGCTCTTGACTCTATCTGCATATGTATCAAAAGATGGCCTAGTTGGCCATCACTGGAAAGGGAGGCTCATTGGACATGCAAACTTTATATGCCCCAGTACAGGGAAACGCCAGGGCCAAAAAGGGGGAGTGGGTGTATAAGGGATTGGGGGTGGGTGGCTATGGGGGACTTTTGGTATAGCATTGGAAATGTAAATGAGCTAAATACATAATAAAAATGAAAAAGAAAAAAAAAAAAGAAGAGATGTATATGGCAAACAGTTACCGGGGACAGACTGTCATGATAAGGACAGCATTGGAGGAAACAACAAGTTGATCTGTGGCATTGAGAGCCTGAATGGGCCCTTCTCACATTTGGTTGGATTTAGAATCCAAGATTTAGTTCAGAACCACCCAGCTCCCTCCATCTTGTCCCAGTGATCTACTTCTGCTAGGGCACAGGCACAAAGATTCCACAACATTTCTAGACAGTTTTCCCAGTTTGAGACAACTGAGAATGTGGGAGATATAACCCCCCCCAATCTTAATTAAACTAAGCCACACAAGTGCAAAATATTTTTGAAAACTATTTAATTGCAATTTTGTAAAGAGAACAGAGAGCTCTACTTGAAATGGACTGAATTAGTCTTTAGGTTCCATTGTGCACCCTAAATAAAATATAGTGTAAAAGAATCCATTTTCTATGTAGCAAGTGAGGGCTGAAAACAACACAGTAATGGAGATAAAATGCAAAAAAAAAAAAAAACTGGGATATATAGTAACAATTCAAACTGACAGTGTGAAAAACGATGTATTTATACATGTTAACTGTCCTTTTGACCACAGTGTCATTCATCATTGTGTTAGGGGATCCAATCTAGTGATTAATCATCAGGGTTTGACAGTAAAATCTTTAGGCTCAATACACCAGACATTAGCTGGAAAATGATTTACAAGAATGTAATGCCCTTTGGTGTCTTCTCTGTGAATCTGTTGTATGGATGCCTTGTCATTGGTTGTTTTAGTTGTTGGTGTTGTTTTAAAATAGAAATATTGAATGCAAAAGCAAGTGGCAGGAGCCCAAAAGGTCTTTGCATCCTCTCTTTCTCCTTCCCATAACTTTCTAATTTTCCCAATCCCCACATTCATTCAAAAATTCAGAAGTTCAAAAAATACAGAGACTCATTCATCATCTTTACTTTGTGCTTCCATGCTGGTTGCAATTATCTTGTAGGCATTAAAATTCAGGCTAACATACTGCCCATGTTCAATAGGGTTTCATTGATGTGAAGAGATATCATGACTCAGGAAACTCTAATAGAGTCAGTACATTATTATATTGGTAGGAAGCATGGCAGCATCCAGGTAGAGGAGGTACTGAGGAAGTAACTAATTGGTCTATATCTTAGACTGAAGGCAACCAGGAGGAAGCTTGTGGCCACAGGTAGCAAGGAAGAGGATCGATTTTCGTCACTGGGCAGACATTGTGCACTACATAAAAGCAAGCCTAAACAATGATACACTTCCTCAAACAAGCCATCACCTTGCAATAGTGCCACATCCCATGGGCAAAAGATATTCTAATAAACACACTGCATCATAGGAAAATGGCAGAGAGACATAAAGAAAGAGACTGCATGATTGTATTCCTCTGGTCACAAGTGCTACATACCTACATGCTTATATGCACACACAAACACACACATACACAAACAAACACACACACACATGCCTATCTGATATGCATAATAATAATGTGCAGTCTAGGGTCCTGCGCGATTGGATTGGACCAGGCGCTGTGTTCCACTCACCAGAGGGCTTAGGATCCCATGGAGTATCCTGTATGGGTCCTTGCGGGTGTCCGAAGAATCCCCCGGGCCAGGGACCATGGTGTCCCTTGATCTACTTCTGTTGTCCAATTGCTCTGGCTAGGATTTCAAGTGCTATATTGAATAGATAGGAAGAAAGTGGGCAGCCTTGTCTAGTCCCTGATTTTAGTGGGATTGGTTTTAGTTTCTCTCCATTTAGTTTGATGTTGACTACTGTTTTGCTATATACTGCTTTTATTATGTTTAATTATGGGCCTTGAATTCCTGGTCTTTCCATGACTTTTATCATGAATGGGTGTTGGATTTCCTTAAATGATTTCTCAGCATCTAAGGAGATGATCATGTGGTTTTTGTTTTTGAGTTTGCTTATATATAGTGGATTATGTTGATGTGTTTCCTTATATTAAAGCATCCCTGCATCCCTGGGATGAAGCCTACTTGATCATTATTGATGATCTTTGTGATATGTTCTTGGATTCAGTTTGCATGGACTTTATTGAATATTTTTTGCATCGGTATTCAGAAGGGAAATTGGTCTGAAGTCCTCTATTTTGTTGGGACTTTATATGGTTTAGTTATCAGTGTAATTGTGGCTTCTATAGAATGAATTGAATAGAGTACGTTCTGTTTCTATTTTGTGAAATAGTCTGAGAACAGTTGGAATTAGTTCTTTTTTGAATGTCTGATAGAACTCTACACTAAACCCATGTGGGTGTTCCTGGGCATTATTTGGTTGGGAGAATATTAGTGACTGCTTCTAATTCTTTAGGGGATATGGGGCTGTTTAGATCTTTATTCTGATCTGTATTTAACTTTGGTACTTGATTTCTGTCTAGAAAATTGTCCATTTTGTCCAAGTTTTCCAGTTTTGTTTAGTATAGCCTTTTGTAGTAGGATGTGATGATGCCTAGGATTTCCTCAGGTTCTGGTCTTATGTCTCCCTTTTCATTTATGATTTTGTTAATTAGCATACTATCCCTGTGCACTCCAGTTCATCATTCTAAGGGTTTATCTATCTTGATACAATTTTCAAAGAACAGGCTCCTGGATTGTTTGATACTTTGAATAGTTCTTTTTGTGCCCACTTGTTTGATTCAAGCCCTGAGTTTGATGATTTTCTGCTATCTACTCACCCTTGTAAATTTGCCTCCTTTTGCTCTAGAGCTTTTAGGTGTGCTGTCAAGCTTTTAGTGTGTGCTCTCTCTGGTTTCTTTTTGGTCGCACTCAGAGCTTTTGGTTTTCTTTGTGGGACTACATTCATTGTGTCCCATAAGTTTGGGTATATTGTCCCTTCATTTTCATTAAACTCTAAAAAGTGTTTAATTTCTTCTTTATTTCTTCCTTGACCAAGTTATCATTGAGTAGAGGGTTGTTCAGCTTTCACGTGAATGTTGGCTTTCTCTTATTTATGTTGTTATTGAAGATCAGCCTTCGTCCATGGTGATGTGATAGGGTGTATGGGATACTTTCAATATTTTTGTTGAGTCCTGTTTTATGACTGATTGTGGTCTATTGTGGAGAAGGGACCATGAGGTGCTAAGAGGAAGTTATAACCTTTTGTTTTAGGGTAAAATGTTCTGTAGATATCTATCAAATCCATTTGTTTCATAAATTCTGTTATCTTCAATGTGTCTCTGTTTAGTTTCTATTTCCAGGATCTTTCTATTGATAAGAGCGGGTTGTTGAAGTCTCCCACTATTATGGTGTGCAGTGCAATGAGTGATTTGAGTTTTACTAAAGTTTCGTTAATGAATGTGGATGCCTGTGCATTTGGAGCATAGATATTCAAAAATTGAGGGTTCATCTTGGAAGAGTTTACCTTTCATGAGCCTTAACTGTCCCTTCTTGTCTTTTTTGATAACTTTGGGTTGGAAATTGATTTTATTCTATATTAGAATGGCTACTCCAGCTTATTTCTTCAGACCATTTGCTTGGAAATTTTTTTTCCAGCCTTTTACTATGAGGTAGTATCTGGTTTTGTCCCTGAGGTGGGTTTCTTTTATGCAGCAAAATATTGTGTAGTGTTTATATAGTCAGTCTGTTAGTCTATTTGTTTTTAATGGTGAATTGATTCCAGATTAAGGCAACTTCAGACCAACTTCTCTTATGTATATCAATGCAAAAATACTCAATAAAATTCTCCCCAAACTAAAAGGGCTATTAGGTCATTTTCTGATAGTCAAAACTACAATGAGAACTGCCAGTTTTCCAAGTGTCACTGGATAATTGCTCTTAGATAGTAACCAGACTTTCTCCTACTCAGAGCACATTCCAAGAGGTTGTATAACAATTAACCAAAGGTCATCAGAAGGGAACTAAAGATTTATTATAGGTTCTAGGGTAAAAGATAAAACATTGATTGGGTTTACCTATACAAAACTTCACTAATATCTTAGTTATGGTTTGATACCTTCAGTGAACTTGTTGATCTGAGACAGTTGATGAACATTGTAGCATGTGGTCATGTATTCTGAAATATGTATAAGTGCTGAGGACAAAGAGACGAGGAAAATCAAGAGAGAAGTTTTTTTTTTCTTTTCTCCACTTAGACTTTTTTTTTTTTAATTTTTTTTTTCCTTTTCCCCACTTAGAAGAATTTTTCCCTTTCCGCACTTAGGATCTTTCTGCTTTTGCCCTTATATAACTTTCATAGGAAATTTTTTATAACTTAGTAATAACTTCTATAATGACTTCTCTAAATTCCTTCTCTTCCAGTGACATCTGGCTAGTAAGCTCAAAATTAAAGCCCAGTAATTCCTGCTGAGCTAGAAAAAAGTCTGCTTTCCTTAATCCTCCTCTGTTAGGCTACAGGTGTTAATCACCTAAGCCAGCCTACCCTCAGAAAGACAAAGTACTTTTTAGAAGTTATCATCAGCATTTCAGTACAATGAGAGAGCTAGAAAGCCCTGGGACACTTAGATTTTAAAGCCATTGCCAGGGTTCTACTCTGTGACTCCACTGTTATCCTGCCTCAGAGCAATCCTGGCCCTCAAACTCTACTATAGAGCAAAAGTGATTAAAACAAAACAAAACAAAACAAAACAAAACAAACAAACAAAAAAACTACATGGTATTGACACAGAGACTGACAGATGGATCAGTGGACTAGAACAGAAGAACCAGAAAGAAAACCACACATTTATGGATACTTGATATTTGACAAAGAAGCAAAATATATATGTATATATATACGATGGAATAAAGAAAGGATTTTCAATAAATTGTGCGGTTCTAATTTGCAGTCTGTATGTTGAAAAAAAAATCCATATTGATCACCTTGCACAAAGCTCAGTTTCAAGTTGAACACGATTATCAACATAAAATAAGATACACTGAATCTAATAGAAGATGAACTCATTGACACAGAGAGGGAAATGTCCTAAAATCCTCTCCCGTGATTCATGCTCTAAGATCAACAATTCATAAATGTGACCTCATGAAACTGGAAAGCTTCTGTAAGCAAACATATAGGCAATGAGACTAATCATCAACCTACAGACTGGAGAAAAAAATCTTAACTAACCTCACATCCAATAAACGGCTAATATCCAAAATATATAAAGAACTCAAGAAACGAAATAAACCAATCAAATATGGGGTATATATCTAAATAGAGATGTCAAGTCAGAAGAGTCTAAAATGGCTAAGGAGAACTTAAAGATAATAATAGTGCCACTTAAAGATCATAATAGTGCCACATCCATGGTCAAAAGATATTCTAATCAACACACTGCATCATAGAACATAAAGAAAGATAATGCATGATTGCATTCCTCTAGTCACAGGTGCTACATACCTACACCCTTATATGCACACACACACACACACACACACACACACACACACACACACACACACACACACATGCCTATCGGATATGCATGTGCATACAAATATATATTTTTTTATTTATTTGCTTACATACTTACTTACTTACTTTGTTTTAAATTTGTTGGGTAAGAACATTCTGCATACATATAAATGAGTTTTAGCAAATTCATCCCTATCTTCTCCTCCTTGAATTGTTCCCCATTTCTCCTGTATCACTTTTATCCTTAATTACATTTTCATTTTTATATAGACAGCTGTGTAGTGCCATGTCCCAAGCAATCGCTTGCATGCCACAAGCAATTGCTGAGAAGAGCTTGCGTGCCACATGCAATCGCCATTATAAATCAGTATTTACATATTTCCATTGACACCTGCAATGGTGTAATGTTTGCCATACCTTTAACAGGGGAAAAAGCCTCTCATGTTATACAGCACTGCCTAGAAGAGTGGAGTGCTTTGGGCAAGCCCACAATTCTTAAAACGGATAACGGGGCAGCATATACTTCTACTAAATTTCAACAATTTTGTCATCAAATGGATGTCACTCACTTGACTGGCCTTCCTTATAAACCTCAAGGACAAGGCATTGTGGAATGTGACCACCACACACTCAAGCCTTATCTTATAAAACAAAAAGGGAGAGTTGATGAGACTCTGCCCTCAGTGCCAAGAGTATTGGTATCTATGTCACTCTTTACACTTAATTTTTTGAATCACGACGAGCAGGGATGTTCTGCAGCTGAGCGACATAACTCAGACCCTGATAGACCAAAAGAAATGGTCAAACAGAAGGATGTTTTAACTGGTCTGTGGAAAGGCCCAGATCCTATCTTAATCAGATCCAGGGGAGCTGTTTGTGTTTTTCCACAGAGTGAAGACAACCCATTTTGGCTGCTGGAACGACTCACCCGCAGGATATTCATCAAGGATGGTGCAGAAGATGCTGACCTCCCCAGGACTGTTCCTGATCCTGACAATGCTGAACTTGTATCAGTTTTCTAGTATAACAGAGATGGGCTATTCTCTTGACTTTCCCTAAACCAATGTCAGTTCGTCATGATGCTATAGTTTTTCCAAGATTCTTTACTACTAATAAAACAGTGGATTTGCCATATTTAACCTATGATCCCACTCGAGCACCATTAGGAGAAAATCACTCCTTACTAGAACAGGGGTCTTTATGTTTTCAAATTAATGGACCAGAAATTGTATCAACCTCCCAGCCCGAGCTTTAGGGAAGTTTAATGAGCACCGAGGAGGTTGGGTGAGCACAACCCAAGATACTTCCAATGTAGATATAACCTTTATAAATCGGACCTTTTGGCAAGAGGCAATTTGGGTTAATGGTACAATTCTACAACCTAACTTTTCAGAAAAAGAACATCCCCACCAAACAAAAATAGCCCCTCATTGTATCTTGGAAGTTGAAAGGCTGATCTTGCCTTGATCTGATTGTCGATCCTCCATCATTTGTTGGGCAGATCAGAGTAAAACTTTTTCCTTTTCTTCCAACATGACAGATGACCCAGAGAAGGAATTTGTTATGAAAAAGAGATTTGTCATACAGGACTTTAGAATGCATCCCTTTCACAAGTGGTTGCTTTGTGGAGTCAATGGCAGTTGTACAGAACTAAATCCTTTGAATTTTATCCAGGGAGGAACAGTTGTAAAGGCTTCTTTTACTGGCATCTCAAGATTTGCTCAGCATTGGGGAATATATGATGCCTCCCAGGACTCTTATGGACATACTAATATCAGTGTAGAGATCACTGGGTTCAATAAAACTTTGGTAAACCAGATTAATTATACATCTCCCCCAGTCTGTGTTTACCCCCCTTTCTTGTTTATATTCTTTCAAGTGATTCATTTGAAGTCTGTTCCAATGATTCTTGTTGGATTTCTCAATGTTGGGATGTAACAATAAACACCCATGCCATGGTGGCACGGATCCCACTTTGGATCCCTGTTCCGGTGGAAACACCCTCCACCTTGAAAGTAAATGGGAGAAATGCAGTAAAGATACATGAAGTACACACTAGATTAGTTGAAAAATGGAAAAATTAGCTGATAAGAGCAACTGCTGTTTGGGCAGTGGTGGTTTATGCCTTTAAACCCATCACTTGGGTGGCAGAGGCCAAGAATTTGGGAGTCCGAGACCAGCTTGGTATACAGAGTGAGTTCCAGGACAGCCAGGTCTACACAGAGTAACCCTCTCTCAAAAAATAATAAAACAAACAAACAAACAAACAAACAAACAAAAAGCACCTGTTCTATGAAGAGGACCGCGCACAATGCTCCCACATAGTGGCTTACAATTTATGCACAGCCACAGTTTTAGAGAATCACTGCTCTCTTTCAGCCTCTGTAGGCCATAGAGGCATAAGTGAGAGAATAGGCATGAGCACTCTAGCACATAAGGGAGAAAAAGGGGCTGGGCAGCCTAGCACATAATTGAGGGAGAGAGGGCCTGCACATCCTAGCACACTATTGTAAACAAGCTCAGTACTAGGAAGGTGGAGGTGGGAGTTTACCAGGGATTGTATTGAATCTGGATGTTCTCTTCTGATCTATTAGGACAGCATGGACTCTTCTGTTGTGGGAATGTACATACAGAAAAAGTGCACACATTTTAATTTTTATGCACATAAATAAATAACAAAAAATATTACAGTTGAAATTAGTAGTGCCATTTCCAGTGCTTTCATATGTTACACATTTGTACATGTTTTTCAAGTCTGCAAATGCTTTTCAACCTAGAAATTCGAAATCATTTGTCTTAAAGATGGTAGCTCTTTTCCACCTCCTGAGAACTCCCTTCCAATCAATGGTGCCTGGTACTCCATGACAGCATACACAGGGTATATTCAGCCAAACAGTGAAATCCCTAGATGAGACCTGTTTTCTCCATCTGGCATCACAAAGGCTCCTCAGAGTACTCCATCTGGGTCTCTCCTGATAATGTTTTGTTTGTTTGTTTGTTTGATTGTTTGTTTCTTTTTGTTTTGTTTTGTTTTTCTTTTTCTTTTTGTTTTGTTTTTGTTTTTCTTTTTGTTTTTTATTTTGTTTTTATCTGTTTTGATTTTGATTTTTTTTTGTTTTGTTTTGTTTTTTGTTTTCGTTTTTGTTTTGTTTTTTGCTTAGTTTTTTTGTTTGTTTGTTTGTTTTGTTTTGCTTTGTTTTTTTTTGTTGTTGTTTTTGTTTTTTGTTTTAGTTTTTTTTTTTCATTGAGCAGCCAAGCAAGGAAGGGTTCAGTTGTGAAGGTGTTCACTTTTGAATGACCTGCTACTGATAACCAGCTCTGATCAGGGTAATTGGACTATTAACAGATGTGTGACTGGTGGGAAATCTCAGTCTCAGGAGGCCACTCTGTGAGGAAAAGCCTCCCGATCGGCATTTCCTATGGCTTCTGAGGGTAAAATGAAGGAGGAGGATCATATTCATTGCACAGGATTGAACAGGACAGGGGCTTAGAGGATTGAAAACCCTTGGAGGACACAAGCTTGGGGCCTAGGGAGAGGATCAGAGAGCCGGCTGCAGGACTGGGGGTCAGGGGATCAGGGTGCCATTGGTGAGGAGTCTTGGCGATTGTCCTATGTGCTGAAAGAGACCTTAGGGTTGAAATTGGCACTTGTCCTGTGTGTAGTCCAAAATCTATTAGAGACACACTGAGCATTCCTCTACCCTCACTGTCTTCTCTAGTGTGTATTTCTTTGGTAGAGACTGTATGGATACTACAGAAAGGGGAGTGGCATAGGAAGAATAAATGAAAAGAATAAGAGCAGACAATGCAGAAGATTCATAAGTCTTCTAAGATGGATTCTGAATACAGATCCTCCCCTCTCATTCGCCAAGTATTTCTATTAAAGACTTGCACCACGGAGATCAGCCTTTTCTCTCCGTTTTCCTTCTGTAGGATGGGTTCTTCGTTTGTAGCTCAGGCTGTCTTGGTTTGGGCTGGCCTTGGACTTACAATATCCAGATATTTGAAAACCAAGTCTTCCCCAAATCCCTGCTTTCTCCAATAGAAGGTCTTTCTGTGTGGGTGCTGGTGCTGTTGGGTGTTTATTGTAGAGGGAGCTTTGGGTCTTCTCAAATGAATATACAGTTACCATATTCATTATCTATCTTGATAGCAGTGTGAGTTTATTTAAAGACAGAGACACACTGATAAACAAAATTGCTAATGTTTTGTTTAAAAAGAATCTGTGGGAAATAGGAACAAGAATCAGATGACTCAGAAATTAAATGCAAATACATTTTCCTCATCGTCTTTGGGTAGTTAAGAAGTCTCACATATTCAAGGCTGGCCTTTTTCCCCTTATTTAAACTGGGATCTGACATATTGTTAACTCTGGTTCTAAAGGAGTTTTTTATAGAAGTAAGTTAAAGAAGATTTTAAAACAATGTTGTGAGGGAGAGGGACATAATAAATGGGACACATGGAGGAACTGGAAAGAGGAAGTGCATATAATTATTTCATTTTTGATATTTTTAACTACTTAAATGATACCTTTGGATTCAGATTACTAAGATTTTTTTTCCTTGTTTTCCATTTTTTTTAACTAAGAAGACATTACAGTTTTTAAGAGAAGAATGGCTGTTAAGAAAATGATGGTGATTCCAAAGGAGATTACTTATTACTTTTGGACTTTGATGATGAAGAAGATGACATAAATATTTCGGAGGAGTCTCTTTCTGAAGGTTATTGCATATTCAGGGTTGGGTATTAATTGCGTGTCCTGCAGTTCACTAGACTTTTACCTAGTCAGCTGAATTGGAAGAAGTCTTTTCTAAGAGATTTTGTATAATTCATTTGAAATTTTACCTATATCTATATATTCCTATACCAGAGTTTTAGCAACTAATATATAACTATTCTTGGCACTGTAGTCACAATATGTTGATAAAAAATAACTTGTTATTATTTTGCCAACGGAAAATACCTGAACATTGTTCCAATGATATGTTTGTAAAACTTGAATTTATTTCAAGAATACTACGAATAATTTATTTCATTCTTTTTTTTTATTATTTATTTTCTTTTTTCTTTTTTTTTACATTTCAAATGTTATTCCCTTTACTACTTTCCCCTCCAAAAATCCCAGTCCTCTCCCCTCTCGCCCTGCTCTCCTACACACCCACTCCCAATTCCTGGCCCAGGCATTCCCAAAACTTGGTCATAGGAACTTTACAAGAACAAGTGTCTCTCCTGCTATTGATGACTTACTAGTCCATCCTCTGCTACATATGCAACTTTTGAGGGAAAAGTTCTGTTTTCCATCAGAGCCTGAATTTGCCCATCTAATGGTAAAAAGGCAAGTTGAAGCTCCCTATCAGTAGTAAAGAAATGTGGAAACACTTGTGCACTGTGCATGACAGGCATGGGCAGAGGAAAGGTGGACATAATACCCCAACACAATTTCCCCTATATACTAGGAACCAGGATCTCCAGTAGAAGGGTCAGTAGCCTTCTTTGTTTCAGTATTCCCTCTTTTGTCCACATCTTCTGAAGGGGAGATCCTTTAGATGAGGCATCCCGGAACGCAAAGAGGATTGTCTTCTTCCTGTGGAAAGACACAAATAACTACCCTGGATCTTATTAAAATAGGATCCGGGCCTCTCCATTTTCCGGTTAAGATATCTTTCCATTTGATCATTTCTCTAGATCTGTTTGGTTCTGAACAGTGATGATCAGCCGCAGTGTGGCCTTGTTCATCAATATTCAAAAAATTAAGAGTAAAGAGTATCATGGAGATGGCCACTCTCAGTGTTAAGGGCAGGCCCTCATCGACTCACCCTTTTAGTTTGATAAGGTAGGTTATAAGAGTGTGGTGGGCATGTTCCACAATGCCTTGTCCCTGTATGGCAAACCAGTTAAATAAGATACATTCATCTGGAGACAGAACTGTTGAAATTTTTGAGAGGTGTAGGCCAGTCCATTATCTGTTCTAAGAAATTTGGGTTGTCCCAAAGCACTCCAAGCTTCAAGGTAATGTTGAATTACATGTGAGGCTTTTTCTTAGTAGAGGGATCAGTTTTACTGCCCTCTTTTCTCCATCCCTTCTTTCTGAATCCTGGGGAGGGCCCTTTTTCGTGACGTGTCTTTCTTTTTTCGAGCTCCCTTTCTCTCATTCTGTTAGGTTTCTGACATACTGTCCTGAACCTCTTCTAGTATTCCCTGTCCCTCCACATTGGCTGGTCGGCAGGTTTCATCCTCTAGACAGTTTTTTATCAGCTTCCAAATTGCCTTGGTGCCCAGGCATAAGTCTTCCTCTTCATGCTTATGGTCAAGGTCCCTTCCTAGCTTATTCTATAAGGCTACAGTTAGAGACCCCGAATAGGCATACCAGGGAGAAATGTGATCCACCTCCTTAACAAAGTTCTGCAGCATACGGGAGGCAACCTGCAGGTCACGTTGCTTTAGCACTGACTGTAATGTGGTGATCACTGACTGTGAGGAGCCCATGATAGAGTGAGTGCCTGCGGCTGATCTACACCCGACTTATAGTATTCCTTTTGCAAAGTGAAAGTAAACACAGCACTTTGCTCCCTTATCTATGGAAAGCTTAGAAGATACCTCAGTGCTGCCACTTATCTACATTGGACTGACAACACCTCATTTTTCAGCACCAGCCGCGATTTACCTCAAATTTCAGCACCAGCCTCGATGGACAGAATAAGAAACAGAATGAGGGCCAGGGCAACCAAAACAAGAGCTTCTACTGCCCCTTCCTAAGTTGCATCTAGATTAAGACCGAAATCAAAAGGGATAAGAGGTTCATGATCAGACATACTTCTCCGAACTTACCTTTTCCATGCAGTTCTGAATCCATCCCTTCTTCAGGGGTTCCCCTCAATGCCAGCAATGTTGATCCTGGGTTTCTGGCACCAGATGACCCACGCTACCATCTTGCCAGCAAGAACGCATCTAGGACACTCGGATCTTTCTGTAGTAAAGCTGTAATACATCTCGAGATATAGATGAACAGCTTCAGGACAGGAGACTTAGAAAGCAGAAAACTCCTCCCTTATATTGGCTGCGAAGTATGGTTAGAAGTAAGGTTGGGGATGTGCACCATGGGATTGGCTGCCCACTATCAGCCTGATGACGCCATGGGAGAGGCAGGGCTCAGGTAATGGAAAGATATTCTGACACCCGCGCGCACTCACCATGAGCAATGGTGACAATGGTGTTGTCAGCACCATATTATAATGGCGACCATGAGGGCGGCTTTTCACAGTGGTAGAAGTAATTACAGGGTTTATCTGATCCTGATTTGAATTTGGTACCTGATATCTGTCTAGATAAGTGTCCATTTTATCCAGAATTTTCAGTTTTGTTGAGTACAGCCTTGTATAGTAGGATCTGATGATATTTCAAATTTACTAAATTTCTGTTGTTATTTCTCCCTTTTGATTTCTGGTTTTACTAAATTGGATACTGTTCTTCTGTTCTGTATTCATTCTGTCTAATGGTTTGTCTATCTTGTTGATTGTCTCAAAGAACAAGCTCCCAGTTTGTTTGATTATTTTTGTATTGTTCCTTTGTTTCCACTTGGTTGATTTTAGCACTGAATTTGATTACTTCCTGATTTCAACTCCTTTTGGGTGAATTTGCTTCCTTTTGTTTTATAGTGTTAAAGTGTGATATCAACCTACTCCTATATCCTCTCTCCAGTTTCTTTTTTAGAGGCATTCAGAGAGAGCTATGAGAGTCCATCTTAGGGCTATTTTCATTGTGTCCCATAACTTGCAGTATGTTGTAGCTACATTTTCATTAAACTCTAAAAAGTCTTTAATTTAGTTCTAGATTACGTCCTTGACTGTTTTGTCACTGACTAGATTTTTATACACATTCCACGTGTATGTGGGTTTTCAATTATTCATATTATTGTTGAAGATCAGCCTTAGTCTGTGGTGATCTGTTAGGAAGCATGACATTATTTCAATAATTTTATATCTGTTGAGGCATGTTTTGTGACTGAGTGTATGGTCAATTTTGGAGAAGGCATTGTGAGGTGATGAGAAGAAGGGACATTCGTTTGTTTTAGGATAAAATGTTCTATAGATATGAACTAAATGTATTTGTTTCATAAATTCTGTGAGTTTCACCATGTATCTTTTTAGTTTTAGTTTCCAGGATCTGTCCATTAATGAAGGAGGGGTGTTGAAGTCTTCCAATATTATTGTGTGTGGTACAATGTGTGTTTTGAGTTTACTAAAGTTTCTTTTATCAATGTGGATGTCATTGCATTTGGAGTATAAATGTTTAGATTTGGGAGTCCATTTTGGTAAATATTAACTTTAATGAATATGAAGTTTCCTTCCTTGACTTTTTTTTATAACTTTTGGTTGAAAGTCAATTTTATTTGATATTAGAATGGCTGCTCCACCTTATTTCTTCGGATCATTTGCTTGGAAAGTTCTTTTCCAGCCTTTTAGTCTGAGGTAATGTCTGACTTTGTCCTTGGTGTTTGTTTCTGGTGTGCTGAATATTGCTTACACATCCATTTTGTTATTCTATGCCTTTTTACTGGTGAACTGAGTCCACTGATATTAAGAGATAGTAAGGAAAAATTCTTGTTGCTTCCTGTTATTTTTGTTATTAGAGTTGGAATTTTGTTCATGTAGCTATCTTCTTTTAGGTTTCCTTCAAGTTTAATTTCTTGCTTTTTCTTGAGTGTAATTTCCCTCGTTATATTGGAATTGTCTCTTTATTATCGTTTGAAGTGCTGGATGCATTGGAAGATATTTTGTAAATATGGTTTTGTCACAGAATACCTTGTTGTCTCAAGCTATGTTAAAAGAGTTTTGCTTCATATAGTAGTCTTGGCTGGCATTTCTGCTCTCTTAAATTCTGTATGACATCTGCCCTAGATTTTCTCCTTTCATAGTCTCAGGGGAGAAGTTATGTGTAATCCTGATAGATCTTGCTTTATATATTACTTGACCATTTTCCCTTACTGCTTTTAATATTCTTTCTTTGTTTTGTGCATTTGGTGTTTTGACTATTATATGATGGCAAGATTTTTTTTTTCTGGTTCAAATAATTTGGCGTTCTGTAGGCTTCTTGTATATTCATGAGCATATCTTTATTTAAGTTAGGGAGGTTTTTTTTTCTATAATATTGGTAAAGATATTCAATGGCCCTATAATTTGGAAAACTTACTTCTCATCTATACCTATACCGAATATCATGTATGTAATTACGTCATTTCTCAAAGCTGTTTAAAAAATTCACATGGGCAGTATTTCCTGAGAAATTCAAATCATTAAAACTTTATTCCCTTTTACTAATATAGCATATTATGTTTCCATTTTCTGTTGTCCATATAGTACAGAGCCCAGCATTTGACAAAGATGAGAATATATCACCTCAGGTAGAAACAGATGAAGATACAGTACAATATTTTCAATTTTTTCCCATTTCAATAGAGTACTTCAAAAGTGGTGTTTGTGATCCCTTGACTGGAGAAGTCGATTCAGGAAAAAGAGCAATTCAGGGTCAGATGCTCTTATATGTGTAGTTGAAGACCAGATTGTGGTCCTTTAGACCTTGTGATCACAAAAAAATAGCAACGAGTACAATACAACCACCTTCATGAGATGTTTCCATATATACACACAAAGAAAAGGAGAACCATTATAAAAATAAGAGAGGGACCATTTGGGAAGAAGAAGGATCTCAGCAAGGGTAGTACAGTTATGAAGAAGTGCTGTGGGGTGTAAATGTATAAATTGTTTAAAGTAAATATTACAAGTATTTTGGAATACTACCATGTATTTTTATATGGATTTAACATTTGGTTCAAACCAAATATTATATATTTATTATAAATAATTGAAATAATTTTCTGTGTAAAGTTTTGTGTGTTGTAGAAAAAATATCCTACTGGGAGATTCTAACTTAAAGTATATCTCCCAGTAAGGTAAAGCCCCTAGACATTCCCCAAGCTTGTTTTCCCTGATCTATTTAAATACAGCTAGGAAGAAGCTCTTTGTTCTCTATAGCCAGCAATAAAGCATTTTTTTTTTTATACTTTACAACCAGAGATGCCTGCCTTCCTTTGCCAAGGACAAGGAGATAAAAATTCAGAAAGAAGTCACTCCCCAGTTCTGAGGAAGTTCCAGGGATACCTGGAGATCTCCTATCAGGGTGCCAAGTGAGAGTGTGCTCACTCGGCTGTCTGTTTCTGTTACTGGGTGCCAAGTGAGTGTGTGCTCTCTCGGCCATCTTATTGGGGCCTGTTCTTGGTTATTGTAATCTTTTTGTGTGTATATATTGGTTTTTCCCCTGTATGTAACTCTGATGATGGGACCGACTATTAGCATGCCCCTTGGACTGACCCTAGTGCACAGTACTGAAATTAAGACTAAGACTCACATTTTCTCGGTGGATGTCTGAAATAGATTTTAGAGAACTTTGTGCTCTACGGAATGGCCAGCTTTGATGTTAGTTGGCCACTAGAGGGCACCCTTGGTTTGGTTCTGTTTTCAGCTCTTAAAGTTGTTTTACAGAGGGGACCAGGGTCTCAGCCAGATTGAGTGCCCTACATTCTCATCTAGAAAAAATTAACACAGGATCCCCCCTCTCCTATCGTGTTTAAAGCCTTGGGTTCAAAAGAATAGTCCAGGCTCCCCAGTCCTGGCCCTCTGCCATCCAGAGAGGGAAAATAAAAAGTTAAATCTGGCACCGGTTAAACTGCAGCCATCGGTTTCTCCCAAGATCTATCCAGAGTTAGAAGAACCTCCAAAATGGCACTGCACCCCACCCGCATATTCCCAACTGGTCCCCCCAAGAACTCTCAACAGGGTGCCACTAGATATTTGGGGAGGGACCAGTTGCTAAAGCCCAAGACCAGCGAGCTCAAAGCCCAGAGGGACCAGACTCAACCATCGCACTGCCTTTGTGTACTTATGACCCTCATCCAGCGGACCCCAGACAACTGCAGCCCCTTCAGTAATGGCCTTTTTCCTCCTCTGATCTCTATAACTGGAAGGCAAATCACAATCCCCTTCGTTGAAAACCCCTACCTTTGACCCTACTTCCGTGTGCCAGCAGGTGACAGGTGTCATGGCTTCTATAGGGCAGTCCTCTTCTGAAATTAGGAAAAGGTTACTGGGTCTAGAGAGTCTGAAAACATTATCTTTACAACATCTGTTTAAGGAGGCAGAGAAAGTGTACCATAAGAGAGAGACTGACAAGCCAGCACAAGGGCACATTGGGCTCGGAGTCTGCAGACACCCCTAAGGTCCCCACAAGACCCTCAATAGGATCATAAGACCTCTGTTGAATGTAACACAACCTCTGCTCCAATCCAATCTCACAGGATCTGAGACTGCATTAATTAGGGAAGCAGAAAAACTGGCCTGACAATTGTCTAAAGTCCCTCTGATCTGTGCCAGCACCTGGGCAACATATTGGGCAGAGTCTGAGAACAGCCCCAAGGTCCTCACAGAAACATCCATGAGATCTTAAGACCTTTGGTGAGTGGAAAACAACTTCCGCTCCAATCCTATCATGCAGGACTTGTGACTGCATTCATTAGGGAAGCAGAGAAACCGGTATGATCAGGGTCACAAGTCCCTTCCAGTCCATGACAGCATCGGGCACCTTGTGGGCAGAGTCTGTGGACACCCCAAAGGTCCCCACAGGACTCTCCACGGGAACTTAGTACCTCTAGTGAGTGGATCACAACATCTGCCAGGAGGAAGGTTCGAACACCAGATATCTGGGTCCCTTCTCTGCAATTGGAGATCTTGCCTGCATAGAGTACTCTGAACACTGAAACTCAGGAGAAAACTAGTCTCCCAGGTCTACTGATAGAGGATTACATAATCATCTGAGGAACAAGATATAACCAGAGACAATTATAACAACTAACTCCAGAGATTACCAGATGATGAAAGGCAAACATAAGAATCTTACTAACAGAAACCAAGACCACTCACCATCATAAGAATTACAGCACTCCCACCTCATCCAGTCCTGGAAACGCAAAAACACCCGAAAAGGTAGTCCCATATTTAAAAGCATATCTCAGGTTGAAGGTAGAGGACATCAAGAAGGACTTTAAAAACTCACTTAAAGAAATACAGGAGAACACTGCTAAATAGGTAGAACCTTAAGAGGAAGCACAAAAAAAAAAACTTAAAGAATTGAAGGAAAACACGACCAAACAGGTGATGGAATTGAGTAAAACCATCCAAGACCTAAAAACTGAAGTAGACACAATAAAGAAAACCCAAAGTAAGGCAACACTGGAGATAGAATACCTAGGCAAGAAATCTGGAACCATAGATGCGAGCATCAGCACCAGAATACAAGACATGGAAGAGAGAATGACAGATGCAGAAGATTTCATAGAGAATATTGGAACAACAATCAAATAAAATACAAAATGCAAAAGATGTTATCTCAAATATCCAGGAAATCCAGGACACAATGTGAAGTCCAAACCTACTGGTAATAGGAGTAGATGAGAATGAAGATTTTCAAGTTAAAGGGCCAGCACATATCTTCAAAAAAATTATAGAAGAAAACTTGTCAAACCTAAAGAAACACATGCCCATGAATATAAAAAAAGCCTACAGAATTCCATATAGACTGGACCAGAAAAGAAATTCCTCCTGACACATAATAATCAGAAGAAGAAATGCACTAAATAGAGATATACTGTTAAAAGTAGTAAGGGAAAAAGGTCAGGTAACATATAAAGGCAGGCTTATCAGAATTACACCAGACTTTTCAGAAGAGACTATGAAAGACAGAATATCCTGGACAGATGTTATACAGATACTAAGAGAACACAAATGCCAGCCCAGGCTATTAAACCCAGCCAAACTCTCAATTACCACAGATGGAGAAACCAAAGTATTTCACGATAAAAAACAAATTCACACATTAACTTTCCATGAATCCAGCCTTTCAAAGAATAATAACAGAAAAAAAAAACAATACAAGGACAGGAACAACGCCCTAGAAAAAGCAAGAAAGTAATCCCTCAACAAACCAAAAAGAAGACAGCCACAAGAACAGAATGCAAACTCTAACAACAAAAATAATCGAGGCAACAATTACATTTCCTTAATATCTCTTCATATCAATGGATTCAGTTCCCCAATAAAAAGATATAGACTGGCTATAAAAACAGGACCCAATAGTCTGCTGCTTACAGGAAACCCATCTCAGGGAAAAAGACAGACACTGTCTCAGAGTGAAAGGCTAGAAAATAATTTTCCAAGCAAATGGTCTGAAGAAATCAGCTGGAGTAACCATTCAAATATCGATTAAAATTGATTTCCAACCTAAAGTTATCAAAAAAGACAAAGAAGGACACATACTCATCAAAGTTAAAATCTTCCAAGAGGAACTCTCAATTCTGAATATCTATGCTCCAAATGAAAAGGCAGTCCCATTCATTAAAGAAAGCTCAAAGCACACATTGCAGCTCACACAATAATAGTGGGAGACTTAAAAAAACACTTTTATCAATGGACATACCTTGGAAACAGAAACTTAACAGGGACACAGTGAAACTAAAAGAAGTTATTAAACAAATGGACTTAATAGATATCTACAGAACGTTTTATCCTGAAACAAAAGGATATAACTTTTTCTCAGCACATCATGGTACCTTCTCCAAAATTGACCATATAATTGATCATAAAACAGACCTCAACTGATAAAAAATATTGCAATTGTCCAAAACATCCTATCAGACCACCAAAGACTAAGGATGATTGATCTTCAATAACAACATAAATAATGGAAAGCCAATGTTTACGTTGATAATGAACAATAGTCTTATCAGTGATACCTTGGTCAAGGAGGAATAAAGAAGGAAATTAAAGACATATTAGAGTTTAATGAAAATAAAGCCAGAACATTCCCTAACTTATGAGACTCAATGAAATCATTACTAAAAGGGAAACTCACAGATTTGAGTGCCTCAAAAAGAAACCAGAGAGAGCACATACAAGCAGCTTGAAAACACATAAAAAATCTCCAGAATTAAGGAAGCAAATTCACTCAAGAGGAGAAGATGTAAGGAAATAATAAAACTCAGTGGTGAAATTAACCAAGTGGAAACAAGAACTACTTAAAGAATCAACCAAATAGGAGCTGGTTCTTTGAGAAAATCAACAAGATAGATAAACCCTTAGCTAGCATCCCTTAAGGCACAGAGACAGCATCCTAATTAACAAAATCAGAATTGAAAAGAGAGACATAAAAACAGATCCTGACGAAATCCAAAACACCATCAGATCCTTCTACCACAGGCTATACTCAACAGAACAGGATAACATGGACAAAATGGACAAATTTCTAGACAGATACCAGGTAACAAAGTTAAAACAGGATCAAGTTAACGATATATACAGTCCCATATACCCTAAAGAAATAGAAGGAGGAATTAATAGTCTCCCAATCAAAAAAAAAAAAAAAAGCCCAGGAACAGATGGGTTTAATGCAGAGTTCTGTCAGACCTTCAAAGAATATTTAATTCCAGTTCTGCATGAACAATTCCACAAAATAGCAGTAGAAGATGCACTACCCAACTCATTCTATGAAACCACATTACTCTGATACCTAAACCACAGAAAGATCCAACAAAGATAAAGAACTTCAGAACAATGGCCCTTATGAATATCGAAACAAAAATACTCAGTAAAATTGTCCCTAATCATATCCAAGAACACATTAAAAATTTCATTCATCCTTACCAAGTAGGTTTTATACCAGGGATACAGGGATGGTTTAATATATGGCAATCCATCAACATAATCCATTATATAAACAACCTCAAAGACAAAACCACATGATCATCTCATTAGATGCAAATAAATCATTTAAATATATCCAAAACCCGTTCATGATAAAAGTCTTGGAAGGATCAGGAATACAAGGTCCATACATAAACAGGATAAAAGCAATTTACAGTAAACCAGTACCCAACATCAAATGAAATGGTATGAAGCTGGAAGCAATCCCACTAAAATCAGTGACTAGACAAGGCTGCCCACTTTCTCCCTACCTATTCAACATTGTTCTTGAAGTCCTAGGCAGAGCAATTTGACAACGAAAGGAGTCCAAGGGGATACAAATTGGAAAAGAAGAAATCAAAATATCACTTTTTTGCAGATGATATGATAGTATATATAAATGAACCTAAACATTCCACCACAGAACTCCTAAACTTGAAAAACAACGTCAGTGAAATAGCTGGATATAAAATTAATCAAACATATCAATGACCTTTCTCTTCACAAAGAATAAACAGGCTGAAAATGAAATAAGAGAAGCATCACCCTTCTCAATAGTCACAAATAATATAAAATACTTTGGAGTGACTTTAACTAAGGAAGGGAAAGATCTCTATGATAAGAACTTCAAGTCTCTAAAGAAAGAAATTAGAGAATATCTCAGAAGATGGAAAGATCGTCCATTATCATGGATTGGCAGTATCAACATTGTAAAAATGGCCATCTTGCGAAAAGAAATCTACAGATTCAATAAAATCTCCATTAAAATTCCAACTCAATTCTTCAATGAATTAGAAAGGGCAATCTGCAAATACATTGGGAATAAACAAAACGTAGGATAGCAAAAACTCTTCTCATGGATAAAAGAACCTCTGGTGCAATCACCATACCTGACCCAAACCTATACTACAAAGCAATTGTGATAAAAACTGCATGGTACTGATATAGTGACAGACAAGTAGACCAATGAAATATGATTGAAAACCCAGAAATGATCCAACACACCTATTGTCAATTGATCATCTACACGGGAGCTAAAACCATCTAGTGGAAAAAAGACTGCATTTTCAACAAATGGTGCTGGTACAACTGGTGGTTATCATGTAGAAGAATGTGAATCAATCCATTCCTATCTCCTTGTACTAAGGTCAAATGTAAGTGGATCAAGGAGCTCCACATAAAATCATACTGAAACTTGTAGAGGAGAAAATGAGGAAAAGCCTCAAAGATATGGGAACAGGGGAAAAATTCCTGAATAAAAGACAAATGGCTTGTATTGTAAGATTTAGAATTGACAAATGGGACCTCATAAACCTGCAAATCTTTTGTAAGGCAAAAGACACCTTCAATAAGACAAAAAAGGTCACCAACAGATTGTGAAAGGATCTTTCACTATCCTAAATTAGATAGGGGAGTAATATCAAATATATATAAAGAACTCAGAAGGTGGACTCCAGAAAATCAAATAACTCCATTTAAAAATGGGGCTCAGAGCTAAAGAAAGAATTCTCACCTGAGGAATACCAAATGGCTAAGAAGCACCTGAAACAATGTTCACCATCCTTAATCAGCAGTGAAATGTAAATCAAAACAACCCTGAGATTCCATCTCACACCAGACAGAATGACTAAGATCAAATATTCAGATGACAGCAGATGCTGGCAAGGATGTGGAGAAAGCAGAAAACTCCTCCATTGTTGTTGGAATTGCAAGTTTTAAATCAACTCTGGAAATCAGAAAATTGGAAATTGTACTACCATAGGCTCACACAATACCTGTCCTGGGCATATATGCAGAAGCTGTTCCAACTAGTAAGACACATGCTCCACTATGTTCAGAGCAGCCTTATTTATAGTAGCCAGAAGCTGGAAAGAATCCAGATGCCTGTCAACAGAAAATGTTTACAAAATTGTGGTACATTTACACAATGGAGTACTACTACTAATAGTACAGCTATTGAAAAGAATGAGTTTATGAAATTTATAGGCAAATGGTTGGACCTGGAGAGCATCATCCTGAGTGAGTTAACTCAATCACAAAAGAATGCTAATGATATGTACTCACTAATAAGTGGATATTAGCCCTGAAACCTAGAATAACCCCAAGGTATAAGACACAATTTGCCAAATACATGAAACTCAAGAAGAACGAAAACCAAAGTGTGGACACTTGCCCCTTCTTAGAATTGGAAACAAAACACCCATGGGAGTAGTTACAGAGACAAGGTTTGGAGCATAGACAAAAGGATGGACCTTCTAGAGATTGCCATATGCAGGGATCCATCCACTAATCAGTCTCCAAACACTGACACCACTCCATACACTTGCAAGGTTTTGCTGAGTGGACCCTGATATAGCTGTCTCTTGTGAGATTATACCGGGGCCTAGCAAAGAAGTGGATGCTCACAGTAATCTATTGGATGGATCACATGGCCCCAATGGAGGAGCTAGAGAAAATATCCAAGCAGCTAAAGGGATCTGCAATCCTCTAGGTAAAAAAACATTATGAACTAACCAGTACCCCAAAGCTCTTGACTGTAGCTGCATATGTATCAAAAGATTGCCTAGTAGGCCATCCCTGGAAAGAGAGCCCGATTGGGCATGCACACTAATTATGCCCCAGTACAGGGGAATGCCAGTGTCAAAAAGTGGTAGTGAGTGGGTAAGGGAGTGGGGGAGGGGGAGGGTATGCGAGACTTTTGGGATAGTGTTGGAAATTTAGATGAAAAAAATACCTAATAAAATATATTAAAAAGAGATTGAGACTGAAAAAGAAAAAAGACAAATAAAAAAGAGAGAGGCTGAGGAAAGAGAAAATTGACGAGATAGAAGCCTTGAAAAAAATGTAACTAGGTTTGCGGCTGTATTCACAGGTGATAAAGAAGTTTATAGAAAAGGTAGATATCCTTGGTCTGTCTGATCTTCTGGGAGTCAAGTTGCCTTTGGGACCATGAAATCCTGGTGGGACCAAGATCCTGGGATCCTGAGATCCTCTGCACCTGGCCATGTTAGAACTCTGGGTGTTATGGGGCTGGCTGCTGAGTTTTCTTCCAAGGACTGTTCAGGGCCTTGGCCAAGACAGAATAGAAATAACCCATGCCACTTGTCCGGCACAGTTCCTGCATGCCTGGATCCTTCTGATTCCAGCTACTCCATGTGTTGATGACAGATGTTCTTCCTCCTGTCTGATTATCTGATCCTTAGAATGATGGAGTACCTTGGATTGAAGCAGCCTCTCGGTGTTGTGGGGCTGCCTTCAGAGTTTGCATGCATGGCCTGCTCAAGGCACTGGCTCCAGAAGTATTTTTAAATGATGCTTCTTGCAAACTTGCCTGTCTCCAAAAATATCTGACATATTTTTATAGGAATGGATTTAATCTTATAAATATATTAAGGAAAAATGACATCTTGATGATTTTAAAATATCCTAACAAGAAACAATAATGGACCTTCTCCTATAAGTCTAAAATAATTTTGAAGCCACGTGGTGGGGGCACACACATATTTCGAAGTTTTTGTAGGGAGAAGTAGGCAGATCTCAAATTGAGACCAGTCTAGTTTACAAAGTAATTTCCAGGACTAATAGATATACAAAAAAAAAATACTTATAATAAAAAACAAACAATACAAAACAAACAAACAAAACAAAAAACAAACAATCAAACAAAAAAGACAGTCCTGGAAAGGAATGATAATTTTATATTATGTGGTTGTTAGCCACATATCCCTGTGCACATATGTAAATACACTTATGTTTTTTTAATTTTTTTTTAATTTTAGTAGTTATTTTCTCCATTTACATTTCAAATGCTATCATAACAGTCACCTTTAGCCTTTCCCCTCCCTTCCCCCTGCCCTGATCCCCTACCCACTCACTCCCATTTCTTTGTCCTGGAATTCCACTGTACTGGAGCATCAAGTACAATGGGAACAGAGAGTAGGGGCTGGTCCTGGGAAAGAGAAAGGGGCCAATCAGTCATTTTATCCTTCCTCTCAGGTAGCAGTTTATTTTGGTTCAAGAAACAAATATACTTTCTTTCAATGAATTTTATAAGTGAACAGGAAATATTTCCATCTCTCAGAACTGCCTGTGGAAATTTTATTGTGGTTATAGGAGTTTTTTTGGGTCTATTTTCCGAAGAACAATTAAAGCCAGGTATGTTTAAACATACCTGTATTAGCACCAACACGGAATGCTGAACCGCAACACTCTATCACTTCCTAGAGAATACATAACATACTAAGTGCCTACCTCAACACTAAAATGAAGTGAAATAAAATCAAACAAATGTACCTTCGATAATTGTATCTAGTGCATTGGGAAGTTTATAAGATAATGAATCAAAAAATTCAATTATCTTTATGATAAAAATAATTAGAAATGTTAAGAAGGTTAAACAATTACTACAAGAAGGGGGAGGGAGAGACCTGGGTGAGAAACCACACACGGAGGGGAAGAGATGAACTTGATCAAGTACTGTGGGGGGTTGTGAAACAGGAGTGCATTGATGAAGATCAGCAAAAAGAATGGAAACAGGCAACTTTGTGAGGTAGGAGGTGAGAAAACCCTCTAGAATGTACCAGAGACCTGGGAGCTGAGAGACTCCCAGGACTCAAAGGGAGTGACCTTAGATGAAATGCCCTCCAGTTGGGAAAGGGGACTTGTAGAGTTCTCCCAGCAGTCCTCTTCTGTATGTGTATTGGAGGCCTCATATGAGCAGGTGAATTCTGTATCTTTGAAGGGTCAGAGTTTCAGACTTCATGGTTGAACAGTTTAAATGAGACTGTGGGTCTTCCTAGAGGGATACCCTTGTTTTTAACATTTTTTAAACTTTGTTAATTCAACAACAAGCGTCAGATGCTCCAGTCCATTAGTTGGTTGCAAATATCTGCAGCTGAATCCTTCACCTGCTAGTTCCTAATGAGGTACATGTCTTAAACTTGTTGTAGTGTATGTACTAGATAATGAATCAAAATAATATCAAAAATATATTGCATATTGTAACGGAGAAATATAACGTTGGTTCTAAGGGACCTATTCACATTCAGTTCAAGATATAGGTAATAAACAGTGTTTCTCAATGTTTCTTAAAATGACTGTGGGTAACCTAAAGAAACAAAGCTAAACCAAACTAAACCAAAAGAAACACCCTCTTCTATACATTGTCTCATCTTCTTCCAATTGACCAGTTCTTAAAAGCCATGCTCTTGAGTGAAACTACACATTGGAAGTGCCCTTCCCCTACTCTGATTCAGAATATCACTTTACATCAGCTCAGATATCTTATTTTGTAATCTGAGTGAATGTGTGACTTTGATATTAGTTGATTGTTAATAGAAAGCACAAATTGTGTAGGAATGTGAATGAATGTTACAGATGCCATTCCAATATCATTCCCATTGGAGGGAATAAGATAAAAGAATCATAATTCATAATAAGTATTAGAGAAATAGAAATTGAGAGAGAGAGAGAGAGAGAGAGACAAACAGACAGACAGACATAGAGATAGAGACAGAGACACAGAGACACAGAGACAGAGAGAAAGAGAAATTTCATCACCTAGAATATAATATTGTAGAGCACTGATAGATATTTCAGTACTTTTATCATCTATTGCTTTTGCAGAATACCTTCTTGCAGTAAGCAACCTCTGCAGTTTTCTGAATTCACACATTTGTAATATTAATACTACCATGACTGTACTTCTTAAGAACTAACAAGTAGGTGAAACAATCAGATGAAGTTGTATGCAACCAACCAACGGACAGAATATGTTGAACCATTGGTTTAATTGGAGAAAAACTGAAGGAGACTGAGGAGGAGATCAACCCTGTAGGAGGACTAGATGTCTCCATTAATATGGACCCAGAATTCTCCCAAATGCTAGACAACCAAAATGGCAGCTTACACCAACTATAGTTAGAAGGTCCCCAAAACATACACAGAAAAAAAAAATCTTGGTCTCTGTTCAATCAGAAATGATGCAATGATTCTCAAGAACCTAGAGACCCCAGGGTGTTTAGAAATCAGATGGAATGGGTACATGCTCTTGGAGACAGGGGATGGCCAGTCGATATGGCATGTGGCACAGTAGGAGGGTGGACAGGGTTCAATGAATGAATTAATTAATAAATAAAAAAGAATACTGCCAAGTAACCACGCCCCATATACTCTAATTCTTTAATCATAATCCAAGAAAACTCACATGTTCACATAACAGCACACTCAAAAATATAACTAAAAAATACACACACACATATAACTGAAATTCCATGATTTTGAAGTTCATTTTACAAAGAAATACAGTGGAACAGAGTTTTTCTTTTGTTCCATTAATTTACATACATTTGTTCTCCTAATCTACCCAAAATATGGATTGTTCTCCATATAAAAGGCCAAAATCTCCTAACATAGTTTTTATCTGGGAAAATATCCCAACATAATTTTATCTAGATCCACACCAACTATACCTTTCATTAGAATATAATCTGGATTCAGTTAGATATACATTAAATTTATATTTAAATTTCAGTTATTTGTTGTAACATGGATGTAAAGTAGAATATCAGGGTAATGTCTTTTTCATTTCTCTACTGATATGGCCATTGGTTTAAAAGAACAATAACCTGCTGGGCACTGGAAAGAAGGCTCCATGGAGAGAATATATTCTTGGCACCTCTGTAAAATTCCAGGCATTTCTATTCATGTCTGCAACACTGTGGGTGGGAACAGGTAGATATCCCAATAGTGTACTGGCTATTCAAACTCGTCAAAATGGTGGGTGTAATACACTCTGAGAGACCAAACGGTGAGGACATTCTACTCATATCTGAACATATGTGTATGTTCATGGTGTGACCTCACAATTGGGAACAGACACTCCACTCATATGAAGCCAGGAAACCCTCTTGCATACCACACATGAAACCTTGAGTTCAGCAGTTCCATAACCTATGTGTCTCTAAGTATGAAATGGGAAGATTTATATTCTCATTGTCTTGTTAATCCTGTTTTCTCTTAAATTCCAGAAATTAAACCAATGTATTCTCAGATTCAGGATGGTAGAACACAACATTTTGTCTTTCTGGAATAGCATCCAACTATCATCAGAAAGACTTTTCAACTTACCCTCAGGACAATAAGTATCCATTTAGAGGGTTTTAACGGGATAACAAATGTATTTAGTTTTCTATTTGAGAAATAGACTGTCTAGAATGTACAACAATGTACAGGTAAAAAATGAACTTACCTTGGAGCCTGGCAACAGTGAACTGAAAATAATTGTCAGTGGTGTTCTCTGTATATGGAATATGTCAAGGGAATAGATCTTAGAGTGACAGAGACAGAGTGGATATGGACAGAGACAGAGACATAGAGAAATAGAATGGGGTGATGAGATGATGGATGGTCTTGATTTTAAAACGTAAATGAAGAAATTATCTAATGTAATATTGAAAGAAAGAAAAAAAGAATCATTTTTACAATATTTCTTTTCTTCAGAACCCCATGCCTCATACACCAAATTCATACAGTTTCCGTTTGTGAAGCATGCTTGATACATCTAAAAAGAAAATGTGACAAAGAGTTGCAACAGAGAGTTTTGGAAGGGGCTAGACTGAAAGCCTAGCAGTTAATCACTTGCTCCCTACAAAACTAACATAAATGCCCTGTGGATGTAGAAATCATCTATTAGAGGATCACAGAATGCAGGGGAAGGATGCCCAGAGAAACCTGTCTAGAAAGATGACCCATACCAAGAAGCTTTTCCTCTAATTGAGAGACCTTGCCTCAGTGAAAAGATAGACAACACATTAGGGTCATTTCCTGAATCCACTTTGGGCTTCAACAAGTGTCTGCATGCACATGTAGAGGAAAAACCTTCATATATACTGTTCTTTCTCTTATAATTGCCAACACGCATGGTATCTCTTAAACACACACACACACACACACACACACACACACACACACACACACACACACACACACATAAACACATGCAGAAAAGAAAAAAGTTCTGGAATAGGGAAGACTAGACAGAATGGCTAAAATAAGAAATAACAAAAGCCAATGCCACTGTTGCAGATTCTTGAAGCCACAACCAAAGCTTAGGTACTGCTTTTAATGGATGGCCTGCTGCAGACTGGCCTCAATCAGCCCTCCTCAATCTCTGGGAGAAATCGTTGTCCTGGTATAGGTGGGCAGGAAGCTGACATTTAAGTGTCAATCAGATACAAACACAGAGGGGGTGCTGTATCTGAATGTAATTTCTCAAAGAAATCATCAGATTATTAATATAGAAACAAATAGGGAAGTTGGTTTTCAAATCAGCCAGGTAAATGAGGTTACTGAATTCTTAAAGACTCATGTCCAAAATAGAGCAATAAAAACATAATGACTGGCAGGGACTGAGCAATAAAATAACTGAAATGAATTCTTCTCTAAAGTCAGCTATATTCTTTGAAGCTAGGTTTGAACACTTTATGATCACACCATGCAAATGGATTTCACACTCAAGCCATGGTTCTAATTAGGGAGTTTCTTTCTAGCTAATCTTCTCATGAATAATTCAAAACTGTTGTTCCCCCTCAAACCACAGCACAAGTTATTTCCTAAACCATTGTAAATTCCTGTATATGAGAGGGATTGTATGGGGGAATCTTTCTACTAACAACTAATGTAGCCTGCCATGCATAAGTATAACAAATATTCTAAACATACTTTCCTAAAGTTGTCCTGAGATTTCTAACTCTATGTAGTATATAGCAATGGCTGTCACAATCTCTCTTATAATACTAGAGGTAACTCTGGTTGTTACAGGTAACATTCTTACTGAATTCCAAGCCCAGGATCCGCTCAAGGACTACCTAGAATATTGGTGAAGGACAGGGAACAAAGTTGGATATTGCTTAGATATTTGCCAAGTCATTACTTGGAGGCACTTATAATAAAACAACATTGAAAGAAGTCACAAAGTTTCAATCACTTACTAATGTAAGGACAAGTTTGATGCATTTTTTCCAGGATGGTTCCTGAAGACTTAGTTTCCATGAACTTTTTGACTAGGGACTGTGTCTAAATATTTAGATCTGTCACGAGAGTCACTACTGGGGTTTGTGTTCCAATGGCTGGTGTGCGTTTGTGTGTGTGTGGGTGTGTGAGTGCGTGTGTGTTTGTGTGAGTGTTGTGTGTGTTTATGTGTGTGTGTGTGTTTGTGTGTGTTTATGTATGTGTGAGTGTGGGTGAATATGACAACAAGCTAATGTTCATCTCTTAGTGATACTGTGAGCACTCTGCTGCCTATCTTAAATCATCACAGCTGTCAGTGTCTAAAGCTAACTGAATTCCAGAAAGCAATTTAGTAGATTTGATTAATGTCTCCTTACATCACATAGATATTTTTTACAGTGCATATAAGCACATATATTTTAGAATATACTGAAACTTAAAAATGTAAATTAAAAAAAAAACAAAAACCTCTACCAACTTCAAATTAAAAAAACACATTTATTTTAGAATTCTCTAGGATACTCGCAATTTCCTGTATTCCCTACTCATGATGTCCATATGTTAGCATCTTACAAATTTGTATGACAATAATGAGGAGAAAATAAAATTTGTAAGGAAAAAAAAAAAGACAGTTTTGTCTTAGACTACTTATTAACAAATGCCTGGGCCACAAACTGTGGCTTATTCCCAGAATAACGTATTTAACACATTCAAAATATTTTATGTTTTGTACATTTTTAGTTACCCCTTTATCTATTTACTTAGCATCTTCCTAAATATCTCCCTTAGCATATGTGCCAGCATCTGTCCCTGAATCTGTTTATTCTCCTAATATTTCATAGAATACTCTCTTTTTGAAAAGTCTCACCTCATATTTTCTTCCTCAGCTCATTTGTCATACACATTATTTAATTGCAGATGATGTTTATAAGAGAGTCTCAAAATTTGGGGCACTAATAACAACTAAATATCTCATTTAAAATATATAAAGTAGGTTTTGTGTATGCCACATGGCTGCAGTACCTGGAATGGCCAGAAGAAGAAGTCAGATCTCCCAGACTTAGAGACAGATGCGAGGGTGCAAAGGGTTCTGAGCCATCTCTCCAGCCCCTCAATAACAAAGTTTTGTCACAGAAAAGATAAAAACGGACATTGCCATTTCTAAATTCTTTCACACTGTAGATATCAGTCCACACTCCTTTTAGTAGTCAAGAGACCTGGAGTATATTATCGTTTTCTTACTCCCACTTTTGAGGGTACTTACACCTGAATTTTCCCTAGTATAAGATTGTGAAGGAATGAATGGCAGATTTTCCAGGCTATTTGCTAACGGTATACCTGTTTTGGTCTACAGAGCTTCCATACACTATCCTGCATGCCCTTAATCTCTGACAACCCCCTTACCTTGTGGATTCTTACCTTTGGACACTGATTTACACTTTTTTTTTGTGCAGCCATCAGTGTTTTGGCACTAACGGATTTTGTTCAGTAGGTGCTATTTAACACATAAAGATCCACTGAATTTTAAAATATTCATTGTTATAATCTAATTTTATACAGATAGTATTAAGATCTCGTATGGAATTCAAATGTTTCAACAAAAATGAATTGAATTTTGGACGTTGTGTAAACTTTTAAACAATCCTCTGGTTTTAAAATTTGGTGTGTATGTGTGTGTGTGTGTGTGTGTGTGTGTGTGTGTGTGTGTGTGTGTGTGTGTGTGTGTTTGTGTGTTACTCACCGTGGCTAAGTTTCCATCAACAAAATTTTCACAGACAAATCCAAGAATAGATTGGGGAGACTCAGAAACTTTCACCCCCAACAAAGGAGTTATTGGAAATTAATGGCTTCAGGTGAGAGGGCCAGTTTTCTTCATGGATTTGGCTAGTGAAAGGTTGCCCGTGTTCCAGTATATATTTGTCCCTACCCACACATATGTAGTCAGGACTAAATGGACTCAACTATCTATATAAAAATGCACATGGACTTAAGGATAAGAGTGATACAGGAGAAGTGGGGAACATTTCAAGGAGGAGAAGATAGTGATGGATTTGCTCAAACTCATTTACATGTATGTAGAAAGTTCTTCACAAACAAATTTAAAACAAAGTAAATAAGTAAGTAATTAAATAAATAGACAAATAAATTTGGATGGACATACATATCAGATAGGATGTGTGTGTGTGTGTGTGTGTGTGTGTGTGTGTGCACATGTGTGTGCATATAAGCATGTAGATATGTAGCACCTGTGACTAGAGGAATGCAATCATGCAGTATCTTTCTTTATGTCTCTCTGCCACTTTCCTATGATGCAGTGTGTTGATTAGAATATCTTTTGCCCATGGGATGTGGCACTATTACAAGGTGTTGGCTCGTTTTAGGAAGTGCATCATTGTGTAGGCTTGCTTTTATGTAGTGCACAATCTCTACCCAGTGACAAAAATCGATCCTCTTCTTTGCTACCTATGGCCACAAGATTCCACCTGGTTGCCTTCAGACTAAGATATAGACCAATCAGTTCCTTCCCCAGCACCTCCTCTACCTGGATGCTGCCATGCTTCCTACCAAGATCAAAATGTACTGACCCTCTGAAACTGTAAGACAACATCAATTAAATTTTCCCTATAAGAGTTTCTTTCCTGAGTCATGATGTCTCTTCACATCAATGAAACCCTGTAGAACATACGCAGTATGTTAGCCTGATTTTAATGCTTACAAGATGATTGCAACCAGCATGCAAAGACAAAGTAAAGATGACAAATGAGTTTCTGTATTTTTTGAACTTCTGAATTTTTGAATGAATATGGGGATTGGGAAAATTAAAAAGTTATGGGAAGGAGAAAGAGAGGATGCAAAGACCTATTGGGCACCTGTCACTTGCTTTTGCAATCAATATTTTTATTTTAAAACAACACCAACAACTAAAACAACCAACAACAGGGCATCCATACAACAGATTCACAGAGAAGACACCAAAGGGCATTACATTCTTGTAAATCATTTTCCAGCTAATGTCTGGTGTATTGAGCCTAAGGATTTTACTGTCAAACCCTGATGATTAATCACTAGATTGTATCCCCTAACACAATGATGAATGACACTGTGGTCAACAGGACAGTTAAGTAAATAGATTGTTTTTCACACTGTCAGTTTGAATTGTTACTATATATCCCAGTTTTTTTTGCATTTTATCTCCATAAGTGTGTTCTTTTCAGCCCCATTTGCTACATAGAAAACGGAATCTTTTACATTGTATTTCATTTAGTGTGCACAATGGAACCTAAAGACTAATTTAGTCCATTTCAAAGTAGAGCTCTCTGTTCTCTTTTCAAAATTGAAATTAAACTGTTTTCAAAATGTTTTGCACTTGCCTGGCTTAGTTTAATTAAGATTGTGGGGTGGGAGGGATTTCTCCCACATTCTCAGTTGTCTCAAACTGGAAAAACTCTCTAGAAAGGTTGTGGAACCTTTGTGACTGTGCCCTAGCAGAAGGAGGTCACTGGCGCAAGAAGGAGGGAACTGGCTAGTTCTGACCTAAATCTTGGCTTCTAAATCCAACCAAATGTGAGAAGGGCCCATTCAGGCTCTTAATGCCACAGATGAACTTGTTGTTTCCTACTATGCTGTCCTTATCATGCCAGTCTTTCCCTGGTGAGTTTTTGCCATATACATCTCTTCCTGTACATTCATTGTGTCAGGAGTTTTGACAACTTAACTTAAAAATAATTATTGTAAGTGTACATCTGTCTCTCCACCTCTTCCCCTACCCATACCCCTCTCCCCTCCTTCCTTCCTTCCTTCCTTCCCTCCTTCCCTTCCTCTCTCTCTCTCTCTCTCTCTCTCTCTCTCTCTTTCTCTCTCTCTCTCTCTGTGTGTGTGTGTGTGTGTGTGGGTGTGTGGGTGGGTGTTGTGTCAAATAGATTGCTGTCAATTTTGCCTACATGTATTTTTTTAATGTGTGTGTGTGGAATGATTTTTCACGTTTAAAATTATTCTCACATTTCATAAATTTCAGTGCAATCTTTACTTTTATGGAGATAAGCTTCCAAATGGCTTTTTTTCTGGAACTCAAGAAATTGGAATGCTCCATAGTTTTATGACCTGAGTGAGAATTGTCAATAGGTTCCCAGTGATGCTGTGGGGCCATACTTAAGATCTGTGTAGCAGCTAGAGGAGCCTCTGTGTTCTTTGAGCCCTGCATTTAGAGAATAACTACGAATTGTTTGTACAGTTGGCTCTAGCATAGAGACTCTTTTTTTTAAATTGTTTTCTCTTTGTCACTAGATGCCATGCTTTGGAAAGTCCTTCCACATGGAAACTACTGACCATATTGAATGGTGGAGAAAGGAGATTCACAGTAAATTATAAATGAAGAAAACAAAAGTTACAGCCCTATAACTGATACTCCCACAGCTTAAGCTGTGTGGAAGCATGGAGAATGTTGGAGGACTTGCAAAATTTATTTTGGATCTCATTCCTCCTCATTGCTCACATAATTTAGTACTTAATATCCTCGTGATTTCATAGATATATTTTTCTAAATACTTCTTAATTAAGTTGTGTGAATGTGTGTAACTCTGTGAATGTCTCTGTGCATGTCTCTCTTTCTATGTATATTTTTCTCTGTCTCTGTGCCTACTTGTGTGTCTCTGTGTGAATGTTTATGTGCATGTCTCACTCTGTATGTCTAAGTTTCTCTGTCTTTCTGTCTCTGTCTGTCTATCTATGCCTCTCATCTTTTCTCATTTCTTCTCCTTGTTTACCTTCTTCTTCTATTGTTTCTCCTTCTTTGCCTTATCCTTCTCCTCCTTATTCTTTTCTCCTTCTGCTTCTCCTTTTCTTTCGCCTTCTCCTCCTACTCCTGTTTCTTCTTCTTCTTCTTCATCTTCTTCTTCTTCTTCTTCTTCTTCTTCTTCTTCTTCTTCTTCTTCTTCTTCTTCTTCTTCTTCTTCTTCTTCTTCTTCTTCTTGTTCTTCTTCTTCTTCTTCTTCTTCTTCTTCTTCTTCTTCTTCTTCTTCTTCTTCTTCTTCTTCTTCTTCTTCTTCTTCTTCTTCTTCCTTATTCTTCTTCCTTCTTTGTTCTTGTTCTTGTTCTTCTTGTTCTTCTTGATATTGTCTTTGGTCTCCTTCTCCTCCTCATTCTTCTTCTTCTTCTTCTTCTTCTTCTTCTTCTTCTTCTTCTTCTTCTTCTTCTTCTTCTTCTTCTTCTTCTTCTTCTTCTATGCCTTTGACTTCTCCTTCTCTTCCTCCTTCTCTTATTCTCCTTCTCTCCTTCTCTCCTCCTTATTTAACCTTCTCCTTTTCTACTTCTCCAAGTCCTCCTCCTTCTTTTTGCTCTTCCTCTTCTTTTGTTCTTCTTCCTTCTCCTTCTCCTTGTCGTTCTGCTCCACCCATTCCTCTTCCTTTCCTTCTTCTCTCTTCCTCTCCATATTCTTCTCCTTCACTTTCTTTTTCTTCTTCTACATTTTTCTCTATCTCACCCTCCCTGACTCCCTCCTACCCTTACCCTACCCTCCCTGATGCATTCACAGACTCTCCTCCAGTACTACTGGTCATTTGAATTTTGTCTTGCCAAGCTATGAAAACAAGGATGGTCTCCTGAGGCATCCCCTGTTACTGGTCTTTTCCATATGTCTTTTCAATTGTCCTTTCACTGTTTTACAGATTTCTTCTAAGATCATTTTACCCCACCCCACCTCCATGCCTTGATTTCTTCTGGTGGGAGTCTCCAGAGTTTCAAACTCACATCCTCTTTCCTGGTGTTCTGCCTGAGAAACCACAAAATCTGGAGGCTAGAGTTAAATTTGATCATTGAGCTTGGGACATTATGCTATGTACAAAATGCCTGGTCTCCAGTCATGCTGAAGTCCTTAAACCTGATGAAGCCTAATGGGTCGTAATTTTCACCTACATGGGAAGGAAGGCATTTACTCAGTGTTTCTGGAACCCTGGCTCCTGGTAAAGTTACCAAACCCACAAGCACTCCCGCCCAGCAGTGGCTAATGGCTAGCAGTCACATACAAAATGACCAAAGGTTCTGATCTTCGGGTTAGATAACTTCTAGTTACCTAGCAACAGCAAGATAACAAGCCCAATATATGAGAGGCTACTTAGCCCTACATCAGTCTCTCCCTCTCTCTCTCTCTCTCTCTCTCTCTCTCTCTCTCTCTCTCTCTCTCTCTCTCTAACTTTTACAATCCTTACTCTTTGTAAACTTTTACCTCTTTCTCTAAGTGTTCACCTTTCTTACTCTCTAACTTGCTTTCTGTCCTTCCTTCTATGTCTTTCCCCATCTCTCCTTTTGGCCATGGCAAGTCTAACAATCTTTTTACCCTTTGTTTTTCTCACTGCTGTCTAAAATAAAGCTCTAAAACATTAGACTGTCTATGTTTTTTTAAGGCCCTATATGGGATGCCAGAGACTAAGAATCTGGTACCATTGTCTTCCCCTAGTTCACCCCCATCCGTGTAGTGTCAGTGGATTTACACAACCAGATGCACAACCAGGGATGCATGGTAATTATCCTTCACTCCTCCCATGTCAGTTTTCACAGAGCACAGAACCTTCTGCTGGCCATATTCTCTCTCTCTTCATCAACTTCCCCTAAACCCACAGTTTCACACTGGACACTTAACATTACTACGAATTATTAAAATGTAACTGCATTTAAATTTAAAAATCATCTCCTCATTTGTGTTGGTAACAATCCAATGCTTAACAGATATTTGTTAGTAGTGCTTACCTGTTGACATTGATACCATGAACTTCTTATTACTTCTGGTGCTTTGTGATTTTTTTTTTCCAAGCAAGATGAGGACTTGAACAATTTATGAAGTCATGTCTTTGGACTCACAGCACTTACATGATGTAGTTCTAGTTTCCCAGAGACTTCCAGTATCTGTGATGAGCCATAAACTTGGGACATCTGCAGCATGACCCAGAGTTTCATTGTGCTGAGCAGAGAGATCCCAAGATTTGATTGCTTTTTCTGTCCAAAGTATATATATGCGATTAAATTACAATTGCATAGTGGTTTTTATTACTCTGTGTTATTATCATTTCAAATCCTCTTATTTCTTGGCTGAGTTGCTAAATGATACCTTGTTCTGTGAACCAGCTGCCACTTTTGTTCTAAAGCGATTGGATGAATCTTTTCAGCTTTCCTAGTTCCATTTACTGAGAAAGGTAGCTTCCCTCTGAGGTTATGGTCTCAGAAGTCGTTGGATGTTTCAAACCCTTCCCTGGAATGTCTGGGACTCTGCAGAAAAGGAACGAAGACTTTTGAAACAAAAGCGAGAAACTACTTGGTGACTTCTTCTTGTCTTGTGAAAATTCTGAGATCCATTCTTGCAACTGGAAATATTCAAACACATTAAAATTATTCTACAATGAGAAAATCAACTGCATTATAATTCTGATACTTACTGACACATGAGTTATAAGGATGTTCTTTATTAAAAAAATCAATTAGTTCTTACACTCTTTATTTCGTTCTAGAACACATTTTCCCCCTTTTAACAGCTAAAAAAATCTATTTTAATTCAATTTCATTTTTAAAAATCCATATTATTTTAAAAACTTTAGTGGTAATTGTAATAAGTATCTATAAAGTGTTGCAGATGGATCATGCCCCCTCTTTCTGAGGCTAATGGAAGGTTATTAAAAAAAAATTCTTTCTAATGAACATCTATTCTTGTTGTTGTTTTTGTTGTTGTTGTTATTGATGTTGTTAGAGGTTATTACTTGACTTCAGGAATGTTAAATGCTAATGAGGGTCTTATTGTTCTCCAGATGTCTCCTTTCACCCCCCCAATATATATATATATATATATATATATATATTTGTAAAAATGTGGTGAGTCCCTGAATGCACAATATCAAATGTTTCTGATTCAACTTGTGCACAATGCAATCTAGATTCTGTCTTTTTACATTGGTTTTCCTTTGCAGGGAAATGAAATACCAAAGCCTATCTGAAATTAAGGATTTTTCAAAAGTCTCATTTCCTTGGGAATTCTAAATAAAAGTTTATATTCATTATGGAGAATGTATTATGAGCTTGTCAAGGGCATTTTAATATGAATTTCTTTCCTGTTATGTTTATTTTTCCTTGGTGATTTGAAGTCGAAGCTACTCAAATGAAAAAAAAAAGAGGTATCTAAAACTACTTCTCATTATCTCACTTTCTTTAAATTGAGATTTCTGATGTTGAGGAGGAATGAAGTGAGTGTGCAGATTTTGTCCACATAATTCCTAAAAGAAAGAGCAATAGTCATGTTCCAAAAACACCTGTATTCGACACCCTAATTAAATTGCATGGGTACTGGCTGAATCTAAAGTCCCTGTAAATGAATGTGTTTGTGTGTGTGTGTGTGTGTGTGTGTGTGTGTGTGTGTGTGTGTGAATATTTCCATGTGTGTGTGTCTGTGACTCAGTATATCTAGGTGAATATGTACATGTGTGTGTTAGGATTTTATTGCTGTAAACAGACACACTTATCAATGCATGTTTTATTAGAAAACCATTTAATTGGGGCTATACAAAATATACACTATATTTTGATGGAATTTACTTTCCAATTCTTTTAGTAACTCCTCCCAGAAAAAAACCTGGCCCATTCCCACCTAACTCCTCCTGCCAACTTCATATCTCGTCTTCTCCCCTTTGTTACAACCCATTCAAATCATTTGTGTTTCCCATAAACTCTTGGGCATCTGGCTTCCAGTAGAGAATGAACAATCTATCACCTTCAAAGTCAATACCTTTGATGAAAACTTACTATTCATCCTTCATCAACTGTCTATACCTTATCAGATAGTGATAAGTGATAGTGAGCCTTCCCGTTCAGTGATGGAAGACAGAATGGCCTGATTTTGTGCAGAAAGACACAGTTTTTCTCTTACCTCTGTGCCTTACAAGATTTTCATTCTCTTCCTTGAGGATTTCTAAGATTCAGCTCCTCTACTTCTTGCCTCTTTCTGTGAGTATTTGTGAATATGCATGTGTGTCTATATTACAGATGTCTCAGTATATATACAACTCAACTCAGAGTGGGATTTTGCAATTAACTGCTGGCACTATCTCACACTAGACCATATTCCTTAATGCAGACTTGGTGTGGGTAAGTACCAGAAAGGAACTGGAGATTGCTAGATATCTTCAGAGTTAGTTGTAGTATAGGTGAAGTTTAGACTTCTGACCTTACATTCTGGCTAGAACCTATGGGTTTAAGATGCATGGATAGGTGATCAATATCCTGAACTTGCATTGCATTTTTGTTCTTTTTGAACAAAACGGAGATATCCTTGAAGAGATAGATGGATCCTATCACTTTGTTTCAAATAAAGAATTCTGTGGTTAAATTGTTTTGAAATGTCAGTCATGGGTCTTTGATGAAGGCTTTGGTCCACAGTACAATGTTCATAGGTAGTACAATATGCTCTCTGAAAAGTGATTGAAACCTGAGGGCTTTAATCAATGAGTTAATCAATCAATGGATGTGCATGGAATGGGTAAAAAACTTGTAAATGAACGTGGTCATTTGGACATGTTTTCAAAGCTGTTTATTGTCTTTGTCCCTTCTTGTGTTAATGCTGACTAGCTGCCAATAAGTTGAACAATTTTGCTGCTTCATGCCCCTTTCATATTCATGTGATCATGGATCCTTCTTTCCTTTGTGATAGTAACATGTCAGGTTCAGAGGAAACATGGCTTAATTCTTTATTTTTTTTTCTAGAAACGGCATGCTAAGTGTAGAACCAATGTTACCTAGTTGTTGTAGTTGGAATATTCAGCCACGGTATCTGTTGTCTTTGAGACTCAAGAACTTTGCTGCTACCCACACCACTGGTCTTTTTTCTGAATTCACTATTGTATTTTAGTAGATTTCAATATCATATGAAGTACCAGAAAAATGAGTGAAAAATGACAGTGGTGAGATGTGTTTAGAATCATTAAATTACACACTTAAAAATAAATAAATCAATGGATTTATATAGTACATAAATAAAACTCCAATAAAACTTCTGAAAAGGCTTAACTAAATGTGATGCTTCTCATGTGAGTTGTTATTTGTAATAGCACCTGTGATTTAGCTGTTAATAGTAGTGGGTTTTATTACTTATGAATCAGACACCAATACATCCATGAAGGGGTAACACTCCATTCCCTCAGGAGAAATAAATCAATTAAAAGTCATTGGATTAATTGATGAGAATTTTTTCTGGTTAAAGCTGACTTGGCAGGAAGTTGGACAGATTGGAGTGTCTCCCCGAAAGTGTAACACACATTAGAATGTAGGTGTTGTGAGGCTATAAGACATATTCACTACTTGTCACCTATTATTGAGTATTCTTGCTGTTGGAGGTACTTACCCTTCACTTCTGCCATGGAGGGAAGTGGGTCTATACCTAGTCAGAAGGAGGAGATTGGGATGAATAATGTTTGTGTGGGTTATGGAGCAGGATAAACCTTAATGTGCTGGGATTTTTTTTTATCTCCAACTTGACAATCTAGCGTCACCTTAGGAGAGAGAACAATTGAAGAATTGTCTCTATTCACTTGGTTTTTGGGTAAGTCTATGGGACATTTTCTTCCTTGATGGTCGATGTGTGAGGGTAGGCAACTGTGGGTAAGCTCATCAGTAGTCATTTATAAAAGGGAGGCTTTTACTCTGTATTTAAATAAAATATTTGATCAAGCCACATGATTTTTGGTGGTTTGAATAAGAATATCCCCTATAGATTCATATATATGGATATTTAGTCACCAGGGATTGGCAGTGTGTTTAAGGATTAGAAGGAATGAGAGAAGATGTGGCTTCATTGGAGGAAGTGGTAGTGTCAATAAGGGTGGTCTTTGAGTTTTCAAGAAACCAATGTAATGGCAGAATATCTGTCTCTGTCTAAGGATCAATAGTTCTATTGCTCCAGTGCTGCGGTCACTAACTTGATGTTGGACTAAACTTCTGTAAGTGTATTCAAGCCCCCAGTTAATGCTTTGTTTCATAATAGTTGTTTTATCCATGATGTCTCTTCACAGCAATAGAACAATGACTAAGATAGGGTCAAGCAATAAGCACTCTTTCCTGGTAATGCTTCAAGTTCCTGTTTTGCCTTCCTTGGTAATAGTCTGTAACATGTAAGCTAATAACCCTTATATTCCCAAGTTATGTTTGATGTTAGTATTCATCAGTGTGAGAAAGATGCAAACTAGAACAATTGCATGTCATTATATACATGAGAATATCTTACCTTTAAATTAAAATAAAACACCTACACATTATTTGTCCTTATAGGATAAGTGACAGTGGTACTATTAGATATTTTGTTTCTCTAAGAAATTGTCTTACTTAAAATTTCTATTGTTGTAAGGACATACCATGTCCAAAGAGCTATTTCCATAGCAAAAGTTTTATTCAGCTTATATTCCACATTGCTGTTCATCATCAAAGTAGTTGGGAAAGAAACTGAAACAACACAGGTTCTTGGATCCAGAAGCTCATGCATAGGACATGGAGTGGTGATGCTTATTGACATGCTCCTTAAGTCTTGCTTCCATGAGGAGCACAAGACTACCACCACAAGTGTGTCACCACCCACAATGAACTGGGTCCTCTCCCACCAATTAAGAAAATTCCTTACAGCTTGATCTTAAAGAGGCATTTTCTCAACTGAGGCTCCTCCTCTTTCAAGACTCTAGATCTTGTCAAGTTTCTATGAAACCAGTATGGCACTCTGAATGTAGTTGGACTACGAGGAGGTGTGGCCTTATAGGAGTAGGTGTAGCCTCTTTGGAGGAAGCATATAACTGTGAGGCTTTAAAGCTCTGCTCAGTGTGGAAGACACCATCCCTGCATGCAGAAGACTCTAAGCTTCCTCTCCACCACCACATATTCCCAGCCACTTGCATGTTTACTTCCTTGATGATAGTGGACTGAACCTTTGAAACTGCAATGAAATGTTGAAAAGCACTAATGAAATGTTTCTAATGAGTTGCCTTAGTCATAGTGATTTTTCACAGCATTGGAACCCTAATTAAGACATCCAGCTAGCACAAAAACTCTCTTAAATACCAAAATTAATCAACAATAGAGAGTATTTTCAAGTCATTTGGCATTTAAACTTATTCTAGAGAAAAAACACAAATGATTGAGTCCATGACAAGCCTGACTAAAAACAAAAACAAACAAAAAAAACAATACAAAAACAAAAACAAAAACAAAAAACCAAAGAAAACAAAAACAAAAACAAAACTACAACAACAATAAAAACAAACAAACAAAAGAAACACTCAGAGTGCTTATGGGACCCAGTAAGACCCCCATGAAGCACAGGGGCTACTCAGGAGTAGTGACCAACATATTGGGCAACCTCATAGAGTTTGAAACCCATGAGAACTGGCATAGAAAAGAGGTCAGCACATATGCATTGAGTACACCTTCACTGTTTTATGAGAATGAGGTCACACATAAATTTAAGACTGGAATTTCCAGGGAATAGACAGGCTGAAATGGTACATAGGTATGTTGGGAGTCAGATGTTTGGAGGAGAGCCAGGGGAACAGGCCATGGGGAACATTTTGATGGTCATCTGGGGCACTCCACAGAGACATCCAAAAGATCACAGGATTCATCCCAGGCAAAGAGTGCTCAGGGAAAGCACTCAGGATCCATGCCCCACCATATATTATCTCACCGTATACTCATTTTCTCTTTTAAATTACTATTTGACCTGATCAGCTGGCTATTTGTTAAGAAACCAAAGAACCTAATGTGGATATGTCCAATTTTAACTACTTGCAGAAAATTTCTATTCTTCCTGGGTCTCCTGCTTCACATTTTGAGAACTTCATCTTAGAATATTTTTGTTCCTCAGTGTCCTTTACTCCTTTGTGTGTCCTTTATTGTTTTTAAAGGTTACCATCAATTTAATCTTTCTTAACTTCTACCTGGTCTCTTTTCTGCATGTTAATATTGGATTTCTTAAAAAGATATCTTAATGGGAATAGAGAGATGACCATGTTGTCAAGAGTACTTTTGTACCGCAAAAAAAAACTGGATTTGTTTTCTTGAATTCATATCCAATGGTTAACAATCAGCTTTAATGCCAGCTCCATGGGATCTGACAACTCATGTCTCTGTGGTCACCTATACTCTCAAGCTACTACCCACCCATATAAATAAAGATAATAAATCTTAAAATGAGAGACAAGTTTCATTTGGTTTCATTATTCAAATGAAACCTGATTTTGTCTGATTTCTGAGTCTCTTTGGATCAGTTTTCTGGGTTGCACTTTGTGTAACAAGGCCACATTCCTTTTATCTATCACTCTTTCCCCCAACTTGTTGTTTCTCCCTCAGACTTCATTCCAGAGATTCTATCTATGTCCTGTCTTTCTCCCCTTCTTCCTAAAAATCCATCTTTTGCTGCCATCCCTGCTCCTCTAAGTCATATCTCCAATTCCTTGCTCACTATGCAGACCACAGAATCTAAGTCCTGTCCATTTTAGCCTGTGTAATATTAGATGTATGCACTGTTCACAGCCTGAGTTGCAACTTTCATCTTGCTTTGATGTTCTTTCCACCATAGTCCATCTCTTCCAACAATGTGTTCACTAAAAGCATGTCATGTCACACGTATTAATTTTTAGAACAAAACAAATTTTATTGACAAAGATACTGAGGTTGTCAAAGACCCATAGGTACCCAACACAGGAAAATAAACATTTTTTTCAATCCTATAAGTTTACTTTTCTGTACTTTGTGATTTTTTTTTAATTTAAGTGATATTTGACACCAGAGTATAGACATAGATATGTAGGTCACCAAGAAATTTGATAAAGTACACAGTAGAATTGGCTAGAACTTTGTAAACAACCTTTCCGAACTTTTTGGATCCATCATCTCTGGTGTACTGCACCCAGGAACCTATTAAGAAGTCATTGTCATCACCTGATCTCGCCTCAGCCAGAGGGGTCTCTGGAATGATGTGGAGGTTACCTTCCTTGTAGTCATCCAGGAGCTGATAGACGTAGAGGACCGGATCCTTCTTGTAGGAAATGTAAAAATAGTCCTGTAAGAATGGCACCTGGGCTAGCACCATCCCACTCCAGTTGTCCTCAGAGCCATCTTTCCCCTCAAATTTGTGTTGTACCTCTCTGCAAACCAGGGCGCTGGCGAGGTGGACATCCCTCACCTGAGTAGAAACTACTTTGTGAGGCAAGACCTTAAGATTTAAAATCCTCTCATCGCTGTGGAGCTCCTGTCCGTAGACACTGTCAATTCCGTCATACTTCACCAAATAAAGAGAAGGGTTTGTTGGCAGTTGACCTAGAATGATGGCCTTCCAATGGGTGACAGGCTCATTACCTTCCTTCCACCCGTGAGAAATTCTGCAGCCAACAATATTCCCCAGGGCCTGGGAAGAAGGCTTCCTCCTACTCTTCTTCTTGAGTGATGTCATGCTCAGACTCTTCAGAGGTATTGTCTTCTACCTGGCTGTAGACCTGTTGTGCTAGATCACACTGTCTAAGTGGCTTCCATTCTCTTCAAATATCATACTTGCCCATTGCCTGGGACTGAAGATCTTGCCCGTTTACGCCAGACACAATGCTGTTGCCTCTGTCATATATATGAATTCCTGATGGGCAATGGTTATGGGTTGGGAGTGAATGCTGGACCAAGACTCTTCTCTACGAGAACTTCTGAGCATGTGAAGAAGACTATGCTAAACAGATTTGAGCTCCTAAAATTAATTTTATAAAAATAAGAAGTTAATAAGTCAGCCATGGTGGTACACGCATTTAATCCCAGAACTCAGAAGGCAAGGACAGGCAGATTTCTAAATTAGAGACCAGCCTGGTCTACAAAGTGCGTTCCAGGGAAGCCAGTGCTATAGAGAGGAACCCTGTCTCAACAACAACAACAACAACAACAACAAGTAAAAGAAAACAGAAGAAAATCAAATGAAAAACAAACAAAAGAGAAATTCAAACAAAAAATAACAAAACAAACAATCAAATGGAGAAGTTAATAGGAAGTGGTGGTGACCCATAACTTTAATCATAGTACTCAAGAGGCAGAGTGAGGCAGACCTTAGTGAGATAAAGGCTAGTCTGGTCTACACAGTGAGTTTCCTGACAGCCAAATCTAAACATACAGAAACTCAAATAAAATTAACCAAGCAGGCAAACAAACAAACAAAGAAACAAAGAAACAAAAACCAAGGACATAAAAATAGTGTAATTAACAAGTAATTCTCTAGAGCTCAGAAGAATATACTCAGATCAACATTTATTTCTTCAGCCCTGAGTTAATTTGTCTCTGATGAGGATCATCTCCTTGAAATTCTATGTCAATTTAGGTTGTGCTATGACTATTACACCCAATGATCAAGAAGAAGAGAAAAAAAAAAATAAAAGGGCCAGAAGGGTCACCATGACTCTCTTGTACATGTAAGGACTGAGCTAAGTGCCTGCATTCACAAATATCTTCCCAGGGACACAGCACACCACTGTCCTTCTTTATTGTTTCTCCTGACCCAGCTTCAAAATTATTTGATGAAGCCATTGCATCAGTGAACTCAAGAACAACTCAACAATTTGAGGCAATATCAGCCATTTAGAACTAATATCTTCTAACATGCACTTGGACAAAGAGGAGATTTGGCATTTTAGTGGAATTGTGATCTAGATATTGTTAGCAAGGATAATAAATTCAGGAGATAAACTAACCTAGACCATTCATCTCCCTAGCTAATAAACATGGAGAAAGTAAATTGTACAGTAACTCTCTGTAGGAGAGAAAATTTTTAGCTTTCTGTAGCTATGAGGGTCCTAATTACTACATAAATATACTTACCCATAGAAAAATATCCTAGTTGTCAAGATTCTGTCTCCTGATACAGACCAGGAACCAAAAGCCTGTGGGAAAAAATGACCTGGCTTTGACACACCACTGTGAAGATAGTGAACTCACCTTCAATGGATTCTAGTGCCTCTAAGTGGAATAGATGCGCAACCTCCAGCCAGTGCTCTGTGACATCACCCTAGTTCAGCTTACATCATAAAACCCCTCTCAGGCTGGTTCCTTCCCTAGTTACACTCAGAAACGTTCAGCATCTCGAATTTACCTTTTCATATGGCCTCCTAGAAATAATAAATGAAATCCCAACTGAAAGGCCTGATGATCTGAGTAATATTCTGCCAAAGAATTTCACCCTTGCATTGTTTTTATTGTTTGGTTGTTGGATTTTTATTTATTTGTTTGGTTTGTGTTTTGTTTTGTTTCATTTTTGTTTTTATTTTCGTTCTGAGAAAGTCTTCGGTTTCTGACTTGACAACATCCATGGTGGTTATTTTTCATGTTCCAACCTTTCCCTTGGTTATCTTTAAGCTGTGCTTCTTATCATAAATATTGCCAGACTCTTTGAGGCAGCACACTGGATAGCACACCAATTTTCACTTTATGAAAACCCACAGTTAGAGGAGGACTATTTTTACGCAAAAAAACCTGGAATTTGACAGGGTTAAATGACATATATTGAAACCAATGGCAATCATGAATTATGGATTCTTTGGAAAGTAAGAGGAAAACATAGATCTTGGGCATGCTTACAAAGTTGTGATAAAATTAAAACAAACCTGATATCTCCCAGTCATATTTTAAAGGTTTTTAAAATTTACCAGCACTTCTGATTACAAGGAATTTCAGAGATTAAATGCAGTAAAACAGGATGAAATAGATGAGGTAATTTTAGTTTTGAAATATGTGTAGACAGAATACTGGACACAGGTATGTATAAAATTTACTTACAAATTAGAGGACACTTTAATTGTTCATGCCACATAGATCTTCAGTTCTTCAAAAAAAATCGTTTTCAGTACATTCCACGGTCCCCACCACACCCTGTACATCATCTTCATAGAATATGACACTATCCATAGAGAGCTAGATCCTTCAACAACAGTCATAAAAAAAAATCATTCCTTAAGGTGTGGTCACAGGCCAATGTGATGGAGGATCTTTATCTGAGATTCTATCTTCCCAGGTTGATTTAAGTTCAAAAAAAAAAATCTAAGAAGGACCACTACATATCCATATCATCAATATTGATTGCCTCACTGTATGAAACATACATGCTATGGAGTGATTTTAGATGTCAACTACTGGATGAATGCCTTAAAAAGGAGAGACAGAGAGAGAGAGAGAGAGAGAGAGAGAGAGAGAGAGAGAGAGAGAGAGAGAGAGAGAGAGAGAAATATATTTCTCATCTATGTGTATTAGTGCAGGGCTTTGTTTTCAAAAAAATGGATGGAACGTTAAAATACTATATATTAGGTTAGACAAGTAAAACTCAAAATGACAATTGTGAAAATATAAATTTAATAAGAGGCATTAAAAAATAGGAGGTATTTTGGAAGAGTAAGCGCAGCAGCAGGGGGAGATTTGATACCAATGGAGGATAGTGGGGAGGATGAAGATGGTAAAAGGACACTATAAACCTGTGCAAAGGGTCACAGAAAAGGCCTGCGACTTGTACACTTAAAAAACACTGGTATAAAGTAACAGAGTCCAAATAATATTTTGATTAATTTGGGGATTTTAGCTTCAAGACACTATAAAATATATTTGTATTTTTCAACTCAGGTGTGGTTCTTGCTATGTTGTACATGATATGGGTGACAGGATATGGTAAGGTGCTTCAATGTTTGTGTATCATTTATCATCAAATGCACATGTCACTCAGTGAGCTGCAAGGCTATCACAGGGAAGGAGGTATCTAAAGATATTAAGTGTACATGACGTAGGGAGAATAATGCCCCCACACTACTATAGATGTTGAAATAATCACATGTGTTTCCCAAAAATAATTTTCTGAAGATTAATCCCCAGGTGTGAATATATTTGGAAGAAATTGAATGGGTCAGGAGGGATATGACTTACATATAAAAATAATTTAATAATGCTGTTATAGAAAAGGTTTAATTATGAAAGGGAGTTTGGCTCTCTCTTTTCTCTTTCTAGCCCATTGGTTCCCTCTGTGATGACATCATCTCACAAGAATTCACTCATTTGCTGATTGTGTGTTCATCATTGAATATACAGACTCCTGAAAAGAGTCATACAAAATATGCTTCATTATATACTAGACAATTAGTGTCATTTTGTTTGGCAATACAACATGTATGATTATGCCTCAGAATCATGAGCAACTGGGCCATATGGGAAATATAATTAGTATATTTCTGCTGACTGAAGATCAGATGTGTTGAGTGTTATCATGTGTGCTGTTCATGAGAGGAAGCTGCATAGATGGTGAGTATAGATCAGAGAGGAACATCCAAGGAGGACACTATGTAAGGAACCCTAGGAAGAGCACCATCACTGCTTTTAGCTAGTACACATATTTTTAGAATCCCCACTTTCTAGGGTGGAAAAGAAAACTGTATTACTCTAATTTACTAAGTATGGTCATTTGATACATCAGTGATCATCATCAAGGTGAACAGGTGTTGACAGAAGTTTGGGGACTCAGAAGAAGCCTGTTCTGGGAAAACCCATTGCCTTCAAAGAACGGAGATTTCTGACCAGCAACACTGGATAAACAGTCTACATTGGCAGCAGTAGCCCCATTGTGTCCAAATTAGTGGTTTTCAATCCACTAATCCATCCATAAGCAGCCTCCAAACACTGACACCATTGCATACACTGGCAAGATTTTGCTGGAAGGACCCAGATTTAGCTGTCTCTTGTGAGGCTTTGCCATGGCCTAGCAAACACAGAAGTGGATGCTCACAGTCAGCTATTGGATGAATCACAGGGACCGAAATGGAGGAGGTAGAGAAGGTACCCAAGGAGCTAAAGGGGTCTGCAATCCCATAAGTGGAACAACAATATGAACTAAAGAAACCCCCCAGAGCTCATTTTTCTAGCAGCATATCAGAGCTCATGTTTCTAGCTGCAGTTGTATCAGAAGATGGACTAGCTGGTTATCATTGGAAAGAGAGCCCCATCAGTCTTGCAAACTTTATATGCCTTAATTCAGGGGTATGCCAGGGACAAGATGTGGTGGTGGTGGTGAGGGTGTGGTTGAGGTGGGTATGTGGGGACTTTTGAGATAGTATTGGAAATGTAAATGAAAAAATACCTAATTTTTAAAAAAATGAGGAAACCATTGTCAGAATCACCAGCAAGAATTTTAAATAACTGCCCTAAAATCTGGATTTAGGATTCCTTGAGAATCTTCCAAAACAAAAGGAAATGCAGAATCTTGGTGCTGTAATTGGAGAAGCAAGAGAAAAGCAAACAAGAATTCATCACAGAAAAAAAGACAGAAGAAGTAAGAATTAAAGACATATTTGGGCAAGATGAATAGTGAAGTAGAGATTAGAGCAAGCAGAAAGGACTGAGGAGATAGCTCACTGCTTAGGCCCACTGATTGCTTTTGCACAGGACCAGGGTTCAATTTCTAACACCCACATGGTTGTTCACAACCACCTGCAATTCTAGTTCTAGACGATCTGATGACCTCTTTGGACAACACACACACACACAGACACACACACACGCACACACACACACACACACACACACACACACACACACACACACACACACACACACATATACTCACCCACAGAGAAAAAAAATCTTTTAGAAAACAATTATACAAACAAAAAGGAGTCAAGTATAGTTTTATTCCCCTTTAATACCAGCACTCAGAAGCAGGCTAAAATATGTAAGTTGAATGACTGCCTAGCTGATAGGTGTGTTTTCAGAATTTTCTTTTTCTTTTTTTTTTCTTTTTCTTTTCTTTTCTTTTCTTTTCTTTTCTTTTTTTTTTTTTTTTTTTTGATTTTAGGACTATTTCAGTATTTGTTTAAAGATTCTAGATTTTTTTTCTATTTACTTCTTCTAATGTTTTAGGCTTTTTTTTCGGGCTTTTTAGTATTTTACAGTTTTCGGGTTTTTTTTTTGGGGGGGGTGCAGGAGGGTAAAGCCCTTTGGGTTATTTAGAGTTTTAGGGTTTTAATGGTTTTAAATTTGGGCGATTGTTTTTTCCTTACAAGTTTTTTGTTTGTTTGTTTGTTTGTTTGTTTGTTTTTGGTAGGGTTGAGGTTTGTTTGTTTATTTATGTATTTATTTATGTGTTTATTTATGTATTTATTTATTTATTTTAGATCTTGATTTCTCCTAGAAATTTAAGGTATTTCAGGGTTTTAGGGCTTTTTAGGGTTTATGAATAATTTTAGGATAATTGTAGTTTTTTGTGTGTTTTTGATCTTCTTGTTGTTTTGTTTTGTTTTGTTTTTGTTTCTTTTTATACTTTTAGTGTTTGATAGGGTTTTAGAATTTTGTAAAGGTTTTTTGTTTTCTTGTGTGTGTGTTTGCTTTTTTTTATGGGTTTACGATTATTTTTGTATCTTAGGATTTTAGTTAATGTTTCAGGGTATTGTAGGTGTTTTGTTGTTGTTGTTTTTTGTTTGTTTATTTGTTTGTTTTTGTTGTTTTGCTTTTTTAAGCGGGTTTTCAAGTTTTTTTTTTTTGAGTTTCAGAGTTTTGATGTGTTTTTAGAACTTTTTAAAAAAACTTTTTTTAGGGTTTTACAGTTCTTTTGGGTCTTTTTACTGTTGTTGAGATTGTTTTAGAATTTTAGGGTTTTTCTTTATTTTTTAGTTTTGTTTTGTTTTTTAATTTAATTAAGGAATTTTTAAAAATTGTTTTAAGCATTTTTTTAAATAAGGTTTGTAAAATGATTTTCTTTTCCAGTGTTTTTGGCGATTTTTTAAGGCAGAAGAATTTGTAGTTGTTGGGGTGGTGGTTTTGTATCTTTTCATTATCTTTTTTTTTTTTAATTTTTTTTTTATTGTCTCATTAGGGATCTAGACTTGTAGAGTTTTGGATTTTTTTTTAGGGTTTTATAATTTTTTTAGGGTCTTTTTAGAGTTCTTGTGTTTTCTTATTTATAGAATTGTAGGGTTTTAAAAATGTTTATTAAGATTAAAAATAGCTTTTTTCGGTCATTTAGTGTTTGTTAAATAATTTTAGCGTTTTTAGGGTTTTAGGTTTTGCTTTATTGTTTTAGGGTTTTTTTTTTACGTTTTTTTAAATGATTTTAGGGTTGTTCTCAGTGTATTTGGCGAGATTTTTTTTTTTAAGGCTTAGTGTGGTTATTGTTCTTTCCTTGTTTGTTTGTTTGTTTGTGGTAATGATTTTTTTGTTTTTTTGGGTCTTTGTAGAGATCTAGATTTTTGTTTGTTTGTTTGTTTGTTTGTTTAGAGTTTTAGGTTCTTTTAGTTTTATTTTTTCAAAAAAAATTATATATTTTTTTATTGTTTGTTTGTTTGTTTTTAGGGTTTTTATTGTTTATTTAAAGCTTCAAGTTTATTTTCTTTTCTCCTCTTTTTTCTTTTTTATTTTTTAGAGTTTTTAGGGTCTTTAAGGTTCTATCTCTAAGAACATAGAAACTGAACCTATTGCTTTTAGATTATTTATAAAATGTATTCCATTCTGAAAACAAGAAACACTATAAAGTCATGTTTGTTCATTTGCGTGTATGTCCCCAGGAGCTATAGATTATGTGTGCCTAATGCAGAGCTCTACAATATGTCCTGATCATACAGATTTAATTGTCACATCATGAAAGTTCAAGAACTATAATATAAAGTTATATCTATGTATCCTAGTTCATTCATCTTTCAAACAAATATAGTAGAAATATCACAGAGGGCAGTATTTATTAATCATGATTTCGAAAAAGGACCTCAAAAGTCATTAAATCAAGTATCTTATACTAGCCAAACTCTACCCATCTATCCAGTTCACTCCTGTAAGAATAATTGCACCTGGGTTTTGGTTAATTCTTATTAAATTCTCCAGTTAAAAAAGGTCTTTATTAGCCCCCTTCCAGCTTAGTGAAAAACTCCATTCACTCTCCTTCTGAAAGCAAAAGCATTTTTCTTGCACAGACTATGTTAATTTTACAACATTTGCCCCTGGATGGTTTCCATTTCCACAGTTTTGTTTGCCATGACTCAATATTTCATCTCTATTCAGACAACTCCTCTCATATATCACAGGATAATACACAATGCTCATTTGTGAGTCATGCCAAGAAAGCGGAATGAACTTGTGGGATACAGAAGAGGGAAAGACACAAGAGCAACAGAAGTATCATTAAGCTGGATACTACTCTAGAATACTGCATGCTATTCATGTATCCTGGGGATCCAGAAATTCATCTAGACTGGACCCTAGTTATCCATTGGAAGGATGTAGTCTGAAGCTTAGCCTATTAACTGGCAGCTCCCATAGCTTTGAACCGATCCAATGATTTTTATCTTCCACACACCAACCAGTAGTTTCCAAGCTACATTCCCTCTCACAGGCAAAAGCCCGGAAAAAGAATAGAAAGCACTGTAATGTGTGCTAGGGTAGTGCTCATAGAAGGTATTGGCAATCTGCACTGAATCTATTAGCACAACTGCAAAGGTATGTGGCACAGGCAATCCAAGGATCACCATGCTTCCCATTTTATCTCTCCAGTCTATATATCCACTCCCAACTCTACACACTATGCTCCTAATCCTAGGGATCATTTAGAGGTCTCATAAATACCACCATGTATAACCCCAGAAGATGAGAGATGTTTGAAGCACATCGATAGATTTTAAGTCTGACAATTGTTGATGTCATCAAAACAATTTTCTGAGCTGTGTTGTGCTTTTGTCAAACGATGGGGCTAGAATGGCCCTGCCAAGATCTAAAGCAGAAATAATAGTTTTTTATTTGTTGGTTTGTTTGTTTTTCTATTATTATATTGGAACATGTCATCATCAATTGAACTTCCTCAGTCTAAAAAAACAGGTGATACTTACAGTTATTTGCTGCCATCTCTAAAGTCTGGGCAAGGCAACTCCTGTGATTCTCCAAGCCTTGCTTCTTACCAGTTCTGGGCTATATGCTGTCAGGATAATGTTCTAAACAGGGAACTCTATGGATATCCAGATTTCAATAGTTTTCCCTTCAAAAATATAGTAAAAAAATTGCAATTGTACATTTATTTTAGTATTTCTGGTCAACATTTTCCTACTGAAGTGACAGAAATATTTACTTTTTTATATCTTTATACTAACATTAGATTTCTGTTTGATTTGTAGGGGACAGGTTTATTTGAGACAGTCCTACATTACTCATGCTGACCTCAAACTCGCTATGTAGCTATGGACAGTCAAAGGCCTTGATCCTCCTTCATTCAACTGCCAAGTGCTGGGATTACAGATTACAGTACCATAGCTATTAAAATATTTTCTATGACTGATAAAAGAGGTGAGGATTTGACTTTAGGATTTGGGTATTTTTCTAATTGTAGTCATAGTTTACATTGAATAGAATCATTATGTGAAAGGTAACAGAGATTCTGGTCTTTCAGATTTCTACTCATTAGTAGATCAGTTAATACATTTAAATATCTGCTAAAAATGTCATGGCATAAGTGGGAACATTAGTTTAAGATCTTGCCTAGGGAGGTTTCTGATTTTTAAAAGATTCAATAAATAGGAGTAGATTTATGAGTTTAACATGAATGAGCATGTCTTATCTAATTTGCCAATGTTATACATAATAATACAAAACATAAATTTTAAGTTTTTAGAATTATTTTCCTAAAAACATATATATTTATGACCAAATGAGCTAGAATTACTCATAACAAATATTTATTATTATAAAAAGCCTAAATTTTTGTTGAAAGAAAATGAAACTTATTCTGTTGAATTTATTATAGTCTTTTATTTTGATAAGTATTTCTGAAGTTTTTAAAGATCTAAAGACAAACTATTCAGTGTATTTTTTTATGATAATTTCCTAGTATGTTAGTATACTGAGACTAGGCTGCTAAGCCCAATGCCCACACTACAAAGAGGTTCTAGCTTTTGGTCTGTAAATGACTAAAGTGTTTTTTGCCATGCTATGAAAGGTTTAAAAATTGCCTTCATTTGGAGTATTTATTTATTTATTATCTGTAGTAGCTATCTGTTTCCTGAACTGACTCCCTCCACGTTGTTCGCAGGTAGGAAATGATCTCCTGTTCATTTCAAATTGAATACCCCCCAAACAATTAACCAACCAAATTAAAAAAAAAAAAGGTTAATATGGTAATTGCCTCAAATCTTACATGGAAACCATTTGATGACTACAGTGATTGTTACATTAATGGGGAGATGATCTAAAATAGTTTATTATATTACATTTATGAATTGTTGATCTTAGAGCATGAACCATGGGATATGTGTTTAGGACATTTCCCTCTGTGTCAATGAGTTTATCTTCTATTAGATTCAGTGTATCATATTTTATGTTGATAATCGTGTTCAATTTGAAACTGAGCTTTGTGCAAAGTGATAAGTATGGATTTATTTTTATTTTTCAACATACAGACTGCAAATTAGAACATCACCATTTATTGAAAATCCTTTCTTTTTTCCATCGTTTTTTTTTTTTTTTTTTTTTTTTGGTTCTTTGTCAAAAATCTAGGGTCCATAAATATTTGGCATTCTTTCTGGATCTTCAGTTCTAGTCCACTGATTCATCTGTCAGTCTCTGTATCAATACCATGTAGTTTTTTTTTTTAAATCACTTCTTCTCTATAGTAGAGTTTGAGGTCCAGGATTGCTCTGAGCCAGGATAGCAGTGGAGTCACAGAGTAGGACCCTGGCAATGCCTTTAAAATCTAAGTGTCCCAGGGCTTTCTAGCTCTCTCATTGTCCTGAAATGCTGATGATAACTTCTAAAAAGTACTGGGTCTTTCTGAGGGTAGGCTGGCTTAGGCGATTAACACCTGTAGCCTAAGAGGAGGATTAAGCAATGCAGCCTTTTTTCTAGCTCAGCAGGAATTGCTGGGCTCTAATTTTGAGCCTACTAACCAGATGTCACTGGAAGAGAAGGAATTTAGAGAAGTGATTATAGAAGTTATTACTAAGTTATAAAAAATTTCCTATGAAAGTTATATAAGGGGAAAAGCAGAAAGATCCTAAGTGGGGAAAGGGAAAAATTCTTCTAAGTGGGCAAAAGGAAAAAAAATAGTCTAAGTGGAGAAAGGCAAAAAAAAAATCTTTTCTCTAGATGTTCCTCGTCTCTTTGTCCTCAGCACTTATACATATTTCAGAATACATGACCACATGCTACAAAGTTCAACAACTGTCTCAGATCAACAGGTTCACTGAAGGTATCAAACCATAACTAAGATGTTAGTGAAGTTTTGTGTAGGTAAACCCAATCAATATTTTATCTTTTACCCTAGAACCTATAATAAATCATTAGTTCCCTTCTGATGACCTTTGGTTAATTGTTATACAACCTCTTGTAATGTGCTCTGAGTAGGAGAAAGCCTAGTTACTATCAAAGAGCAATTAGTCAGAGACATTTGGAAAACTGGAAGTTCTCATTGCAGTTTTGACTCTCAGTAAAGAACCTAATAGCCCTTTTAGTTTGGGGAGAATTTTATTGAGTATTTTTGCATTGATATACATAAGAGAAGTTGGTCTGAAGTTGCCTTAATGTGGAATCAATTCACCAATAAAAACAAATAGACAAACAGACTGGCTATATAAACAATACACAACATTTTGCTGCATAAAAGAAACCCACCTCAGGTAAAAAAACAGATTCTACCTCATAGTAAAAGGCTGGAAAACAATTTTCCAAGCAAATGGTCTGAAGAAATAAGATGGAGTAGCCATTCTAATATAGAATAAAATCAATTTCCAACCCAAAGATATCAAAAAAGACAAGAGGGACAATTAATGCTCATGAAAGGTAAAATCTTCCAAGATGAACCCTCTATTCTGAATATCTATGCTCCAAATGCAAAGGCATCCACATTCATTAAAGAAACTTTAGTAAAGCTCAAATCACTCATTGCACTGCCCACCATAATAGTGGGAAACTTCAATAACCCACTCTTATCAATAGAAAGATCCTGGAAATAGACTCTAAACAGAGATACATTGAAGATAATAGAAGTTATGAAACAAATGGATTTAATAGATATCTACAGAACATTTACCCTAAAACAAAAGGATATAACTTCTTCTCGAAACACCATGGTATCTTCTCCACAATAGAACATATAATCAGTCACAAAACAGGACTCAAAAAAATATTGAAAGTATCCCATACACCCTATCACATCACCATGGAAGAAGGCTGATCTTCAATAACAACATAAATAATAGAAAGCCAACATTCACGTGAAAACTGAACAACACTCTACTCAATGATAACTTGGTCAAGGAAGAAATAAAGAAGAACTTAAACACTTTTTAGAGTTTAATGAAAATGAAGGGACAATATACACAAACTTATGGGACACAATGAATGTAGTCCCACAAAGAAAACCAACAGCTCTGAATGCCACCACAAAAAAAACCAGACAGAGCACACACTAAGAGCTTGACAGCACATCTAAAAGCTCTAGAACAAAAGGAGGCAAATTTACAAGGGGGAGTAGATAGCAGAAAATAATCAAACTCGGGGCTGGAATCAACCAGTGGGAACAAAAAGAACTATTCAAAGTATCAACCAAACCAGGAGCCTGTTCTTTGAAAATAGTATCAAGATAGATAAACTCTTAGCAAGACGAACTACAGGGCACAGGGATAGTATCCTAAATAACAAGATTAGAAATGAAAAGGGAGACATAAGACCAGAACTTGTGGAAAACCTAGGCATTATCAGATACTACTACAAAAGGCTATACTAAACAAAACTGGAAAACTTGAACAAAATGGACAATTTTCTAGACAGAAATCAGATACCAAAGTTAAATCCAGATCAGAATAAAGATCTAAACAGCCCCATACCCCCTAAAGAAATAGAAGCAGTCACTAATAATCTCCCAACCAAATAATGCCCAGGACAGCCCACATGGGTTTAGTGCAGAGTTCTATCAGACCTTCAAAAAAGAACTAATTCCAACTGTCCCGAAACTATTCCATAAAATAGAAACTGAAGGTACTCTATTTAATTAATTCTATAGAAGCCAAAATTACTTTGATAACTAAACCACATAAATTCCCAACAAAATAGAAGACTTCAGACCAATTTCCCTTATGAATATCGATGCAAAAATATTTAATAAAGTCCATGCAAACTGAATCCAAGAACATATCACAAAAATCATCAATAATGATCAAGTAGGCTTCATCCTAGGGATTTAGGGATGGTTTAATATAAGGAAACACATCAACGTAATCCACTACATAAGAAACTCAAAAACAAAAACCACATAATCATCTCGTTATATGCTGAGAAATCATTTAAACAAATCCAACACCCATTCATGATAAAAATCAAGGAAAGATCAGGAATTCAAGGCCCATACTTAAACATAATAAAAGCAATATATAGCAAACCAGTAGTCAACATCAAACTAAATGGAGAGAAACTAAAACCAATCCGACTAAAATCAGGGACTAGACAAGACTGTCCACTTTCTTCCTATCTGTTCAATATAGCACTTGAAATCCTAGCCAGAGCAATTGGACAACAGAAGTACATCAAGGGAACACCGTGGTCCCTTGCCAGGGGTGTCTCTGGACACCCCCAAGGACACACACAGGATCCACCACGGGATCCTAAGACCTCTGGTGAGTGGAACACAGCACCTGGTCCAATCCAATCGCACAGGACCCGAGACTGCACATTATTATTATGCATATCAGATAGGCATGTGTGTGTGTGTGTGTGTGTGTGTGTGTGTGTGTGTGTGTGTTTATGTGTGTGTGTGTGTGTGTGTGTGTGTGTGCATATTAACGTGTAGGTATGTAGCACTTGTGACTAGAGGAATGCAATCATGCAGTATCTTTCTTTATGTCTCTCTACCATTTTCCTATGATGCAGTGTGTTGATTAGAATATCTTTTGCCCATGGGATGTGGCACTATTACAAGGTGTTGGCTTGTTTGAGGAAGTGTATCATTGTGTAGGCTTGCTTTTATGTAGTGCACAATCTCTGCTCAGTGACGAAAATCGATCCTCTTCCTTGCTACCTATGGCCACAAACTTCCTCCTGGTTGCCTTCAGACTAAGATATAGACCAATTAGTTCCTTCCCCAGCACCGACTCTTCCTGGATGCTGCCATTCTTCCTATCAAGATAATAATATACTGACCCTCTGAAACTGTAAGACAACATCAATTAAATTTTCCCTATAAGTGTTTCTTGAGTCATGATGTAGCTTCACATCAATGAAACCCTATTGAACATAGGCAGTATGTTAGCCTGATTTTTAATGCTTACAAGATAATTGCAACCAGCATGCAAGCACAAAGTAAAGATGATTAATGAGTTTCTTTATTTTTTGAAATTCTGTATTTTGAATGAATGTGGGGATTGGGAAAATTAGAAAGTGATGGGAAGGAGAAAGAGAGGATGCAAAGACATTTTGGGCTCCTGCAACTTGCTTTTGCATTCAATATTTCTATTTTAAAACAACACTAACAACTAAAACAACCAACGACAGGGCATCCATACAACAGATTCACAGAGAAGACACCAAAGGTCATTACATTCTTGTAAATCATTTTCCAGCTAATGTCTGGTGTATTGAGCCTAAAGATTTTACTGTCAAACCCTGATGATTAATCACTAGATTGGATCCCCTAACACAATGATGAATGACACTGTGGTCAATAGGACAGTTAACATGTATAAATACATCGTTTTTCACAGTGTCATTTTGAATTGTTACTGTATATCCCAGTTTTTTGCATTTTATCTCCATTAGTGTGTTGTTTTCAGCCCTCACTTGCTACATAGAAAACAGAATCTTTTACACTATATTTAATTTAGGGTGCACAATGGAACCTAAAGACTAATTCAGTCCATATCATTGTAGAGCTCTCTGTTCTCTTTCCAAAATTGAAATTAAACTGTTTTCAAAAATATTTTGCATTTGCGTGGCTTAGTTTAATTAAGATGGGGGGGTTATATCTCCCACAGTCCCAGTTGTCTAAAACTGGGAAAACTGTCTAGAAATGTTGTGGAACCTTTGTGACTGTGCCCCAGCAAAAGTAGATCACTGGGACAAGGAGGGAGCTGGCTGGTTCTGAACTAAATCTTGGATTCTAAATCCAACCAAATGTAGAAGGGCCCATTCAGGCTCTCAATGCCACAGATCAACTTGTTGTTTCCTCCTATGCTGTCCTTATCATGATAGTCTGTCCCCAGTGTTTGCCATATACATCTCTTCCTGTACATTGATTGTGTCAGTTTTGACAACTTGACTAAAAAAAAAAAAGTATTGTAAGTATACATATGTCTCTCCACCTCTCCCCCTGCCCCTTCCCCTCTCGTGTATGTGGGTATTGTGTCATATAGATTGCTGTCAATTTTGTCTACATGTATTATTTTAATGTGTGTGTGTGGAATGTTTTTTCATATTTAAAATTATTCTCACTTTTCATAATTTTCAGCGCAATCTTCACTTTTAGAGAGATAAGCTTACAAATGGCTTTTTCTCTGGAACTCAATACATTGGAATGCTCCATAGCTTTATGACCTGAGTGAGAATTGTCAATAGGTTCTCAGTGATGCTGGGGGACCAAACTTAAGATCTGTGTAAAAGCTAGAGGAGCCTCTGAGTTCTTTGGGCCCTGCATTTGGAGAATAACTACAAATTGTTTGTACAGTTGGCTCCAGCATAGAGACTCTTTTTTTTTAAATTGTTTTCTCTTTCTCACTAGATGCCATGCATTGGAAAGTCATTCGACATGGAAACTACTGACCATATTGAATGGTGGAGAAAGGAGATTCACAGTAAATTATAAATGAAAAAAACAAAAGTTACAGCCCTATAACTGATACTCCCACAGCTAAAGCTGTGTGGAAGCATGCAGAATGTTGCAGGACTTGCAAAATTTGTTTGGATCTCATTCCTCCTCAATGCTCACATAATTTAGTACTTAATATCCTTGTAATTTCATAGATATATTTTTGTAAATACTTCTTAATTAAGTTGTGTAAATGTGTGTATCTCTGTGAATGTCTCTGTGCATGTCTCTCTTTATATGTATATTTTCTCTGTCTCTGTGCCTACTTGTGTGTCTCTGTGTGAATGTTTATGTGCACGACTCTCTGTGTGTCTGTGTTTCTCTGTCTGTGTCTGCCTAACTATACCTCTCATCTCTTCTCATTTCTTCTCCATGTTCTCCTTCTCCTCCTTCTACTTCTTCTCCTTCTTTGCCTTCTCCTTCTCTTTTCTCCTCCTCTTCCTCCTCCTCCTCCTCCTCTTTCTTCTTTTTTTCTACTTTTCTTTCTTCTTTCTTCTCCTTCTTTCTTCTTCCTTCTCAATCTTTTTCTCCTCTCCCTCTTTCTTCTTTTGGTTCTTCTTCCACATCTTCTTCTACTTCTTCTCCTTCCCCATCTCTTCCTCCTCTCTCCTTCTTCTTCTCTCCTTCTCTCCTCCTTATTTCACCTTCTCCTTTTCTCCTTCTCCTCCCCTCCTGCTCCTTCTTTTTCATTTTCCTCTTCTTTTTTTGTTCTTCTTCCATCTCTTTCTCCTTGTCATCCTGCTCCACCCCTTCCTCTTCCCTTCCTTCTTCTGTTCTCCCTCTCCATATTCTTCTCCTTCTACTTTCCCTTCTCGTTCTCTTTCTTTTTCTCCTTCTACTTTTTTCTCTATCTCACCCTCCCTCCTAACACTTACTCTCCCCTCCCTGATGCATTCACAGACTCTCCTCCAGTACTATTGGTCATTTGAATTTTGTCTTGAGAAGCTATGAATACAAGGATGGTCTCCTGAGGCATTCCCTGTTGCTGATCTTTTCCATATGAGTCTTTTCAATTGTCCTTTCACTGTTTTACAGATTTCTTCTAGATCATTTTACCAAACCCAACCTCCATGCCTTGATTTCATATGGTGGAAGTCTCCAGAGTTTCAAACTCACATCGTCTGTGCTGTTGTTTTGCTGAGAAACCACAAACTCTGGATGCTAGAGTTAAATTTGATCATTGAGCTTGGGGCATTGGGCTATGTACCAAATGCCTGGTCTCCAGTCATGCTGAAGTCCTTAAACCTGATGAAACCTAATGGGTCGTAATTTTCACCTACATGGGAAGGAAGGCATTTCCTCAGTACTTCTGGAACACTGGCCCCTGGTGAATTTACCCAACCCACAGGCACCCCTGCTCAGGATAGGGTAATGGCTAGAAGTTATATACAAAATGACCAAAGCTTCTGATCTTCAGGTTAGATTCCTTCCAGTTACCTAGCAACAGCAAGATAGCAAGCCCAATATATGAGAGGCTACTTGGCCCTACCTCAGTGTCTCCCTCTTTCTCTCTTTCTCTCTTTCTCTCTATCTCTCTTTTCTCTCTATCTCTCTCTCCCTCCCTCCCTCCCTCTCTCCCTCCCTCCCTCCCTCCCTCCCTCCCTCCCTCCCTCCCTCCCTCTGTCTCTGTCTCTGTCTCTGTCTCTGTCTCTCTCTCTCTCTCTCTCTCTCTCTCTCTCAACTTTTACAATCCTTACTCTCTCTAAGCTTTCACCTCTTTCTCTAAGCTTTAACCTTTCTTACTCTCTAACTTGCTTCCTGTCCTTCCTTCTATGTCTTTCCACATTTCTCATCAGCTACTCATGTCACTCATGTTCCATTTTCTCATGCTCCTTTTTCTTCATTGGTCTTCCTAACAGAAAAAAATGTAGCCTTACAACAAATCACTTTTGGAATTGTATTCATGGTGTCTGTTTCCACATTGCTTGCCAAAACAATCATTGTAGTTTGGCTTTCATAATCACAGAACCTGGAAGAGGTTTAAGGAACCTTCTTTTATCAGGTTCAATGAAATACATCCTTCTGATATGTTCCATATCAATGTATTCTGTGGGTAATCTGGCTCTCAGTTTCTCCTCCTTTTGTTGATATTGATATTTGTTGATATTGATGATAATGATAATCATTTTGTGCAACAAGGGTTCAGTTACTGCATTCTACTGAATTTTGGGATACTTGACCTGCCTTGCCCTTGGAAGCTTCACTGTGGATTTCGTGGCAAAGAATTTTCCTGAAACATTTAATGAAGCCAAGTTCCTGACCTTTGTCGTGCTAGGATTCTGCAGTGTTTATGTCACCTTCCTCCATGACTCACATAGGACTAAGGGCATGGTCATGGCTGCTGTAGAGATCTTCTCAATCTTGGCATCCAGTACAGTGATGCTTGGATGCATCTTTACACCCAAGATCTACATCATTGAAATAAGACCAGACTTGAATTCTATCCAAGGTGTCAGATAGAAGTCAGATATCTGAACACATAGCTCAGGAATACTGTCAAATATTAATTTGGTACATCTCTTTAAATTATTGACTTACACTGCATTTATCTTGTTTTGGAATAATTCACATTTATTCATCCAGTGATGTCTAGAAATATTTATCCACCAATCTAATGTACATTCTCCATAAAATCTTTACTCATTTACTTTCGTTTTTCCTTTGGAAGAAATAAAGTTCTCAAATTTTTATTTCAATGTTATTCATCATTTTTTTTTCATGAAGATTTCTGTCCTGCTATTTTCCAATTAAATTGGATTTGGCAATTGAATCTATGACCTTGCATAGAAATTAAGTCCCAGGTCAAATAGGGCTATAAATAAAAGTATCAGAGAAAAAAATCAACCTAAAGAATCAACAAATATGAAATAAGAACACTTTTTCTTATTTCCAGTAGGAACATATTCATGAGAGAATACTCTCTGTTTTTTTCAGTGTTCTCCAAAATATGGCTCTGTATTCTAAGGTGAAATCATTCTTTTTTTTTTTTTTTCTGCTTTCAAATATACACATATCTTATCCAACAATTGACAGAATTTTGGGAACCCTGTTTTTGAAATAAGGAGCTAGTTGGAAGAAGCTGAGGAGTGTGACCAATAGAATGACTAACATCACTGTCAGCTACTCTGGACAACTAAGATCTCTTAGATAATATGCCACTAACTAGGCAGCATACACCAGCGGATATGAGACCCTGACACATATACAGAAAGGATTGCCTGACCTGGCCTCAATAGAAGAAGACACACCTAAACACCAGAGAAAGTTGAGGTCCTAGGCATTGGGAATATGTGGGGGTTGGGATGTGTGGATATCCTATTGCTGATGAGGGCAGAGGTATGTGATGAGGAAGTCAGGGTGCAGGCTGAGACTGGGATAACTACTCCACTGTAAAAATATGATAAAGGAATGTAAACAAAAACAGAATAAAATAAAGAAAGTTTGTAAATATGTCAACAAGCAATTATCATTTTGTTAGGAAAGAAAATGTTAAAACTGATATTATCGTGTATTCAATTTTTATGATAATCTGGCCTCATTTTCCGGATCAGATTGAGGTCCTGGACTCCGAAAATTCTAAATAGATGAAAATGGAGGCAACATTTTGATTTTACTACATCCTAGAAAATAACATTTCCAAAAAGATAAGTGTATGTTTGCAGCTACACTAAATCCTTCACATTCATCCATCAACAGCATGAGAATTTGGTCTAAAATGCATCATCATTTAAAAAAATGTCTCTTCATGTTAGTCTCCACAGAAACATCCCTTTAAGGAATACATCCTGCATTAAAATCCACATTTTACTCATTGAAACTGGATTGAAGATGTCATGTTTGCAAAGAACGTCTTGATACTCAAACTGCAGTTTAAGGGACACAAAAACAGTTATGAAATAGCAGACGACGATAGAGGAACAGAACTCAGATATTCAGCATTGGCAGAACATTCTCTGAACAGTTTCCAAAATAGTCCTGGATCCTTAAAAATCTTAATACTTGCTTTCCATGAATGCATTTTTATAGAGAAAAGGAAATAAAACCCTTGAACACACCACTCTCCACTAATATTCCACAATTCAGTGCAATTGCAATAACTTTTGTCTTTTTTTTCTTTCTTTATAATTATTTCTATTTACAGTCCAGATTTTATTCCCCACCCTATCTACCCTCCAATTGTTCCACATCCCATACCTCCTTCACACCTCATACTCTCCACAAAAATGTCTCCACACCTCACCTCTAAACTACCAGAAATCTAAACCCCCTGGAACTTCCATTCTCTTGAAAATTAGGTGCATCTATTCAGATGGAACACACACCCAGCAATCCTCTTCTGTATGTGTGCTTGAGGCCTCATATCAGCAGGCATATTTTGTCTCCTTGGTTGTCCAGAGTTTTAGACATCTTGGGGGAGCAAGTTAATTGAGACTGTTGGTCCTTCTACAGGGCTGCCCTCCTCTTCACCATCTTTTAAACTTAGTTAATTCAACAATAGTGTTCAACTGCTTCAAGACATTGGTTGGGTGCAAGTGTTTGCATCTGACACTTTCAGCTGCTAGTTGGGTCAGGAACATTTCTTAAACTTGTTGCAATGGGCATAATACCTAGTGAATGGGGTAAACTTGCTGAACATATACAATCTGTTGGACCAATCCTGCTTGATTGTAGTTAGTTTTTCTTGACATGATCATTTACCAATATCAAATTTACTATACAACAGTAAAGTTTACATCTCACAGAAATAGCATTTGTGAATGAGAAAGTAGATAACTGATCCTAAGTCCAGTAAAATCAGGCGGTAGGATTTTCTAGTATAGAAATGGAGTGGGTGAATTGATGGGACAGCACAGGTTCGGAGGCAGGTGAGGTGGTCAGATGAGGGATTTCCAGGGGGAAATCTAAAACAGGAGATAACATGGGATATGAAATTAAACAATATAACCAAGACAAAAATGAAGAGAAAATGGAACAAACCTTTCTATATTCAGCAATAGGATTACTGATATTTATTAAAATGTATCAAGAGTTTCTAATATATGAAGAGTGATATAAATTAGATTGAAGTAGACAAAAAAGTCAGATTCATTTGATTATATGTAAAGGTGATCATCATTATGAAACTGAAATCTTGCTGTGCACAAATATCATATATCATATTTGTTTAACAGATGGATATGTGTATATATGTATTATATGTATATGCTTATAAGTGTTATATTATATATAATATATATATATGTGTGTGTGTGTATCATTGTGTATTATTATAACTATCTATCTATCTATCTATCTATCTATCTATCTATCTATCTATCTATCTATCTATCTATCTATCTATCTATCTATATAATCTATAGATAAATAGATAGATATATCTATATCCTTTATGCAATTAGGCTGCAATTTTTCGTTCTCTTTGTTGTTATTGATGTACACTTAGAACAGGCCCATATCCTAGAGTGCACCAATGTTACTGCCATTTTCTGTCTCTTGCAATACCAGGTCTACCTTGTGTTAGAGATATACACAGTGACATTTTAGTTAGAAATCTCCCTGGCATATTCAAGTAAGCCATTTTCTTGACTTTCAGCATATTTTTTTTCCAAGATGGCACATAGGGTAAGGACATGGAGGCTAATAAGGTCTTCAACATATTGTCATTCCATGCACACCTGAGAGTGTGCACCTTTATCCCCCATGTACTTTGCAGTTTTGTTAAGATCAGAGAAAAATTCTGTTCAAGGTTTAATGAAAAAAAATCTCTAATAATATATATTATATATTGTAACTGAGAAATATAATTTTGGTTCTGAGGTACCTATTTTCCTTCAGGAAATTTGCATTAGGCAGTATTTCACAGAGTTTCTTCTAATGATTGCGTGTAACAGAAATAAACAAAGCTAAACCAAACCAAAGCAAAAGAAGCAACCTCTTCTATACATTGTCTCATCTTCTACTGATTAACCAGGTTTTAAAAGCCATGCTCTTGGGTGTAACAACAGATTTAAAGTGTCCTTTCCCTACTCCGATTCAGAATAACAATTTGCAGATGACATTAAAATATCATCCCCTTTGTAGAAGAGAAGATAAGAGAATCATTAGTCATACTGAGTGTTAGAGGAATAGATATTGAGAGAGACAGACAGAGAGAGAGAGAGAAAGAGAGAGAGAGAGAGAGAGAGAGACAGAGACAGAGACAGATACAGAGAGACAGAGAGAGAGAGACAAAGAGACAGAGAGAGACAGAGACAGAGAGGGACAGAGACAGAGACAGAGATAGAGAAAGAGAGTGGAATATTGCATCACGTAGAAGACAATATTGAAGAGCACTGCCAGAAAATTCAGGTAATTATATCATGCATTGCTTTTTCAGAAGACCTGCTTGCAGTCCACGAACTCTGCTGGCTTCTGAATTCACATAATTGTAATGTGAATACTAGCATGAATGCACTTCTGAAGACCTAATGAGCAGTTGAAACAATCAGATGCATATGTCTGCAACCAACCAATGGACAGAATCTGCTGAACCATTGGGGAATTGGAGAAAGACTGAAGGAGGCTGAAGCGGAGAGTATCCCTTTAGGAGGACCTGCTGTCTCAATTATTCTGGACCAGAATTCTGCCAAATGATAGACCACCAAACAGGAAGCATATACCAACTATTAGATTATCCCCAAAATATACACTGAAAAAAAATTTGATCTCTGTTCAATCAGAGATGATGCACTGAGGTCTCAAGAGGCTAGAGGCCCCTGGGTGTTTAGAGATCAGGTGGCTTGGGGACATGCTCTTGGATACAGTGGATGGTCAGTAGATATGGGATGTGTAATAATAAGAAGGTGGACAGGGTTGAGTGAATGAATGAATGAATTAAAATAGAATAATGCCAAGTAATCACATCCCCTATACTCCAAATCTGGAATCCGAATGAAGGAAACTCACATTCTCTTTAATAGTTGTGTAGTACTCCATTGTGTAAATGTAACACATTTTCTGTATCCATTCCTCTGTTGAGGGGCATCTGGGTTCTTTCCAGCTTCTGGCTATTATAAATAGGGCTGCTATGAACATAGTGGAGCATATGTCCTTTTTACCGGTTGGGACATCTTCTGGATATATGCCCAGAAGAGGTATTGCTGGATCTTCTGGTGGTAATATGTCTAATTTTCTGAGGAACCGCCAGACTGATTTCCAGAGTGGTTGTACAAGCTTGCAATCCCACCAACAATGTAGGAGTGTTCCTCTTTCTCCACATCCTCACCAGCATCTGCTGTCACCTGAATTATTCATCTTAGCCATTCTGACTGGTGTGAAGGTGGAATCTCAGCGTTTTTTTGATTTGCATTTCCCTAATGATTAAGGATGTTGTACATTTTTTCAGGTGCTTCTCTGCCATTCGGTATTCCTCTGGTGAGAACTTTTTTTTTTTTTTTTTTTTAAGTTTTAACTATTTTTATTCAACATGAAACAGAACAACAGTTGTTCAGACAACAAAACAAAAACAGACACGAATTGACACATGGAAAGACTGGTGCATCAAACACAGACAATACAGAGAGGGTAGAGACCTTGATGTAACCAGAATTATGGATGTCTCCTGTATGGGGCAAAGAGAAACAGTACATCTCCAAATTTCCTTCTGTTCCTGGGAGAGCTCCAAAATCCTTTTTTCGTCTCTCTTGGTCTCTCTTTCTCATGTCATTTGTATATCTAGCATCTCCCACTCACCACCCACTTTTGTATTTTACACTTTTTATTTGATTTTATTATTTTAAGCTTTTAAAAGAATGTATTTTTTGTTTGAGTTGCCTTATTCTGTGCTCTAGTTCACATTCATGTCTGCCTTTGATTTTATTACTTCTTACTATAACTTTTGTTTTTTTTTTTTTTCAAGGACTTAAAGAGCAACCTTAGGTTATATATTTCAGAATTTTATGATATATATATTTTCTTTTTTTTTTTCTTTTCCATTTTTATTAGGTATTTAGCTCATTTACATTTCCAATGCTATACCAAAAGTCCCCCATAGCCACCAAACCCAACTCCCCTACCCACCCACTCCCCCTTTTTGGCCCTGGCCTTCCCCTGTACTGGGGCATATTCTTTGTTTAGTTCTGAGCCCCATTTTTAGTGGGGTTATTTGAATATATGGAGTCTACCTTCTTGAGTTCTTTATATGTATTGGATATTAGTCCCCTTACCGATTTGGGATAGGTAAAGATCCTTTCCCAATCTGTTTGTGGTCTTTTTGTCATATTGAAGGCATCTTTTGCCTTGCAGAAGCTTTGCAATTTTATGAGGTCCCATTTATCGATTCTCCATCTTACAGCACAAGCCATTGCTGTTCTATTCAGGAATTTTTCCCCTGTACCCATATCTTCGAGGCTTTTCCCTTCTTTCCCCTCTATTAGTATCAATGTCTCTGGTTTTATGTGGAGTTCTTTAATCCAATTAGATTTGACCTTAGTACAAGGAGATAGAAATGGATCAATTCGCAATCGTCAACATGATAACAGCCAGTTGTGCCAGTACCATTTGTTGAAAATGCTGTCTTTTTTCCACTGGATGGTTTTAGATTGCTTGTCAAAGATCAAGTGACCATAGGTGTGTGGGTTTTTCTTTGGGTCTTCAATTCTGTTCCATTGGTCTACTTGTCTGTCACTATACCAGTTCCATGCAGTTTTTATCACAATTGCTCTGTAGTACAGCTTTAGGTTGGGCATGGTGATTCCACTAGATGTTCTTTTATCCTTGAGAAGAGTTTTTGCTATCCTAGGTTTTTTGTTATTCCAGATGAATCTGCTGATTGCTCTTTCTAATTTGTTGACGAATTGAGTTGGAATTTTGATGGGGATTGCATTGAATCTGTAGATTGTTTTGGCAAGATAGCCATTTTTACTATATTGATCCTGCCAATCCATGAGCATGGGAGATCTTTCCATCTTCTGAGATCTTCTTTAATTTCTTTCTTCAGAGGCATGAAGTTCTTGTCATACAGATCTTTTACTTCCTAAGAGTCATGCCTAGGTATTTTATATTATTTGTGGCTATTGAGAAGGGTGTTGTTTCCCTAATTTCTTCCTCAGCATGTTTGTCCTTTGTGAAGAGAAAGGCCATTGACTGGATTGAGTTAATTTTATATCCAGTTACATCACTGAAGCTGTTTATCAGGCTTAGGAGTTCTCTGGTGGAATTTTTGGGTCACGTATACATATTATCATATCATCTGCAAAAAGTGATATTTTGACTTCTTCCTTTCCAATTTGTATCACCTTGATCTCCTTTTGTTGTCTAAATGCTCTGGATAGGATTTCAAGTACAATGTTGAATAGGTAGGAAGAGAGTGGACAGCCTTGTCTAGTCCCTGATTTTAGTGGGATTGTTTCAAGCTTTTCACCATTTACATTGATGCTGGCTACTGGTTTGCTGTAGATTGTTTTTATCATGTTTAGGTATGGGCCTTGAATTCCTGATCTTTCCAAGACTTTTATCATGAATGGGTGTTGGATTTTGTCAAATGTGTTCACAGCTTCTAATGAGATGATCATGTGGTTTTTGTTTTTGAGTTTGTTATATACTGGATTACATTGATGGATTTCCGTATATTGAACCATCCCTGCGTCCCTGGGATGAAACCTACTTGGTCAGGATGGATGATTGTTTTGATGTGTTCTTGGATTTGGTTAACAAGAACTTTATTGAGGATTTTTGCATCAATATTTATAAGTGATATTGGTCTGAAGTTATTTATCTTTGTGGGGTCTTTTTGTGGTTTAGGTATCAGAGTAATTGTGGCTTCATAGAATGAGTTGGGTAGAGTCCCTTCTGTTTCTATTTTGTGGAACAGTTTGTGCAGAACTAGGAGTAGATCTTCTTTGAAGGTCTAATAGAACTCTGCACGAAACCCATCTCGTCCTGGGCTTTTTTTTTGGTTGGGAGATTATTAAGGTTTGCTTTTATTTCTTTGGGGGATATCGGGCTGTTTAGATCATTAACCTGATCTTGATTCAACTTTGGTACCTGGTATCTGTCTAGACACTTCTTCATTTCATCCAGGTTCTCCAGTTTTGTTGAGTATAGCCTTTTGTAGAAGGAACTGAGGGTTTTTTGGATTTCTTCAGGATCTGTTGTTATGTCTCCCTTTTCATTTCAGATTTTATTAATTAGAATGCTTTCCCTGTGCCCTTTAGTGAGTCTGGCTAAGGGTTTGTCTATCTTGTTGATTTTCTCAAAGAACCAGCTCTTCGATTGGTTGATTCTCTAAATAGTTCTTCTTGTTTCCACTTGGTTGATTTTGCCCCTGAGTTTCATTATTTCCTGCCATCTACTCCTCTTGGGTGAATTTGCTTCCTTTTGTTCTAGAGCTTTTAGGTGTGTTGTCAAGCTGCTAATGTGTGCTCTCTCTAGTTTCCTTTTGGAGGCACTCAGATCTATGAGTTTTCCTCTTAGAAATGCTTTCATTGTGTCCCATAAGTTTGGGTATGAGGTGGCTTCATTTTCATTCAACTCTAAGAAGTCCTTCATTTCTTTCTTTATTCCTTCCTTGACCAAGATATCATTGAGAAGAGTGTTGTTCAGTTTCCACGTGAATGTTGGCTTTCTATTATTTATTTTGTTATTGAAGATCAGCCTTAGTGCATGGTGATCTGATAGGATACATGGGACAATTTCAATATGTTTGTATCTGTTGAGGCCTGTTTTGTGATCTATTATGTGGTCAATTTTGGAGAAGGTACCATGAGGTGCTGAGAAGAAGGTATATCCTTTAGTTTTAGGATAAAATGTTCTGTAGATATCTGTCAGATCCATTTGTTTCATAACTTCTGTTAGTTTCACTGTGTCCCTGTTTACTTTATGTTTCCTTGATCTGTCCATTGGTGAAAGTAGTGTGTTGAAGTCTCCCACAATTATTGTGTGAGGTGCAATGTGTGCTTTGAGCTTTACTAAAGTTTCTTTAATGAATGTGGCTGCCCGTGTATTTGGAGCATAGATATTCAGAATTGACAGTTCCTCTTGGAGGATTTTACCTTTGATGAGAATGAAGTGCCCCTCCTTGTCTTTTTTGATGACTTTGGGTTGTAAGTCAATCTTATCAGATATTATGATGGCTACTCCTGCTTGTTTCTTCATACCATTTGCTTGGGAAATTGTTTTTCAGCCTTTCATTCTGAGGTAGTGTCTATCTTTTTCTCTGAGATGAGTTTCTGTAAGCAGCAAAATGCTGGGTCTTGTTTGTGTAGCCAGTTTGTTAGTCTATATCTTTTTATTGGGGAGTTGAGACCATTGAAATTAAGAGATATTAAGGAAAAGTAATTGTTGGTTCCTCTTATTTTTGTTGTTAAAGTAGGCATTCTGTTTTTGTGGCTGTTTTATTTTAGGTTTGTTGAGGGATAGCCTTCTTGTTTTTTCTAGGGCAAGGTTCCCTTCCTAGTTTTTTTTTTTTTCTTTCTGTTATTATCTTTTGAAGGCCTGGATTTGTGGAAAGGTAATATGTGAATTTGTTTTTGTCGTGGAATACTTTTGTTTCTCCATCTATGGTAATGGAGAGTTTAGCTGGGTATGGTAGCCGTGGCTGGAATTTGTGTTCTCTTAGTGTCTGTATAACATCTGTCCAGGCTCTTCTGGCTTTCATAGTCTCTGGTGAAAAAGTTGGTGTAATTCTGATTGACTTGCCTTTATAAGTTACTTGACCTTTTTCCCTTACTGCTTTTAGTATTCTCTCTTTATTTAGTGTATTTGTTGTTCTGATTATTATGTGTCGGGAGGAATTTCTTTTCTGGTCCAGTCTATTGGGAGTTCTGTAGGCTTCTTGTATGTTCATGGGCATCTCTTTCTTTAGATTTGGGAAGTTTTTTTCAATAATTTTGTTGAAGATATTTGCTGGTCCTTTGAGTTGAAAATCTTCATTCTGATCCACCCCTATTATCCGTAGGTTTGGTCTTCTCATTGTGTCCTCGATTTCCTGGATATTTTGAGTTAGGATCTTTTTGCATTTTCCATTTTCTTTGATTGTTGATCCGATGTTCTCTATGGGATCTTCTGCACCTGAGATTCTCTCTTCCATGTCTTGTATTCTGTTGCTGATGTTCAAATCTATTGTTCCTGATTTCTTTCCTAGGATTTCTATCTCCAGTGTTGCCTCACTTTGAGTTTTCTATATTGTGTCAACTTCTCTTTTTAGGTCTAGTATGGTTTTGTTCATTTCCTTCACCTGTTTGGATGTGTTTTCCTCTTTTTCTGTAAGGACTTCTACCTGTTTGATGGTGTTTTCCTGTTTTTCTTTAAGGACTTGTAACTCTTTAGCAGTGTTCTCCTGTATTTCTTTAAGTGAGTTATTAAAGTCCTTCTTGATGTCCTCTACCATCATTATGAGATATGCTTTTAAATCTGGGTCTAGGTTTTCGGGTGTGTTGAGGTGCCCTGGACTAGGCGAAGTGGGAGTGCTGGGTTCTGATGATGGTGAGTGGTCTTGGTTCCTGTTAGTAAGATTCCTACATTTACCTTTCACCATTTGGTAATCTCTGGAGTTAGTTGTTATAGTTGACTCTGTTTAGAGATTGTTCTTCTGGTGATTCTGTTACCGTCTATCAGCAGACCTGGGAGACAGACTCTCTCCTCTGAGTTTCAGTGCTCAGAGCTCTCTCTGCTGGCAAGCTCTCCTCTTACAGGGAAGGTGCACAGATTATCTTGTGTTTGGACCTCCTCCTGGCTGAAGAAGTGGGCCAAAAACAGGACCTTTTCCAGAAGCTGTGTTGCTTGGCAGGTCCCAGAAGCGCACACTCTCACCTGTGCAGACTAAGTTCCTAAGTTCGGTGGCGTCCCAGAACCAAAGTGGCATCTGCTGCTCCTGAGGCTGAGGCCTTCCTAACCAGGCAGATACCTGTCCTTTGGTTGGGAGGGTGGCTGGCTTTCTATTGCCTGAAAAGCGTGCTGCCTCAGTGGTTCTGTGGCTCCGCCTGTCCCAGAAGCTGTCCAGTTCTGTGGTGCACTCTCTTACCTGTTCAGATTAATTTCCTAAGTTCGGCATAGTCCCTGAACCCCCGCTATTATAATTAAGGCTGCTGTAAACACTGAAGGTTTACTCATGATATGGTAGAGCATTTTGGGGTATATGCCCAGAAGTTGTATATATGAATATTCAGATAGACTTATTTCCAATTTTGTGAAGAAATGCCAGAATATTTTCCAGATTATGGAATCTGGAAAACACTTTGCAATCCCACTAGCAAAGATAAAGTGTTCCTTTTTATCTACATTTGCTCTAGCAGCTATTTTCACCTGACATTTTGGTCTCAACCATTCTGATTGGTTTAGGATGGAATCTCAGCGTGGTTTTGATTTTTATTTCACAATAAATGAGGATGTTGAACATTTCTTTAGGTGCTTCTCAGGCTTTTGAGATTCCTAAATTGAGAATTTTGTTTAGCTCTAGAGCTCATTTTTTCATTAGGTTGTTTTTTGTTTTTTGTTTTTTGTTTTTGTTTGTTTTTTTTTTTGGAGTCTAGCTTCTTGAATTCTTTGTATATTTTGAATATTAGCCTTCGATCAGATGTAGGGTTAGTAAAGAACTTTTCTCCATTACTAGGTTGCCATTTTGTCCTATTGACAGTGTCCTTTGCCTTACAGAACCTTTTCAGTTTCAGAAGGTCCCATTTGTTAATTGACCAAGATATGCTTTCAGACATGAACATGGCATGACTGTCCTAAAAGAGGCTATGCCATCAACTGACTGAGACAGATGCAGATATTTACAGCCAATCATTGGTCTAAACCCAGGAACCCCTATGGAAGAGTTTGATCAAAGACTGAAGGAACTGAAGGGAATTACAACCCTATTGGAAGAACAACACCATGAAAAAACTAGATTTCTCAGAATTCTCAGGTACTAAGCCACCAACCAAAAAGCATACATGTACTAGTACATAACCCCTACTATACATATGTAGCAGAGGATTGCATTGTCTGGCCTCAGTGCGATGAGGGTGTGTGCTTGTCCTGTGGAAGCTTTATGTCCCCAGAAAAGTTGAATTCTAGAGAGGTGGGTGGGAGAGTAACATTTTAGAGAATGGAGGGAAGTGTGGTAGGGGCCTCATGGAGGGAGTATGCTGAAGGGGATCACATTTGAAATATAAATAAATAAAATAATTAGTAAAATTGATAGTATGATATAGTTTAGAATATCTTCAAAACAGGAGCATGAAAGTAATTGGATATAGGAAGATAAATTTAATTTTAGAGATTTTAGGTATGGTAGTCAAAATTCTTTAAAGAAAAACCTGGAATAATTATGTGTGTGTGTGTGTGTGTGTGTGTGTGTGTGTGTGTGTGTGTGTGTGTGTGTGTGTGTGTTTGTAGAGGGATTTATACACTGTGGTCCAGCCCAGGTATTTAAAAATAGATGTCTATGGTCAGATAGTAAAGGAATCCAATAGATCTTCTGTCCACAAGACTGAGTTTCCCAGATGTTCTTCAGTATATGTTGGGCTCTCAAAGAAATATACTCTAAAACCTTCAAAAGAACAAGCATACCTGTGAGAATGAAGACAAAAAGGCAAAAACCAAAGGGGTCTTCTATGTGCTTTACATAGGCTAGCACAAGAATATGTGTCCCAGAGTTAGGATAGGTTTTTAGACCTCAAATGAGGTAATGAACCGAAAATCACTTATATCCAGTGCTTTTCACTTTCAGTTAATTCAATATTCAGTAAAGTTAACAACTAAGACTAGCAATCAAAAAGGTAGAAGTCATAGAAGTAATATGCCTGGCAACCTATCTCCTATATAACAACCAAATAGACAAGTAATAAAGTTCAGACAAGTAAGCTTTATTCAATAATAAAATATTGGGAAGACAAACAAGGGAATAGGTGTTGCAAATTCTGTCTTACAGTTTAAACACAGTGTACACGTTTAAACAGGAGGTGGTATATTTATGCCCACCACTGACATGTTAACTCAGTGCCTGTTCTATGGTCACAGTTGTCCATTTAGTGTGAAAATTTTACTCAGAAGCAATTTACGCCTCTAGCTGTCACCATAGCTTCAGTCTTATTATGATTTGAATATATAATATTTTGAGTAGGCTAATATATTTAAACAGTTGGTCTCCAGGTAGAGACAGTGTTTGGGAAGGTTATGGAACATTTAGGAATGTTTTTTATGAACATTTCACATATTGTTCTATAATGAATATTAGCAAAAAATCCAATATATCTAGAAAAGAAAGAAAAAGTAGTTCAAGTCTAAGTGGATCCCTGATGCAGGAACACAAAGTCTAACCCTTGTATGTTCTGTTCAACTATCTCAGCCAGGGAATCTACATTTCACTCTAGGTGTGCAATGGATTTTCCTAAGCATTGGCTGTCTTGATCTGTATCTAATATAAGGCTGTATAGTTATTCTCTTACAATGTTAGAGCTGCTATCCCAGTGCCTGCACTAGGTAGCCCTGCTCCCAAAATTATAGCCAACGTTAGGGAAATAGTTTCTCTCTTCTGTCTTTTGAGGTCTCCCCCAACATGCCCTATTAGGTTCTTCAGCACTATTTCCTCTGAATAATAGGTTATGGATGGCACCAATTGGACTAGAATAGAGAACTCCTTTGCAGTAGGGGAATTAAGAACCTCTCCATGCACACACAGAGTCAACCCTGTTGAACAGGCCCACCATGCCTGTTCAGGGGGAAATAACCCATTTGGAATGCACCATGAGGGTATTTTGGTTACAAATATGTTGATGTGACAAGGGAACTTTTCCCAGGCAGGTCCCCTGTCCTGATATGGTCTGTATGGTTAAGGTTCTTCTCTTGGGACCATATGCATGCAGTGTCTCTCTCGGACTCATTATATTTAGACATAAAACCAACATCTTCATAAAAAGGGTTTCTGGCATAATAACACAGCCAGCAGAAGATGGTTAGCTCTGGTTGGGAACTGGTCAAAATCTGAAAGGTTTTTAGCATCCTTGACCAGAGCAGATCTACGGGGGCGCAGAGCCTGCTGGGGAAGGACTGGGAGGTCAACAAACACTGGTTTGAGAATAGACTTTGGCATAGGTTTTTCAGGGCAAGACCTCTTGGTATAGGTTTAGTGTTTGCCAAAATTCGGTTTGGTCCTACAGTCACATTCAGGGGGTTTACTATTGGTTTTATCAGGAGCCTAATTGTGAAAATGAGTTTGAGGTTTTTCCCCCCAATAATATAAAATCGGAGGCCCCAAGGTTTCCCAGTTTCCCAGCCCTTTTCCTGCTTTCCTAGGCTGGTGAACTTTAGTTGAACTTCAGATTCCCTCCCCTGTCAGGTGACTGTAATAAAATTTTCCATTGATGCCTTCTATCCCGATGTTTCACAATCCCAAAAAGCATAATAGAATTGTTCTGGTTCCCCATATGCCACAGTTCTCTTTTCCCCAGACATATACAAAATTCTCCCTAAGTCTACTTAGTGTATGAATGTTGTAAAGTCTGTTGGGAGTCAGGCCATGAGTTATCAGCCAGCCGGCACAGATCAAACGTTAAATATGGAAATCATGACATCCCAAGTGGTTTTTCTTTATTAGCCAGTTGGGCCCAATAACCCATTTCAGGATTCTCAATTGTCCTAGTCAAGTCATAAGGCTGCTGCTGGTTTTTGATCTCTGAATGGAGACATGGACTGGGAACAGCAGCACATGCAGTCAGTAAAAGCAGCAATTTTAGGAACTAGTTAATTTTAACATGGAGGGATGAATAGGACTCCAGCTCTTTTAATAGTATGAAAAGTGATCATTGCAGAAAACAAGGATGAACCAGTTTTGTGATACCTTAGTTCTAGGATTGTCATAGACTTCATAAAAAATGAAAATTTAGCACCAAATATGTGGAAACTAATGAGGGCAGGGGAAGGAAGGGTAGGAAGGATAGCCCACATCTGGCCAGAGTTCCTCCTATGCTCTGGGCAGGCAGACTTGGGAGAGCTGCTAACCCTCACGGCCTCTCTCCTGCCTTCCCATACCTGAATGTGTTCATTTTTTCCTCCCCCTCCCATCTCCCACCTAGTTCTCCCTCCCCCCTCTCTCTCTCTCTCTCTCTCTCTCTCTCTCTGCCTCGTGTGATTTCTTTCTTCTCCCTTACAAGTGTGATTGAAGCATTCTCACTTGGACCCTTCTTGTTGTTAAGTTTGTTGAGTTCTGTGGATTGTGTCTTAGGAAATCTGTACGTCTTTGCCTAATATCCTCTTATTACAGTTCATTTTTCTTTGAGATTTTATTTGTATTCGAAAGAAGAACAGTGTTACATTTATGATAAAAATGATAAAATGTTGAATAGATTCACAAAAAGAAATCTTAGTAATTTACTGTTTATTTACTATTACTTGGACGTTTTAATCATTATCATAGAGTATAAAATAAAATGTGAATGTGAGAAAGAAATTTAGAGAATGAATTGGAGGGTAAGGATGGAAGGTGTCGAAATTTCAGTTTTGTTGTTATGAAGAGACACTATGACCACAGTAATTCCTATAAAGCAAAGAACGTTGCTGGGGCTGACTTACAGTTTCAGAGGTTAATTTCATTATTGTCTTGCCAAGAATCATGGTAGTTTTCAGGAAGATTTTTGTTAGAGCCGGAGATGAAGCCAAGAGCTATAAATTTTCATCCACAGGCAGCAAAAAGAGGCTGTCTACACACTGGCCAGACATGAGCATATATGATCTCAAAACCTGCCTCTAGTGACAGCCTTCCTTGATTGAGCAGCAGAGTAGAGCTGTCCCTAGATTTGGGGCTTTCTGATGAGCTGCCTGGTGGGCATGGGCATGGGTACCTGGTCCTGCCTCTTGTTTGATGTGCAGTGGTTTGGACAAAGGAGAGACCCTTTCCATCCCTCCTGCCCTCACCACCCTTGGCAAGAGAGCTGTCCCTGATGGGGCCATGAGCCCAATCACCTCTTGCAGCACTTGGGAGATTAGGCCATGCACCTCATCTGAGCAGCAGGGAGGGAGTTGGCCCTGGTTTGGGGGGTTACTGGTGAGCATGCTCAGAGGGAGTGAGAATTAGAGACCTGGCTCCATCCCTTACCTGCTGTAGCACTGTAGAGTATGACCCCTCTACCTTGTCTGGGAAGCACAGTAAAGCTGGCTTTGATGGCAGGGGCACAAATGAGAGAGCACTGAGGGTATGGTAGCATGAAAGTTGTTTCTGCCCCTTTTTGGCTGCAACTTTGGAAAGGGAAGCTTGGGAAGGGCAGGAAATCTCTCCCAGATGGTGGTAGTGTGGCAGAGCTGGTGGTCTGATTAGTCAGATCTCTCTCAGGCCCAGATCCTGGGGTTTGAATTGCCCCACCACAACATTGACCCCCATTGGTGAACTGCTGAAGTAGATTAAAATGGCCACCCTACAGATCCCATACTACAGGATCTCCATAAAAAAGGGCAACAACAGGATATCTGAGAGGAGTTACAGTTATGCATTAGTACTGATAGTATAGTAGAAGGCAGAGAGCTCTTAAGACTCATTAAAATGAACAACTTGGAAACAAAGAAGTGTAGATAAAAGTGCACACTGTGGGATATACACTGTGACATTATAAATTCCAGGATGAGATTCTTATTCTGGTGGGGTGGTTGCAATGATGGAAGCGGAATACAAGGTGATGAGGAGATAAGTGGGACTGGGTGCATGATTTAAAACTCAGGAAGATCAAACAAAAAGTTTGAAAAAGAGTACCAAATTTTCAAACCATTATTCATTTCTATGTTAAAGGGAAAAAGTAAAACATACACAGGGGTATACAACTATCTTCATAATATAAAAATAAAAAAATATTAACTTTTCTGACATCTAGGTTTCTACCCTAAAAATTGAACTAATATCATGTAAACATGACATTTTGTGAGTTAACATATTTTATTTTGAAGAGTTATAGTAAGCTATAGGTTTAGAAATAAGTTAGATACGTGCACAAGTGTGTGCATGTGCATGTGTGTGCGGACACACACACACACACAAATACACATAAGCTTATGCACATAATCCTGGATATATGGTATATAAATCATGATATTTTTTTTTCTGTTCAGGAAATGTGCAACAAAACTGAATTTTTTTAACATATTCTATTTTATTAATATTTTATTCTTCTTTTTCTTACAAAATCTACGGTGCAGATAACTATATCCCAGCTAATAGTTTTCTTGTAAATATCTAAAACAATTCTTGCTGGTATGGTAGTTAATACTCATAGCTACAGCCATAATTGGAAGACCTTTGAGTTAAAAAAAAAGCCTAAGGTAATTGTTGAGATTCTCTTTCAAGACAGTAAAATATGCACAAATACTTCATTACTCAATATTTTAAATGTTAGCAAGATAAATATCTATGTTACTATTTTAATTTTTTTACATATGTGTGGTTCATAATAAGAATGTCAGTGTTCAAATACAATTTTCTTTACTGATTTTTATTTTGGGCGTTTTAGTTTGCATAAACATTTTCAGAGTAGCAGAAGCCTTATGAAACAAAGGCTTGAAACATCTGTTATTTCTCCTAAATTATACGTCCCTACTGAATATTCATAAAAGGAGAGTATATCTCAAGCTTAATTATTTAATCTTCAATTTTTGTTTTAGATTATTTTTATATATGCAGAAACATTGTCAGGATAAAGTTTTCATATACCATTTATCTCTTTTTTCTTTAATAGTAATACTTTAAATAACCATAGTACATTTCTGAAAGTAACATCACTAATATACTACTTGCTAAAGTATAAAGTATAAAGAAATATGAAGAATGTCTTTATGCCAGGATACACCAAGAAAGTAAATCCATAGTCAGCTAAACTATACATAGACTAAACAAAACTAGATATAGACCTTTATGTTATGGGCAGTAGAGATGGTTCAACTGGTAAAGTGTTTCCTGCCAACCCTGACAGCCTGAGTTTGGCTCTTATGTCCTATATTGTAGAGAAAAAAAAGTGACATCTGATGTCATCTGAGCTATACATGCACACCATAGCATTTCTTCACAGGCATGTGTGTGTTCACATGCAAACAAACACACACACACACACACACACACACACACACACACAATCTCCACCACCACAACCACCACCATACCAAACCACACAACCGAGGGGGAGGGATGGAGGGAGAGATGAAGGAAAGGAGAGGGAGAGACAGAGACAGAGACAGAGACAGACAGACAGAAACAGAGAAAGAGGGAGAGAATACTTCATTATCTCTCTTTAAATAATATATTTAGTCTCGACAGGTTTTCCCGTCCCCTTTGTGGGAGTATTTTAGCTAATGCCATCCTTCTGGAGTCCTGGGAAGCTCTTGCTTTCTTAGCATCTGGGACTTTCTGTTTTTTACCACCAGTTCCTCATCCCCCAGTTGCTATACACCCCTGTTCAATGTCCTTACCCTCTGAACAACTCTCCTGTCTTCTCCCATTCCTGATTCTTCCCCTCTTTTTTGCCCCCCCCTCTTCTCTTCTTCACAATTCCCTCCCTTCATCTACGTCCCTTGATTATTTTGTTCCCCGTTTAATTAGGATGGAAGCATCCACTCTTTGGTCTTACTTCCTCCTGAAGTTCATGTAGTTCATGAGTTGTATCGTGGTTATTCCACACTCTATGCCTAATGCTAGAGCGGTGAGGTAGGAGTGGGTTGGAGGTTGGAGGATCACCCTCATAAAATCAGGGAAAGGGGAGATGGGATATAGGGGTTGTAGATGGAAAACATGGAATGGAGATGACATTTGAAATGCAAATAAGTAAAGTGTCCAATTAAAAAGAAAGTATTTAGAAACAGTGTGAATAAGGATGGCCCCCATAAGGTTCATATATTTGAATAAGTACTGAGTAACATAATTGAAAGAGTAAGCAGGTATGGCCTTGTTGGAATAAGTATGACCTTGTTGAAATGGGTATAACATTTTTGGAAGTATTGACACTGGGTATTATTTTGATATTTCAAAATGTACATTACAAGACCAGAGTTTCTCTCTTCTTTCTACCTGAAGATTCTCTCGCTACTGTTCAATTAACATGTCTGTCTACATGCTACTGCACTCCCACCACAGTAAGAATGAACTAAATCTCTGAAACTGTAAGCAAGTCATGATTAAATGGTTTCAGTTTACAATATTTTCCTGGTGATGGTATCTTGTATTAATAGAACACTTATTAAGCCATAGGATCTCACTACATAGCTCAAATTTCCTTGGAAAGTATGATTTTGCTGCATTAGCCTACTGAATACTGGAAATAAAAATTATGTCTTACCAATACCAGTTACTTTCCCCTATTGGAACAGACTAGCCTAAAGATCTAGTGTAGAAAATTATTTTCTCCACAAAAATTTCGTTTTTTAACAACTTCACTAACAATTACTATCTCTCATTTTAAATTCCATTTTAAAAATAATTTTGTAAATTAATTAGTAATGTCAAAACTATCTTCCATTCACTTTCCTATTCTGTTTATTTTCTTATTCTGTGTAATGCTTAAGACAAATATTCATGTATATTCTGATATGGTATAATTCAACATGTGAAGCATTAACCAAAGTGGAAAATGGTCCATGATCAAGCACTTACCTTTGCCAAACCTCTAATCATTAATAGGTCCTTATGATATCTTGTTGAAATTCATAGCTATCATAAAGCTCTAAAACTAGAAGAATTTTATTATTTGTCTGTGTTCACAAAAGAGTATTTAAAGAGATGTCTTAGTAGTTAACTGAGATTGCTATTGAATGACAAGGGCAGAGTTTGAATTTACAGCATCCATATTGTTCATACAGCAACAATTTGGGCAATGGGTGTAGGGATATGATTCAAATTTAGAAGGGGATATTAGCAATACAATTGTTAGAGTTTGCTGGCTTCAAATATAGCCAAATCCTGGGGTGTATAACTCCAGAGGAGACACCCCAACCTAACCTTCCTGGACTGCTTGGTTCATAATGCTTTCTCTTCGCACCCTCACAAAGTTCAAATACACTCACAGAAAGACACACACATACAATGCATACATACATATATATATACATACACATAATACACCCTATTTCAGATAATAAAGGACACAAGTTAAGGGCTTTTCAATGATCTCTCTGTTAAAATATAGTTCACTGCTAAAACATTTTATCACATAAGGTATCTTATGGATATCTTCATTGTGAGAATAATCATATGTTATATTTTGCATTAATTTTAAATGCATCAATTCACACAATAAAATCAGACTTCTTTTTTATTTTTTTAATTTTTATTTATTTTATTTATTTATTTATTTATTTATTTATTTATTTATTTATTTATTTATTTATTTATTTATTTATTTATTTATTTATTTATTTATTTATTTATTTATTATGGTTTTGTGAGACAGAGTTTCACTCTATAGCTCTGGCTGTCCTGGAACTCACTTTGTAGACCAGGCTGGCCTTGAACTCAGAAATCCACCTGCCTCTGCCTCCCATGTGCTGGGAATAAAGGCGTGCACAACCATGCCCAGCATAACATCAGACTATTTATTTAGTCTACAATAACCTGCATGAAAAATGAAATGAAAAATAGTTATTAATGTTGTTTAGTGACAGTTAACATTTTAAATTAATCTAGTATTTAAGGTACAGATGGGAAACATATTCTCAGACAATTAGCATCATGTTACAAAAGATTTTATCTATAATTTCCAATATAAGAACTTCAAGAAAAGACATCTTGTCTTAAAGAAATAATATTCTTGAATTGGAGAGATTGCTCAGTGGTTAGGAGTGATAGCCAGTACTCTTCCAGAGAAAACATTTGTTTCTCTACACATTCTTTGTAAGTTGAAATCATTCATGATTCCAATTTCAGGCGGTCTGATCCATGTACCAGACGTGTAATCTGGTGGTGGGGAGCTCTTAGGAACTCTAGAAAGTCCCAGAGAGCTGGGATGTGAGAGGCTCCCGGAACTGGGTGGTGATCTTAGCCGAAATGCCCAACAGTGCGGAGATGGAACCTGGAAAGACCACCTCCAGTTAATAGACAGGGCCCCTAGTGTCTCTAAAAACAACTGACTGAGACACATGCAGATAATTATAGTTAATCATTGGACGCATACAGAAGAGTTAGAGAAAAGTTTGAAAGAACTGAAGAAGATGACAACCCCATAGGATTACCAAGAGTGTCAATTAACCCAAACTCCCAGGAAGATCTGAGAGACTAAGCCACCAGACAAAGAGCATACTTGGGCTAGTCCATGGCCCCTGGCACATATGTAGCAGAGTATTGCTTTTTCCAGCCCAGTGGGAAAGGATAGACTGAATCCTGGAGAGACTTGATGCATCAGGGATGCTGGTGTGGGATATGTTGAGGTGAGATGGGGTGGGTGTCTTGTGGAACACCCTCTCAGAGGAAATGGGGAAGATGAATGGGTTGAAGAACTGTAGGAAGTGGGATCAGGAGGTGGGATATTTGGAATGTAAATAAATTAAAATAAAATACAAACTTACTGCAGCATCAATAGCTAGTCAAGTCATTGCTTTCTTCATACTTGTCAGCAGTGTTGATGTTATGAAAATTTTAGAGAGAATATGATTTCATTAAATGCATCCGTGTCTCAAAAGAAGGCATTCCAATTTTGGCATACTATTAATAACTCCAAAGATAAGCTAACGTTTTAGTGTGGGCTTTAGTCTGCTCATTGCCACATGCTTTCAAATAGTTTTTTATTAATAAATATTTCACTAAGTTTTGAAATTACACTTTTATTTAGCAAATGCTGTCTATTTTAATGTTTTGTGTGACTTTGAATCTTATGTTGACTTCTATCCCATTGTCACTATTTTTTCTACAGTCTCATGCAACATTAAACAAATGAGAAATTAAAATTTTCAAATCCCTACTTTTAAAAAGGTTTTTTGTTTCATAGCTCTTTTGACCTTAATGTTGAAACTTTGCTGGTTTTCTCAATATTAGTATCTGGTTTTGCCAATAAAGCATATTAATTAGGTTTACTTACCCAATAGTTAACTTAATTTTAATTTGTCTTGTTGTATTTATCTTCTAGCCATTCTAATCCAAAAGTTGTTAATCCAATCAAGACATGTTCATGCTTGCATCTCATGCAAACAAATATTATTTTTAATTTCCAGGTGCAGTATTTATAGTCAAGTGTTGGGAATGACTGTGGGTGAAGTTAACTGCCTTGTCAGCCAGAAGTCCTTACTAACAAAGTTTTGACCTTAGTGGAAAAGTCCTATCTTAGTTGAGATTTCTGTGGGAAAAGTTGAGGCCTGTATAGGAAAGTACTAGTCCCAGTTAAGAACAAATAGCTATAGATCTTGTGGACAGGTACTTAGCAACCCACTCTGTTTTGTTCCTCCTGCTGAACTTTTTTTACCTAGTCAATATCCTGCTTTGGGGAACAGGTGCTTTCCCCCAGAAACAAAGTGATTTCGCATCATTTTCACTCCCCATTTCCTGTTTCTATTGGTATAAAACCTGCCTGGGAAAAACAAAATTTGTCAGCTTGATCAGGTTTTTTGTTGTTGTTGTTGTTTTTTGTTTTTTTGTTTTTTTTTTTTGTCTTGCTGTCCATTCTTTGTGTTTCTTGTTCCCCATTCTCTCCTTAGGTGGTTTCTCAGACCCTGTTCGATTGTTTCATGGGTCAGGACTGTCGAGATTCAAGAATGCTCATGGTAAAAAGAAATTCTAAATGTTACTGAAGGACTCACCCATCTCTAAGCTCAAAGAAAAAAATTACCCTAATTCCTTCCAGGGCTGTGTCTAATGAACATTAAGATATTTTTCTAACAGATGCAGAATATAAAAATTCCTTCAACATATTAAAAACATTGTAGTTATTTGGTGAGTATATTGATGATTTTAATATTCTTACACATCATTGTCATTCACAAAGAACAATTTAACAAATTAAGAATCTGTTGAATAATGCCTTGCTATGTAGTATAAGAGGTAGCATAAGATTTTAAAATTTGAAAAAAGTGATTCAAAAAGCTTTAGTGTAGTAACCAATTGATTTAATATTAGTATTATAAAAACACAATAAGTATAAAAATCAAATCCAGTTTCCTCCCAGTCATCTAACATCTCTAGTTATTATTTCAGGCACTGAAATTCAGCATGTCATCTAATCCCAGATGCATAAAATGAAGACTATAATATCTTAAAATAGTATTGATGAATATGAGATACAATCTATATTAAGTAAAATTGTTACTTCACTTATGTTAATTTTATTAAGGCAATATTTTCTGATAGCAATCATACTTATTTTTATACCTTAGTAATTTTAATAAACAGGTATTTAATTTTCAAATTGGTAATGCCAGTTTTGAATTGATTTACCAAATCAGTTGAATTGTAAATATTTACCAATATTGGAAGATAACTAAAAGTTTACATTATTATATTAGTTATTTCGTAGTTGGAATGAACACATGTCTGTAATGAGATGGTCTCTTTGAAAAGAGAGATGTTATAACTCTAACAAAAAATTTGTTCTTATTCTTAAGTGGAGAAAACTTATTTATTAAGTTTCATAAAAATATGTTTTCCTCTTCATTCTCTTCCAGACAAAATGGTGTTGAACATAAGAATTCACAAGACTGTGGTAGCACAAATGAAACCTGTACAAGTTCAAGATAGATGAGATCCCAACACTTAGATGGGGAAATGTACATAGACTCTGTTCTAAATTGAGACCCTCAGGCATATGAAAGAACTCTTTTTTTTCTGATGGAATATTGCTGTGCATGTCATCCAAATTCCAGAGTTGACTAATACCTACAGAGAGTTGACCAACACATGTTATTTTTGTGGACTTCTTTGATGTTGTTTGTTTTGGCTTTCTCTCTCTCTCTCTCTCTCTCTCTCTCTCTCTCTCTCTGTGTGTGTGTGTGTGTGTGTATATGTGTGTGTGTTTTGTGTGTGTGTGTGTGTGTGTGTGATTTTCTGAGGCTTTTTGATTTCATGATTTTTTGTTGTTGTTGATTCAGGCTTTTTTGTTTTTTTTTCATTTAGAGAGAGAAAGAAAAAGAGAGAGAAAGAAAGAGAAAGAACATTAAATTGGGTATGATGGTTGGAGAAAATCTGGGAGGTATTCAGGGATGGGACACATGCTCAAAATATATTGTATGAAAAATTGTTAATAATAATAATAATACAAATTACTTTATCCTAATCTCTCTCTCTCTCACACAAACACAAATACACATGTAGTTATGTATACCTTTTAAATTCCCACAAATCATCATTGCAAAAAAACCTCTTAAGTTCTTAGAGCAGCAACAAGGCAGTTCATCTATTTTTTGACTCACCATGTTAACCCTCCAAAAATAGAGTAAATTCTGTTATTGAAACTCTTTGTTCAAATTAATGAGCTTTATTTTCTGTCAGACATAATTATCTCTATAAACTGGGCTTAGAAAAAAATAGCATAATATATGTAACAGGATAGGGTGTTGTCTTAGTCAGGGTTTTTATTCCTGGACAGAACATCATGACCACGAAGCAATTTGGGAAGGAAGGAGAGATTTATTGGCTTACATCACTAAGGAGGTCAGGTCTGGAACTCAAACAGGTCAGGAAGCAGAAGGTGACGCAGAGGCCATGGAGGGATGTTCTTTACTGTCTTGCTTCCCCTGGCTTGCTCAGCCTGCTCTCTTATAGAACACAAGACTACCAGCCCACAGATGGTCCCACCCACAAACGGCCTTTTCACCTTGTTCATTAATTGAGAACATGTCTTAGAGTTGGATCTCATGGAGGCATTTCCTCAACTGAAGCTCCTTTCTCTGTGATAACCCTAGCTGTGTGAAGTTGACATAAAACTAGCCAGTACAGGTCTATATACTATAAAATCTGCAAGACAATATGTTTTTTCAAGGGTTGCAGATTTCTAAAGATATTTTGGTTACTTTGGATTTGTAGGAACTTGACTGAATATTATAAAATTACTTACCAGAACTTCTCAGGGTACCCTTAAATGTGAGTCAAACTCTATAAAGTAGAGAGCATATCAAATACTCGAAATAGTTTAAAGCACAGCACGATCAACTTGAGTTTTCCATCAAACAGAAATGCATTCTTTTAAACTGAATTGGCTTTTATTTTATTTTATTTTATTGAATTTGGAAAAAAATATTTTCAGAAAGAAGGTGTTTATCATTAATCCCCTTGAGTTAAGGCAACATTAAATGGAGAATGGAGGCTAGAAAATGTAAGACATATTGAGAGAATTTGGATGTCTGTGGACAAAACATTTCATTGTGCATACATTTTATGTTTTTTTTAACATCTTATGTTCATATTTTTAATCACAAAGTCACAAGTCCTTGAAATGGAACTTTGTACAATGAAGTTCATACCAAAAATATATATGTTGAATTTGTTTAAAAATAAATTAACATACCTTAGAATTGGGAATGATTAAAAAGCTTTGGGAACTCTGTATGTTTTACATTCGCCAATGATACTAGTGTTGATGAAACATGGTCAAACGTTTCAGATACATTAACTGAGATATGATGTTACAGCTATGGTCCAGTGAAACTAGGTTACCTCTTGGACCAGTCATGAAATTTGGTGGCAATGTCTACATTTTTCTAAATTTAATATATGAAAGATGCAATACTAAGACAGTCTTTAAGAACAGCTGAGGCCAGAACTGTGTGACAGAGTTTGAATCCTGGCAAAGAAGCCCCAAGAGGCTGTTGCATGAAGTTATGAAGGTAAAGTTTAAGCTACTGTAGAGATTCCAGAGTATTAGAAAGGCCAGGATGATGGGACATGATCTAATATCTGGACAAGGACATCTGAAGGTGAGAAATGGAATCAGTTTAAATGCTGAGAAATTCTGTGTGTGCTGAAGATAGCATATGTAGAGGAATTGGGACACCAAAGCTGATTTCTCCATGGAAAGCCCCAGAAATGGAGGATTTCCTTTCTCTGCTTGATTTTGGCTTTTTGTATAATCATCACTTTCTATTCCTAATACTTATTTTTATTTTGTGATAATAGTTTTTACATTATTCTATTACGCATAGCAATAACATAATTTTTTACAAGATATCACAATACATTTTTTGATGTGGTAAAAATTTTAAAGACTATGAGGACTTTTAAAGTTGAACTGTATTTTGCATTATTAAACACACAGAGAACTTTGGAAATAAGGGTTGGTAGTTCATGTCTAAAACATAATGTGATGTGTCTATGTGACCGGTTAACAATGAATGAAGCTGTGATGGTTAATGTTATATACATAAAACAATATAGAATTGCCTGGGAGGGAAATCAGAATGAAGGATTGTCTATACTACTTAGTCTGTGAGCATGGTTGTGTGCCTGCATCTTGATTACTTTTAATTTATATGGGAAGAACTTCCCTTGTTGTGGCACCATTATTTACGATGGGGATTCTGGAGTGTATGAGAATAAAGAAAGCAAATTAAGTTCTAGTAACCATACACGCATCAATTCCTTGATCTATACTCTTGACTTGTGTCAAGTTTCTGCTACTTCCTGTTGCACTGATGCCCCAACAGTGATGGACTATAGTCTGAATTTGTGTGTAAAATAAACTTTCATGTATCTTGTTTTGGGCAGGATACCTACAGAAAGTTATAAGGTGCTAACATTCTTAATGCAGTTCATGCTTGCCTCAAACTTTCAATACTACTCCAATTTCTCTTCCTCAGTGCTAGTTTTTTTATAAGCCTAATATAATATGACTGAATAAATTTTCTTTTCATTTTTAAACACATTTATTATTATTATTATTATTATTATTATTATTATTATTATTATTACTACTACTACTACTATTATTTTTATGTGGTAGCATATGTGATCTATAGCACATGTGGAAGTCAGAGCATCACTTTGCTGAATGCAGTTCCCTCTTTACATTCATGTATGTTCTGAGAATGGAATGAAGGCCATCACAATTGCTTAGCAAGTGCTTTATTTGTTTAGCATCTCATTAACCTCCCGTTTTGTGTTTTTGTTTTGTTTTGTTTTTGATATTGTTTTTGTTTTTGTTTTGTTTTGTTTTGGACTCAGAACCTCCCTATGTAGCTCAGCATTGCATTGAACTTACACTCATCCTCCTGTCTTTCACGTACATAGATATTAGGTATGCATTATCATGACCAGTGAAGTTCATTATTTCTATGGTCTATCTGGACCACCGTGAACATTCAGTACTTGGTATTCCATATGAGCTACATTGGCATACTAACTTGCCTTAGTAAGGGATTGTATTTAGGTGATAAGACATTATGAACAACATCAACTGGGAGAGAAAATGTTTTGGTTCATAGTTCAGTTTGTAATTCATCATACATGAAAGTCACACCAGAAACCCTAGACTAGAATTTGGAGCAGGTAAGACCTGAAGTAGAGGACATGTAGAAAAATTGCATACTGGCATATTCCCCATGTTTTGATCATCCTACTTTTTTTTTTTTATAGCATCCAGTACCATCAGTCCAGAGCTGATACTGCCAACTGGGATATCCTTCTATAGAAATCATTAATTAATAAAATTCAACAAAGCCTTTTCCAGGCAAAAGTTTGGTGGGGTTATTTTCTCAATTGAAATTCAGTATTCTCAAATGGTTCTGGCTTGTGTGAAGTTGATATTGATTTAGACAGAAGAGGACATTAATGATTATAGCCATAGGCATGATGTGTTAAGGGTAAGAAATGTTGTCTTGGACTTATCATTAACAGGAAGGCTTGCAGCTGCCGAAGTAGATTTGGTAGAGTACTTTATTCTCATGCATGAAGCCTTGGGTTTTATCTCTAAAACTGTATCAAGTAGAGCATGCTGGTACCTCTCTTTAATACTAGCTGTTCTGGAAAATGAAAGCAGGAGGATCAGTGGTTCATAGTCATATTGAGCTATTAAGTGAGATAAAGGACAGTCTGAACTATATGGAATATATCTCGAAAGCAAGTAAGGATTATAATACTATATAATACCAACACACAAACAAAAGCCAGCTTATATCACATGAGACTGTGACTCTCTCAGTTTTATTTAAGCCTCCCCTTACATAATCCAATAGCTCTACCATTGATCTCTATCCACAGTTTACCAGTGGACCTCATGGCTGCACATGTCTAGGGTGTAATTTATTTTTTTCCATTTTTTATTAGGTATTTAGCTCATTTACATTTCCAATGTTATACCAAAGTACCCCATACCCACCCACCCCCACTCCCCTACCCACCTACTCCCCCTTTTTAGCCCTGGCGTTCCCCTGTACTGGGGCATATAAAGTGTACAAGTCCAATAGGCCTCTCTTTGCAGTGATGGCCTACTAGACCATCTTTTGATACATATGCAGCTTGAGACAGGAGCTCCGTGTTACTGCTTAGTTCATATTGTTGTTACACCTATAGGGTTGCAGTTCCCTTAGTTCGTGGGATGCTTTCTCTAGTTCCTCCATTGGGGGCCCTGTGATCCATTCAATAGCTGACTGTGAGCATCCAGTTCTGTGATTGCTAGGCGCTGACATATTCTCACAAGACACAGCTATATCTGGGTCCTTTCAGCAAAATCTTGCTAGTGTATGCCATAGCGTCAGCATTTGGAAGCTGATCAGGGGATGGTTCTCTGGATATGGCAGTCTCTACATGGTCCATCCTTTCATCTCAGCTCCAAACTTTGTCTCTGTAACTCCTTCCATGGGTGTTTTGTTTCCTATTCTGAGAAGGGGCAAAGTGTCCACACTTTGGTCTTCGTTCTCTTGAGTTTAATGTTTTTAGCAAATTATATCTTGTATCGGGTATCCTAAGGTTCTGGGCTAATATCCAATTATCACTGAGTACATATTGTGAGAGATTCTTTGTGTTTGGGTTACCTCACTCAGGATGATGCCCTCAAGGTCCATCCATTTGGTTAGGAATTTCATAAATTCATGCTTTTTAATAGCTGAGTAGTACTCCATTGTGTAAATGTACCACATTTCCTGTATCCGTTCCTCTGTTGAGGGGCATCTGGGTTCTTTCCAGCTTCTGGCTATTATAAATAAGGCTGCTATGAACATAGTGGAGCATGTGTCCTTCTTACCGGTTGGGGCATCTTCTGGATATATGCCCAGAAGAGGTATTGCTGAATCTTCTGGTAGTACTATGTCCAATTTTCTAAGGAACCGCCAGACTGATTTCCAGAGTGGTTGTACAAGCTTACAATCCCACCAACAACGGAGGAGTGTTCCTCTTTCTCAACATCTGCGCCAGCATCTGCTGTCACCTGAATTTTTGATCTTAGCTATTCTGACTTGTGTGAGGTGGAAGCTCAGGGATGTTTTGATTTGCATTTCCCTGATGATTAAGATGTTAAACATTTTTTCAGGTGCTTCTCTGCCATTCGGTATTCCTCGGGTGAGAAATCATTGTTCTGTTCTGAGCCCCATTTTTAAATGGGGTTATTTGATTTTATAGGGTGTAATTTATTTGAGTAGTGGCTCTGAGTCACCTAATTTGTGGAAGACTAGCAGATTTCATACTTTGGTTATGAGGCACCTCTTTTAAGTACATTCAACTCAAACTTCCTTTAAACTGATAGATAAAGCAAAGTACTTTTCCCTATTATTTAAATGTGTGTGTGTGTGTGTGTGTGTGTGTGTGTGTGTGTATGTGTTCGTACGTACATATGTATGTAAGGAAATGCACATGCCCACAGTTGCCAGAGGCCTCCTGAACCTCAAGGTAAAGGTGAGTGTGAGCTAACCAATGTGAGTCCTGTGTAAGAGCAATACTCACTCCTCATTACTGACCACTCTAAACTCAAAGTGCTTTTATTCCCTGGCAACATAATCATGCCCCTAAAAATAACTCTTAAATTATTTTTGTTTGGGGAAATTCTTTTTATACTTTCTGGTACTGATAGACCTTGTACTTCTGATATTGCTCATGATTCAGTATCCAAAGTAGAGGATTCATAAAGATAAACTACTGGTTCCAGTAATTTCATATTTTCAGACAGGATGTCATATAGCCTAGGCTGGCCCCAACTTAGAATGTAACCAAGGATAGCTTCGAACTTCTAATCCTTCCAATACTAACTTGTTCCATGCAAACCATTCTATTTTTGAAAGCACCCATAGAGTAAATATTATTTTTTGTCAAATTTCTATTTATAAAAGGTCAATTCAACTAAAGACTATGTCATTTATATTCGACCTCTTTTGTAATCTTGTAAAGAATTCTTTGACAAACTATATAAATCTGTTCCTGTGACAGTTAGGACCTCTATTCTATATCATGAAAGAAATATCTGTGCAGAGGGGTTTTACTTCACCAAAGTGGACAAATATAAATTTTATTAACTATCTTTTCAGAGTTATTTATTATCAGCTATCTTTGTCTGGGCATCTCTAAGGGATAAAGTTTGATGTCTTGCTTTATCTATATATTATTCAGTAATTATGTTAGGGATATTATATACTTATTATAACTGACATACATTATTCTGATAAATTAGAATAGAGCCTGGATAGCTATCTCAATATATTTCAAAAGCCCAAGTACACATATTTCAGGGATTCATATCTAGGGGCTAAACAAATTAAGTACAGGACTGAAAAATATTATTTCTGATAATTAAATCAATGGAAAACATATTCTCACAAAAATATACTTACATATTTTTACTATATTTGTTTGTAATCGTTGATAGCTAAAAGCAGGTGTTTTATCTGGGAAATGACCAAAGCACTGGTGTGTCTAGTGCATAGATTATTTCTCAGCAAATAAAAAACAACGAGAACTCCCACCTTATCCTCTCTTTCTCCATTTATTGTTCTCCCTCTGATACACAGACGCAAAATTTTCAATTAATAGGAACTCCTCTGTAAGTATCAGGAAAGTGCTACACACTACAAAACAAGCATTGGGAAATTTCCAGGACAATACTCTCATTTTAATTTTGTAGGAAAAAAAAACTCCCTTACATACCTTAAAGAGGCAGAGACTCACCCCTTCTAAACATAGGTAGAATAATAGGTGACTGTTGATAAATATTCTGGAGCAAAGCAGCAAGTGAAAAATAGGAAGAGAAGGAAGAGGAGAAAGGAGAGAGAAAGAGAGAGAAAGAGAGAGAGAGAGAGAGAGAGAGAGAGAGAGAGAGAATGTACTCAAAAGAAAGAAACCTTTAAAAGCCAGTGTTCATTAAGAATTTATTTATTTATTTATTTATTTATTTATTTATTTATTTATTTATTTATTTATTTTTTATTTATTTAATCTTTTCTTCATACTCCAGGTGTTATACCCCTCTAGGTCCCCCCTCTGATTGTTCCACATTCCATACCACCGCCCACCAATTCCACAAAATTGTCTTCAACCCCCACCTCACCAGAACTACCCAAGAGACTGTCTGTGGCCTCCAGTCTATTGAGGGTTTGGTGCATCTTCTCTGACTAAACCTAGACCTGGCAGTCCTCTGCTGTATGTGTGTTTGGGGCATCATGTCAGCTTGTATATTTTGCCTGATTGGTGGCTCAGTGCCAGAGAGGTCTTGTAGATCCAGGTTAAATGAGACTGCTTGTCCTCATACAGGGTTGCCCTCCTCCTCAGCTTCTTCCAGCTTTTCCCTCATTGAACCAGAGGGATCAGCAGCTTCTGTCCATTGGTTGGGTGTAAATATCTGCACCTGACTCTTCCAGTTGCTTTTTGGGTCATTCGGGTACAGTCATAATAGGCCCCCTTTTGTGAGCACTTCATAGCCTCAGTAGTAATGTAAGGCCTTGGGGCCTTTCCCCAAGCTGGGCCCCACCTTGATCCATTCACTGGACCTCATTTCCATCAGGCTCTTCTCTGTTTTTGTTCTTGAAGTTCTTTTTGACAGGAATAGTTCTGGGTCAGAGCTTTTGACATGGGATGGAAACCCCATCACTCACTTCATGCCTTCCTTATCTTTCTACTGGATGTGGATTCTACAAGTTCCTGCTTCCAATCTACAAGTTCCTACTCCCCACTGTAGGGCATTTCATCTAAGATACCTCCATTTGAGTCCTGAGAGTCTCTCACTTCCCAGGGCTCTGGTACATTCTGGGAGGTCCCCAACGCCATACTTCCATAGGTTGCCTGTTTTCATTCTTTCTGCTGTACCTCAGGGCTTCAGTTTTTTTTTTTTCTAACCAATACCTGATCATGTTCTTCTCTAGTATCTCTAGTACTCCTGGTCCCCATCCCCACTTGAGACCCTCCCACCACCCCCACTCGCTCTGTGATTTCTTTTTCTCCCTTCCAAGTGGGATTGAGGTGTCCTCACTTGGGACTTGTGGCTTGATAACTTTTTTAAGTTCTGCAGAATGAATACAGGGTGTTCTGCACTTTTTTGGTTAATATCCACTTATTAATGAGGATATACCATGCATGTCCTTTTGGTTCTGAGTTGCCTTACTCAGAATGATATTTCCGAGTTACATCCATTTGCCTGAAAAACTCAGGATGTCTTCGTTTCTTAATAGCTGAGTAGTATTTCATTGTATAAATGAGCCACATTTTCTGTATCCATTCTTCTGTTTTGGGACATCTGGGTTATTTGCAGCTTCTAGCTATAATAAACAAGGCTGTTATGAACATAGAAAAACATGTGCCTTGGGGCATGGTGGGACATCTTTTTGGTATATGCCCAAGAGTGGTACATCTGGGTCTTCAGGTAGACCTATTTCCAATGTTCTGAGGAATCTCCACACTGAATTCCAGAGAAGTTGTACCTGCTTCCGTCCCACCAGCAGTGGAGGAGTGTTCCTTTTTCTCCACATTTTCACGAACATGTGCTGTCATCTGAGGTTTTGATCTTAGCCAATTTGATTGGTGTAAAGTACAATCTCAGGGTTGTTTTGATTTGAATTAACCTGAGCACTAAGGACTTTAAACATATCTTTAAGTGTTCCTTAGCCATTTTAGACTCTTCTGTCTTGACATCTCTATTTAGATATATACCCCATATTTGATTGGTTTATTTCGTTTCTTGAGTTCTTTATATATTTTGGATATTAGCCCTTTATCAGATGTGAGGTTAGTTGAGATTTTTTTCTCCAGTCTGTAGGTTGATGATTAGTACCATTGCCTATATGGTTTGCTTACAGAAGCTTTCCAGTTTCATGAGGTCACATTTATGAATTGATGATCTTAGAGCATGAGCCATGGGAGTAGTTTTTAGGACATTTCCCTCTCTGTGTCAATGAGTTTATCTTCTATTAGATTCAGTGGATCTTATTTTATGTTGATAATCTTGATCAACTTGAAACTGAGCTTTGTGCAAGGTGATAAGTATGGATTTATTTTTATTTTTCAACATACAGACTGCAAATTAGAACAGCACCATTTATTGAAAATCCTTTCTTTTTTCCATCATATATATATATATATATATATATATATCTTCTTTCCAAATATCAAGTGTCTATAAATGTGTGGCTTTCTTTCTGGTTCTTCAGTTCTAGTCCACTGATCCATCTGTCAGTCTCTGTATCAATACCATGTAGGTTTTTTTTTTTTATCACTACTGCTCTATACTAGAGTTTGAGGTCCAGGATTGCTCTGAGCCAGGATAGCAGTGAAGTCACAGAGTAGGACCCTGGCAATGCCTTTAAAATCGAAATGTCTCAGGGCTTTCTAGCTCTCAAATTGTACTGAAATGCTGATGATAACTTCTAAAAAGTACTTGGTTTTTCTGAGGGTAGGCTGGCTTAGGTGATTAACACCTGTAGCCTAACAGAGGAGGATTAAGCAATGCAGCCTTTTTTCTAGCTCAGCAGGAATTGCTGGGCTCTAACTTTGAGCCAACAAGCCAGGTGTCACTGGAAGAGAAGGAATTTAGAGAAGTGATTATAGAAGTTATTACTAAGTTATAAAAATATTTTTATGAAATTTATATAAGGGCAAAGCAGAAAGATCCTAAGTGCGGAAAGGGAAAAATTCTTCTAAGTGAGTAAAAGGAAAAAAAAAATAGTCTAAGTGGAGAAAGGCAAAAAAAAAAAAATTTTTTTCTCTCTCGATTTTCCTTGTCTCTTTGTCCTCAGCACTTATAAATATTTCAGAATACATGACCTCATGTTACAAAGTTCATCAACTGTCTCAGATCAACAGGTTCACTGAAGTTATCAAACCATAACTATGATATTAGTGAAGTTTTGTATAGGTAAACCCAATCAATATTTTATCTTTTACCCTAGAACCTATAATAAATCATTAGTTCCCTTCTGATGACCTTTGGTTAATTGTTATACAACCTCTTGGAATGTGCTCTGAATAAGAGAAAGCCTAGTTACTATCTAATAGCAATTAGCCAGTGACACTAGGAAAACTGGCAGTTCTCATTGCAGTTTTGACTATCAGAAAAAGGACCTAATAGCCCTTTTAGTTTGGGGAGAATTTTATTGAGTATTTTGCATTGATATGCATAAAAGAAGTTGGTCTGAAGTTGCCTTAATCTGGAATCAATTCACCAATAAAAACAAATAGACTAACAGACTGGCTATATAAACAATACACAACATTTTGCTGCATAAAAGAAACCCACCTCGCCCTTCCACTCGACTCGAGACTCGAGCCCCGGGATACCTTGCCAGCAGAGTCTTGCCCAACACCCACAAGGGCCCACACGGGACTCCCCACGGGACCCTAAGACCTCTGGTGAGTGGAACACAGCGCCTGCTCCAATCCAATCGCGCGGAACTTGAGACTGCGGTACACAGGGAAGTAGGCTACCCGGGCTTGATCTGGGGCACAAACCCCTACCACTCCACTCGAGCCCCGGGCTACCTTGCCAGCTGAGTCGCCTGACACCCGCAAGGGCCCACACAGGATTCCACACGTGATCCTAAGACCTCTAGTGAATGGAACACAACTTCTGCCAGGAGTCTGGTTCGAACACCAGATATCTGGGTACCTGCCTTGCAAGAAGAGAGCTTGCCTGCAGAGAATACTCTGCCAACTGAAACTAAGGACAGTGCTACCCTCCAGGTCTGCTCATAGAGGCTAACAGAGTCACCTGAAGAACAAGCTCTTAACAGTGACAACTAAAACAGCTAGCTTCAGAGATTACCAGATGGCGAAAGGCAAACGTAAGAATCCTACTAACAGAAATTAAGACCACTCACCATCATCAGAACGCAGCACTCCCACCCCACCTAGTCCTGGGCACCCCAACACAACCGAAAATCTAGACCCAGATTTAAAAACATTTCTAATGATGATGATAGAGGACATCAAGAAGGACTTTCATAAGTCACTTAAAGAATTACCCTGAGAGCACTGCTAAAGAGTTACAGGCCCTTAAAGAAAAGCAGGAAAACACAGCCAAACAGGTAGAAATCATTAAAGAAAAACAGGAAAACACATCCAAACAGGTGATGGAAATGAACAAAACCATACTAGAACTAAAAGGGGAAGTAGACACAATAAAGAAAACCCAAAGCGAGGCAACGCTGGAAATAGAAACCCTAGGAAAGAGATCTGGAACCATAGAGGCGAGCATCAGCAACAGAATACAAGAAATGGAAGAGAGAATCTCAGGTGCAGAAGATTCCATAGAGAACATCGACACAACAGTCAAAGAAAATACAAAATGCAAAAGGATCCTAACTCAAAACATCCAGGTAATCCAGGACACAATGAGAAGACCAAACCTACGGATAATAGGAATTGATGAGAATGAAGATTTTCAACTTAAAGGGCCAGCTAATATCTTCAACAAAATAATAGAAGAAAACTTACCAAACATAAAAAAAGACATGCCCATGATCATACAAGAAGCCTACAGAACTCCAAATAGACTGGACCAGAAAAGAAATTCCTCCCGACACATAATAATCAGAACAACAAATGCACTAAATAAAGATAGAATATTAAAAGCAGTAAGGGAGAAAGGTCAAGTAACATATAAAGGAAGGCCTATCAGAATTACACCAGACTTTTCACCAGAGACTATGAAAGCCAGAAGAGCCTGGACAGATGTTATACAGACACTAAGAGAACACAAATGCCAGCCCAGGCTACTATACCCGGCCAAACTCTCAATTACCATAGATGGAGAAACCAAAGTATTCCACGACAAAACCAAATTCACACAATATCTTTCCACGAATCCAGCCCTTCAAAGGATAATAACAGAAAAGAAGCAATACAAGGACGGAAATCACGCCCTAGAACAACCAAGAAAGTAATCATTCAACAAACCAAAAAGAAGACAGCCACAAGAACAGAATGCCAACTCTAACAACAAAAATAAAAGGGAGAAACAATTACTTTTCCTTAATATCTCTTAATATCAATGGACTCAATTCCCCAATAAAAAGACATAGACTAACAGACTGGCTACACAAACAGGACCCAACATTCTGCTGCTTACAGGAAACCCATCTCAGGGAAAAAGACAGACACTACCTCAGAGTGAAAGGCTGGAAAACAATTTTCCAAGCAAATGGACTGAAGAAACAAGCTGGAGTAGCCATTTTAATATCGGATAAAATCGACTTCCAACCCAAAGTTATCAAAAAAGACAAGGAGGGACACTTCATACTCATCAAAGGTAAAATCCTCCAAGAGGAACTCTCAATTCTGAATATCTACGCACCAAATGCAAGGGCAGCCACATTCATTAGAGACACTTTAGTAAAGCTCAAAGCATACATTGCACCTCACACAATAATAGTGGGAGACTTCAACACACCACTTTCTTCAAAGGACAGATCGTGGAAACAGAAACTAAACAGGGACACAGTGAAACTAACAGAAGTTATGAAACAAATGGACCTGACAGATATCTACAGAACATTTTATCCTAAAACAAAAGGATATACCTTCTTCTCAGCACCTCAAGGGACCTTCTCCAAAATTGACCATATAATTGGTCACAAAACAGGCCTCAATAGATACAAAAATATTGAAATTGTCCCATGTATCCTATCAGACCACCATGGCCTAAGACTGATCTTCAATAACAATATAAATAATGGAAAGCCAACATTCACGTGGAAACTGAATAACACTCTTCTCAATGATACCTTGGTCAAGGAAGGAATAAAGAAAGAAATTAAAGACTTTTTAGAGTTTAATGAAAATGAAGCCACAACGTACCCAAACCTATGGGACACAATGAAAGCATTTCTAAGAGGGAAACTCATAGCTCTGAGTGCCTCCAAGAAGAAACAGGAGAGAGCACATACTAGCAGCTTGACAACACATCTAAAAGCTCTAGAAAAAAAGGAAGCAAATTCACCCAAGAGGAGTAGACGGCAGGAAATAATCAAACTCAGGGGTGAAATCAACCAAGTGGAAACAAGAAGAACTATTCAAAGAATTAACCAAACGAGGAGTTGGTTCTTTGAGAAAATCAACAAGATAGATAAACCCTTAGCTAGACTTACTAAAGGGCACAGGGACAAAATCCTAATTAACAAAATCAGAACTGAAAAGGGAGACATAACAACAGATCCTGAAGAAATCCAAAACACCATCAGATCCTTCTACAAAAGGCTATACTCAACAAAACTGGAAAACCTGGACGAAATGGACAAATTTCTGGACAGATACCAGGTACCAAAGTTGAATCAGGATCGAGTTGACCATCTAAACAGTCCCATATCACCTAAAGAAATAGAAGCAGTTATTAATAGTCTCCCAACCAAAAAAAAGCCCAGGACCAGATGGGTTTAGTGCAGAGTTCTATCAGACCTTCAAAGAAGATCTAATTCCAATTCTGCACAAACTATTTCACAAAATAGAAGTAGAAGGTACTCTACCCAACTCATTTTATGAAGCCACTATTACTCTGATACCTAAACCACAGAAAGATCCAACAAAGATAGAGAACTTCAGACCAATTTCTCTTATGAATATCGATGCAAAAATCCTCAATAAAATTCTCGCTAACCGAATCCAAGAACACATTAAAGCACTCATCCATCCTGACCAAGTAGGTTTTATTCCAGGGATGCACGGATGGTTTAATATACGAAAATCCATCAATGTAATCCATTATATAAACAAACTCAAAGACAAAAACCACATGATCATCTCATTAGATGCAGAAAAAGCATTTGGCAATATCCAACACCCATTCATGATAAAAGTCTTGGAAAGATCAGGAATTCAAGGCCCATACCTAAACATGATAAAAGCAATCTACAGCAAACCAGTAGCCAACATCAAAGTAAATGGAGAGAAGCTGGAAGCAATCCCACTAAAATCAGGGACTAGACAAGGCTGCCCACTTTCTCCCTACCTTTTCAACATAGTACTTGAAGTATTAGGCAGAACAATTCGACAACAAAAGGAGATCAAGGGGATACAAATTGGAAAAGAGGAAGTCAAAATATCACTTTTTCCAGATGATATTATAGTATATATAAGTGACACTAAAAATTCCACCAGAGAACACCTAAACCTGATAAACAGCTTCGGTGAAGTAGCTGGATATAAAATTAACTCAATCCAGTCAATGGCCTTTCTCTACACAAAGAATAAATAGGCTGAGAAAGAAGTTAGGGAAACAACACCCTTCTCTATAGTCACAAATAATATAAAATATCTCGGCGTGACTCTAACTAAGAAAGTGAATGATCTGTATGATAAAAACTTCAAGTCTCTGAAGAAAGAAATAAAAGAAGATCTCAGAAGATGGAAAGATCTCCCATGCTCATGGATTGGCAGGATCAACATTGTAAAAATGGCTATCTTGCCAAAAGCAATCTACAGATTCAATGCAATCCCCATCAAAATTCCAACTCAATTCTTCAATGGATTAGAAGGAGTAATTTGCAAATTCATCTGGAATAACAAAAAATCCTAGGATTGTAAAAACTCTTCTCAAGGATAACAGAACATCTGGTGGAATCACCATGCCTAACCTAAGCTTTACTACAGAGCAATTGTGATAAAAACTGCATGGTACTGGTATAGAGACAGACACGTAGACCAATGGAACAGAATTGAAGACCCAGAAATGAACCCACACACCTATGGTCACTTGATATTCGACAAGGGAGCTAAAACCTTGCAGTGGAAGAAAGACAGCATTTTCAACAATTGGTGCTGGCACAACTAGTTGTAATCATGTAGAAGAATGTGAATCGATCCATGCTTATCTCCTTGTAATATGGTCAAATCTAAGTGGATCAAGGAACTTCACATAAAACCAGAGGCACTGAAATTTATAGAGGAGAAAGGGGGGAAAAGCCTTGAAGATATGGGCACAGGGGAAAAATTCCTGAACAGAACAGAAATGGCTTGTGCTGTAAGATCGAGAATTGACAAATGGGACCTAATGAAACTCCAAAGTTTCTGCAAGGCAAAAGACACCATCAATAAAACAAAAAGACCACCAACAGATTGGGAAAGGATCTTTACCTATCCTAAATCAGATAGGGTACTAATATGCAACATATATAAAGAACTCAAGGTGAACTTCAGAAAATCAAATAACCCCCATACAAAAATGTGGCTCAGAACTGAACAAAGAATTCTCACCTGAGGAATACCGAATGACAGAGAAGCACCTGAAAAAAAAAATGTCCAACATCCTTAATCATCAGAGAATTGCAAATCAAAACAACCCTGAGATTCCACCTCACACCAGTCAGAATGGCTAAGATCAAAAATTCAGGTGACAGCAGATGCTGGCATGGATGTGGAGAAAGAGGAACACTCCTCCATTGTTGGTGGGATGGCAGGCTTATACAACCACTCTGGAAATCAGTCTGGCAGTTCATCAGAAAATTGTACATAGTAATACCGGAGGATCCAGCAATACATCTCCTGGGCATATATCCAGAAGATACCCCAACTGGTAAGAAGGACACATGCTCCACTATGTTCATAGCATCCTTATTTATAATAGCCAGGGCTGGAAAGAACCCAGATGCCCCTCAACAGAGAAATGGATACAGAAAATATGGTACATCTACACAATGGAGTACTACTCAGCTATTAAAAAGAATGAATTTATGAAATTCCTAGCCAAATGGATGGACCTGGAATGCATCATCCTGAGTGAGGTAACACATTCACAAAGTAACTCACACAATATGTACTCACTGATAAGTGGATATTAACCCAAAACCTAGGATACCTAAGATATAAGATACAATTTTCTAAACACATGAAGCTCAAGAAGAATAAAGACTGAAGTGTGGACACTGCCCCTCCTTAGTTTTGGGAACAAAACACCCATGGAAGGAGTTACAGAGACAAAGTTTGGAGCTGAGATGAAAGGATGGACCATGTAGAGACTGCCATATCCAGGGATCCACCCCATAATCAGCATCCAAACGCTGACACCATTGCATACACTAGCAAGATTTTATTGAAAGGACCCAGATGTAGCTGTCTCTTGTGAGACTATGCCGGGGCCTAGCAAACACAGAAGTGGATTCTCACAATCAGCTAATGGATGGGTCATAGGGCTCCCAATGGAGGAGCTAGAGAAAGTAGCCAAGGAGCTAAAGGGATCTGCAACCCTATAGGTGGAACAACATTATGAACTAACCAGTACCCCGGAGCTCTTGACTCTAGCTGCATATATATCAAAAGATGGCCTAGTCGGCCATCACTGGAAAGAGAGGCCCATTGGACTTGCAAACTTTATATGCCCCAGTACAGGGGAACACCAGGGCCAAAAAGGGGGAGTGGGTGGGCAGGGGAGTGGGGGTGGGTGGATATGGGGGACTTTTGGTATAGCATTGGAAATGTAAATGAGTTAAATACCTAATAAAAAATGGAAAAAAAAAAAAAAAAAAAAAAAAAAAAAAAAAGAAACCCACCTCAGGGACAAAACCAGACACTACCTCAGAGAAAAAGGCTGGAAAACAATTTTCCTAGCAAATGGTCTGAAGAAATAAGCTGGAGTAGCCATTCTAATATAGAATAAAATCAATTTCCAACCCAAAGTTATCAAAAAAGACAAGAAGGGACAGTTAATGATCATGAAAGGCAAAATCTTCCAAGATGAACCCTCAATTCTGAATATCTATGCTCCAAATGCAATGGCATCCACATTCATTAAAGAAACTTTAGTAAACCTCAAATCATTCATTGCACTGCACACCATAATAGAGGGAGACTTCACAACCCACTCTTATCTATAGAAAAATCGGGGAAATAGAAACTAAACAGAGACACATTGAAGATAAAAGAATTTATGAAACAAATGGATTTAATAGATACCTACAGAACATTTTACCCTAAAACAAAAGCATATAACTTCTTCTCAGCACCTCATGGTACCGTCTCCACAATAGACCATATAATCAGTCACAAAACAGGACTCAACAAAAATATTGAAAGTATCCCATACACTCTATCACATCACCATGGAGGAAGGCTGATCTTCAATAACAACATAAATAATAGGAAGCCAACATTCATGTGAAAGCTGAACAACACTCTACTCAATGATAACTTGGTCAAGGAAGAAATAAATAAGAAATTAAACACTTTTTAGAGTTTAATGAAAATGAAGGGACAATATACCCAAACTTATGGGACACAATGAATGTAGTCCCACAAAGAAAACCAACAGCTCTGAGTGCCACCAAAAAGAAACAAGAGAGAGCACACACTAAGAGCTTGACAGCACACCTAAAAGCTCTAGAGCAAAAGGAGGCAAATTTACAAGGGGGAGTAGATAGCAGAAAATAATCAAACTCAGTGCTGGAATCAACCAAGTGGGCACAAAAAGAACTATTCAAAGTATCAACCAAACCAGGAGCCTGTTCTTTGAAAGTAGTATCAAGATAGATACACCCTTAGCAAGATGAACTTGAGGGCACAGGGATAGTATCCTAATTAACAAAATCATAAATGAAAAGGGAGACATAAGACCAGAACCTGAGGAAATCCTAGGCATCATCACATCCTACTACAAAAGGCTATACTAAAAAAACCGGAAAACTTGGACAAAATGGACAATTTTGTAGACAGAAATCAGGTACCAAAGTTAAATCCAGATAAGAATAAAGATCTAAACAGCCCCATATCCCCTAAAGAAATAGAAGCAGTCACTAATAGTCTCCTAACCAAATAATGCCCAGGACCACCCACATGGGTTTAGTGTAGAGTTCTATCAGACCTTCAAAAAAGAACTAATTCCAACTGTTCTCAAACTATTTCACAAAATAGAAACAGAAAGTACCCTATTCAATTCATTCTATAGATACCACAATTACTCTGATAACTAAACCATATAAAGTCCCAACAAAATAGAAGACTTCAGACCAATTTCCCTTATGAATATTGATGCAAAAAATATTCAATAAAGTCCATGCAAACTGAATCTCAGAACATATCACAAAGATCATCAATAATGATCAAGTACGCTTCATCCCAGGGATGCAGGGATGGATTAATATAAGGAAACACATCAACGTAATCCACTATATAAGTAAACTGAAAAACAAAAACCGCATGATCATCTCCTTACATGCTGAGAAATCATTTAACGAAATCCAACACCCATTCATGATAAAAGTCATGGAAAGATCAGGAATTCAAGGCCCATACTTGAACATAATAAAAGCAGTATATAGCAAAACAGTAGTCAACATCAAACTAAATGGAGAGAAACTAAACCCAATCCCACTAAAATCAGGGACTAGACAAGGCTGCCACTTTCTTCCTATCTATTCAATATATCACTTGAAATCCTAGCCAGAGCAATTGGACAACAGAAGTAGATCAAGGGAGCACCATGGTCCCTGGACCGGGGGATTCTGTGGACACCCACAAGGACCCACACAGGATCCTCCACGGGATCCTAAGACCTCTGGTGGGTGGAACACAGCGCCTGGTCCAATCAAATTGCCCAGGACCCTAGACTGCACATTATTATTATGCACATCCGATAGGCATGTGTGTGTGTGTGTGTGTGTGTGTGTGTGTGTGTGTGTGTGTGTGTGTGTGTTTGTGTGTGCATATAAGCGTGTAGGTATGTAGCACTTGTGACCAGAGGAATGCAATCATGCAGTGTCTTTCTTTATTTCTCTCTGCCATTTTCCTATGATGCAGTGTGTTGATTAGAATATCTTTTGCCCATGGGATGTGGCACTATTACAAGGTGTTGGCTTGTTTGAGGAAGTGTATCATTGTGTAGGCTTGCTTTTATGTAGTGCACAATCTCTGCCCAGTGACAAAAATTGATCCTCTTCCTTGCTAACTGTGGCCACAAGCTTCCACATTGTTGCCTTCAGACTAAGATATAGACCAATTACTTCGTTCCCCAGCACCTCCTCTTCCTGGATGCTGCCATGCTTCCTACCAAGATAATAATGTACTGACCCTCTGAATCTGTAAGACAACCTCAATTAAGTTTTCCCTATAAGAGTTTCCTGTGTCATGATGTCTCTTCACATCAATGAAACCCTGTTGAACATAGGCAGTATGTTAGCCTAATTTTTAATGCTTACAAGATAATTGCACCCAGCATGCAAGCACAAAGTAAAGATGATGAATGAGTTTCTGTATTTTTTGAACTTCTGAATTTTTGAATGAATGAGGGGATTGGGAAAATTAGAAAGTTTTGGGAAGGAGATAGAGAGAGGACCTTTTGGGCTCCTGCCACTTGCTTTTGCATTCAATATATCTATTTTAAAACAACACCAACAACTAAAACAACCAACGACTGGGCATCCATACAACAGATTCAGAGAGAAGACACCAAAGGGCAATACATTCTTGTAAATCATTTTTCAGCTAATGTCTGGTGTATTGAGCCTAAGGATTTTACTGTCAAACCCTGATGATTAATCACTAGATTGTATCCCCTAATACAATGATGAATGACACTGTGGTCAATAGGACAGTTAACGTGTATAAATACATCGTTTTTCACACAGTCAGTTTGAATTGTTACTATATTTCCCAGTTTTTTTTTTTTTGCATTTTATCTCCATTAGTGTGTTGTTTTCAGCCCTCACTTGCTACATAGAAAACGGAATCTTTTACAATATATTTCATTTAGGGTGCACAATGGAACCTAAAGACTAATTCAGTCCATTTCAAAGTAGAGCTCTCTGTTCTCTTTCCAAAATTGAATTTAAACTGTTTTCAAATATATTTTGCAGTTGTGTGGCTTAGTTTAATTAAGATTGGGGGGGTTATTTCTCCCACAGTCCCAGTTGTCTAAAACTGGGAAAACTGTCTAGAAATGTTGTGGAACCTTTGTGACTGTGCCCTAGGAGAAGTAGATCCGTGGGGCAAGAAGGAGCGAGCTGGGTGGTACTGAACTCAATCTTGGATTCTAAATCCAACCAAATGTGAGAAGGGCCCATTCAGGCTCTCAATGCCACAGATGAACTTGTTGTTTCCTCCTATGTTCTCTTTATCATGACAGTCTGTTCCTCGTGAGTGTTTGCCATATACATCTCTTCCTGAACATTGATTGTGTCAGGAGTTTTGACAACTTGACTTAAAAATAAGTATTGTAAGTGTACATCTGTTTCTCCACCTCTTCCTCTTCCCCCTCCCTCCCTCCCTCCCTCCCTCCCTCCCTCCCTCCCTCCCTCTCTCTCTTTCTCTCTCTCTTTCTCTCTCTCTCTCTCTCTCTCTCTCTCTCTCTCTCTCTCTCTCTCTCTCTCTCTGTGTGTGTGGGTGTTGTGTCAAATATATTGCTGTCAATTTTGCCTTCATGTATTTTTTTAATGTGTGTGTGTGGAATGATTTTTCACATTAAAAATTATTCTCACTTTTCATAAATTTCAGTGTAATCTTCAATTTTAGGGAGATAAGCTTCCAAATGGCTTTTTTTCTGGAACTCAAGAAATTGGAATGCTCCATAGATTTATGACCTGAGTGAGAATTTTCAATAGGTTCCCAGTGATGCTGTGGGGCCATACTTAAGATCTGTGTAGCAGCTAGAGGAGCCTCTGTGTTCTTTGAGCCCTGCATTTAGAGAATAACTACGAATTGTTTGTACAGTTGGCTCTAGCATAGAGACTCTTCTTTAAAATTGTTTTCTCTTTCTCACTAGATGCCATGCATTGGAAAGTCCTTCCACATGGAAACTACTGACCATATTTAATGGTGGAGAAAGGAGATTCACAGTAAATTATAAATGAAGAAAAAAAAGTTACAGCCCTATAACTGATACTCCCACAGCTAAAGCTGTGTGGAAGCATGGAGAATGTTGGAGGACTTGCAAAATTTGTTTGGATCTCATTCCTCCTCATTGCTCACATAATTTAGTACTTAATATCCTCGTGATTTCATAGATATATTTTTCTAAATACTTCTTAATTAAGTTGTGTGAATGTGTGTAACTCTGTGAATGTCTCTGTGCATATCTCTCTTTCTATGTATATTTTTCTCTGTCTCTGTGCCTACTTGTGTGTCTCTGTGTGAATGTTTATGTGCATGTCTCACTCTGTATGTCTAAGTTTCTCTGTCTTTCTGTCTCTGTCTGTCTATCTATGCCTCACATCTAAACTCATTTCTTCTCCTTGCTTACCTTCTTCTTCTATTGTTTTTCCTTCTTTGCCTTATCCTTCTCCTCCTTATTCTTTTCTCCTTCGCCTTCTCCTCCTACTCCTGTTTCTTTCTTTCTTCTTCTTCTTCTTCTTCTTCTTCTTCTTCTTCTTCTTCTTCTTCTTCTTCTTCTTCTTCTTCTTCTTCTTCTTCTTCTTCTTCTTCTTCTTCTTGTTCTATGCCTTTGACTTTTCCTTCTCTCATTCTTCTTCTCTCCTTCTCTCCTCCTTATTTAACCTTCTCCTTTTCTACTTCTCCAAGTCCTTCTCCTTCCTTTTGCTCTTCCTCTTCCTCTTCTCTTGTTCTTCTTCCTTCTCCTTCTCCTTGTCGTTCTGCTCCACCCATTCCTCTTCCCTTCCTTCTTCTCCTCTTCCTCTCCATATTCTTCTCCTTCTCTTTCTTTTTCTCCTTCTACTTTTTTCTCTATCTCACCCTCCCTCACTCCCTCCTACCCTTACCCTACCCTCCCTGATGCATTCACAGACTCTCCTCCAGTACTACTGGTCATTTGAATTTTGTCTTGCCAAGCTATGAAGACAAGGATGGTCTCCTGAGGCATCCCCTGTTACTGGTCTTTTCCATATGTCTTTTCAATTGTCCTTTCACTGTTTTACAGATTTCTTCTAAGATCATTTTACCCCACCCCACCTCCATGCCTTGATTTCTTCTGGTGGGAGTCTCCAGAGTTTCAAACTCACATCCTCTCTGATGGTGTTCTGCCTGAGAAACCACAAAATCTGTAGGCTAGAGTTAAATTTGATCATTGAGCTTGGGGCATTGTGCTATGTACCAAGTGCCTGGTCTCCAGTCATGCTGAAGTCCTTAAACCTGATGAAACCTAATGGGTCGTAATTTTCACCTACATGGGAAGGAAGGCATTTCCTCCGTATTTCTGGAACCCTGGCTCCTGGTGAATTTACCAAACCCACAAGCACTCCCGCCCTGCAGTGGCTAATGGCTAGCAGTCACATACAAAATGACCAAAGGTTCTGATTTTCAGGTTAGATAACTTCTAGTTACCTAGCAACAGCAAGATAACAAGCCCAATATATGAGAGGCTACTTGGCCCTACATCAGTCTCTCATTCTTTCTCTCTCTCTCTCTCTCTCTCTCTCTCTCTCTCTCTCTCTCTCTCTCTCTTTCTCTCTCTCTCTCTCTCTCTCTCTCTGTCTAACTTTTACAATCCTTACTCTCTGTAAACTTTTACCTCTTTCTCTAAGCGTTCAACTTTCTTACTCTCTAACTTGCTTTCTGTCTTTCCTTCTATGTCTTTCCCCATCTCTCCTTTTGGCCATAGCAAGTCTAACAATCTTTTTACTCTTTTTTTTCTCCTTGCTGTCTAAAATAAAGCTCTAAAACATTAGACTGTCTATGTTTTTAGGCCCAATATGGGATGCCAGAGACAAAGAATCTGGTACCATTGTCTTCCCCTAGTTCACCCCCATCCGTGTAGTTTCAGTGGATTTACACAGCCAGATGCACAATCAGGTATGCATGGTAATTATCCTTCACTCCTCCCATGTCAGCCTTCACAGAGCACAGAACCTTCTGCCGTCCATGTTCTCTCTCACTTCACCAACTTGCCCTACACCCACAGTTTCACACTGGACACTTAACATTACTACAAATTATTAAAATGTAACTGCATTTAAATTTAAAAATCATCTCCTCATTTGTGTTGGTAACAATCCAATACTTAACAGATATTTGTTAGTAGTGCTTACCTGTTGACATTGATACCATGAACTTCTTATTACTTCTGGTGCTATGTGATTTTTTTTTCAAGCAAGATGAGGACTTGAACAATTTCTGAAATCATGTCTTTGGACTCACAGCACTTACGTGATGTAGTTCTAGTTTCCCAGAGACTTCCAGTATCTGTGATGAGCCATGAACTTGGAACATCTGCAGCATGACCCAGAGTTTCATTACACTGAGCAGAGAGATCTCAAGATTTGATTGCTTTCTCTGTCCAAAGTATATATATATACGATTAAATTACAACTGCATAGTGGTTTTTATTACTCTGTGTTATTATCATTTCAAATCCTCTTATTTCTTGGCTGAGTTGCTAAATGGTACCTTGTTCTGTGAACCAGCTGCCATTTTTGTTCTAAAGCGATTTGATGGATCTTTTCAGCTTTCCTAGTTCCATTTACTGAGAAAGGTAGCTTCTCTCTGAGGTTATGGTCTCAGAAGTTGTTGGATGTTTCAAACCCTTCCCTGGAATGTCTGGGACTCTGCAAAAAAGGAATTAAGAATTTTGAAACAAAAGTGAGGAACTACTTGGTGTCTTCTTCTTGTCCTGTGAAAATTCTGAGATCCATTCTTACAACTGGAAATATTCAAACACATTAAAATTATTCTACAATGAGAAAATCAACTGCATTATAATCCTGATACTTACTGACACATGAGTTATAAGGATGTTCTTTATTAAAAAATCAATTAGTTCTTACACTCTTTATTTCGTTCTAGAACACATTTTCCCCCTTTTAACAGCTGAAAAATCTATTTTACTTCAATTTCATTTTTAAAAATTCGTATTATTTTAAAAATTTTAGTGGTAATTGTAATAAGTATCTATAAAGTGTTGCAGATGGATCATGCCCCCTCTTTATGTGGCTAATGGAAGGTTATTTTAAAAAATTCTTCCTAATGAACATCTATTCTTGTTGTTGTTTTTGTTGTTGTTGTTATTGATGTTGTTAGATGTTATTACTTGACTTCAGGAATGTTTAATGCTAATGAGGGTCTTATTGTTCTCCAGATGTCTCCTTTCACCCTCCCAATATATATAATATATATGTATATATACATATATGTTTGTAAAATGTGGTGAGTCCCTGTATGCACATTATCAAATGTTTCTGATTCAACTTGTGCACAAAGCAATCTACATTTTGTCTTTTTACATTGGTGTTCTTTTGCAGGGAAATGAAATACCAAAGCCTATCTGAAAGTAAGGATTTTTCAAAAGACTCATTTCCTTGGGAATTCTAAATAAAAGTTTATATTCATTATGGAGAATGTATTATGAGCTTGTCAAGAGCATTTGAATATGAATTTCTTTCCTGTTATGTTTATTTTTCTTTGGTGATTTGAAGTGGAAGCTACTCACAGGAAAAAAAAAGAGAGATATCTAAAACTACTTCTCATTATCTCACTTTCTTTAAATTGAGATTTCTGATGTTGAAGAGGAATGAAGTGAGTGTGCAGATTTTGTCCACATAACTCCTAAAAGAAAGAGTAATAGTCATGTTCCACAAACACATGTATTCAACACCCCAATTAAATTGCATGGGTACTGGCTGAATCTAAAGTCCCTGTAAATGAATGTGTGTGTGTGTGTGTGTGTGTGTGTGTGTGTGTGTGTGAATGTTTCCATGTGTGTGTGTGTCTGTGACTCAGTATATCTAGGTGTATATGTACATGTGTGTGTTAGGATTATATTGCTGTAAACAGACACACTTATCAATGCATGTTTTATTAGAAAACCATTTAATTGGGGCTGGCTTACAGGTTCAGAAGTTCAGTCCATTATCATCAAGGTAAGAATATGTCAGGATCCAGGCAGGCATGGTTCATTTGGAGCTGAGAGTTCTATAACTTCATCTGATAGCTGCTTGGAAATGAATAGCTTCCAGGCAGTAGGCAGAGGGCCTGAAAAGTCTGTTCCCACAAAACACCAAATGTGTTTTTGAGTGTTTATGTGAGTATTAGTATGGGTTTTATTGCCATGAAGTGTCACCAGGATCATAGTAAATCTTGAACACTTTGTAACTTCTTTTCAGAGGTTTACTTCATTATTGTCATGGCTGGAAACATGGTAGCCTTCAGACAGACAAAGTGCTGGAGAAGGAGATGAGTTTTAGGTCTTGATATACAGGAAGCAGATGGAGACTGTGTCAAACTGGGGATTGCTTAAGGACAGCAGACCTCCAAGCCTACCACCACATTGTTACATTTCTCCCAACAAGATCACACCAACTCAACAAAGACACATCTCCATCAGTGTCCCAACTACTCCACCAATGTCACACCTCATGAAACTATTTCACACTTCCTGAGAGTGCCACACCTATTGGCACTATTTATTTGGGCCCATTAACATTATTCTTAAAACTGTTCAATGGACAAAAGGTAACTTTAATGAAAGAAATAAAGAATGTTTCAAAAAATAAACAGGAGTATGTATGTCTTGGTTACTGTTCTATGCTGTGAGAGACATCATGACCAAACAAACTTATAAGAGGAAACATTTAATTGTGGTCTTAGAGTTCCAGAGGGCAAGTCCAGGATATCATGGTAGACACCATGGCAACACAGAGGCAAAACATGTAGAGCAGTAGTTGAGAGCGAACAACTTATGATGGAGATGGCAGAGAGTAATGAAAGAGGGAGAGAGAGAGAGAGAGAGAGAGAGAGAGAGAGAGAGAGAGAGAGAGAGAGAGAGAGAGAGAGAGAGAGAGAGAGAAAGAGAGAAAGAGAGAAAGAGAGAGAGATAGAGAGAGTCTGATGGGTTTTTGATATTTCAAGGCTCTGTGACAAATCTCCTTTAATAATAAAGCAACTCCTAATTCATTCTAAACAGCCCATCACCCGGAAAACTAACACATTTGGACGTGTGATCATCTGTGGCACACAATTATTCAAACGAATAAAGGAATGAAAAAGAAAATGATATCAACTAATAAGTGGCCATGACACTTGGTAGTATAGTTTATATCATTACTTTTCATTTCTCTCAGGTTAGGGTTATTTGCATAACATATTTCTGATCAGCAATCATTCTCAAATAATCCAAAGGCATCCTAACCCCACCACACACACACACACACACACACATTTCTACTTGATTAACGATATTGGCATTACTTATTTTTATGGAAACATATCCCTTATTCCTGATTTAGTTCAAATCGTGGGAAATGTTGATGTATAATTAATTCCTATTCATAATGGGATAATACAGAAGTCAACAATATTGAATCCATTGTTTCTTGGAGCTGAAGATTTTCCATCGATTTAGTAAAATATAAATATGATTTTAAAAGAAGGCAACACCCTGAAAAAGTCTTATTTTCATCTTTTCATTATTTACAGACCATTCTGTGGTATAAATAGGAATCTAGAGGAAGAAAGGTGTTTAAAGTCACTGACACACACACTTAACTTAGGTTTCCTTTGCACAGGAAGAAGATATATCAATCCTCTATATATGGAGAGTTTCTCCAGGACCATTAATATATAAAAGTCTTCAGGTCTCTAGGTTAAAACAACATTGCTTTTGCCTATAATTTATGCAAAGTAACCTCTTTTATACAGTTATCATATTGATGTGTGTATGCATACAGAATTATACAGGTAAGTCCAGAGGATAGGGAAGGGTATACTGTTTTCTGCTACTTCACTCCCTAATTTTCCCCTTGTGACAGGGTTTCTTGCTGAGCTAGGAGTGAGGCTGACATTCAGGAAGCCACAGTCATTCTTCTGTCTCTGCCACTCCAATTCCTAAGCACTGGTGTTTAGGTAAATGTTTGACCAAACACTTGGCTTTACCACTGGGCCATCTCCCTAGATTCTTCTTTATTTTAAATAACCTCTGGATGACTTTTGCCCTCAATGTAATGAAACTGCTCTATAAGAATTTGTTATTTAGAAGATGGCAATATAAGTGGTCTGTGTGTGTTCAGTACATGGTATATTAAGAACTACTTTCCTTAATACCTTGAGAATTGCATACAAATATTTTGATGGAATTTACTTTCCAATTATTTTAGTAACTCCTCCCAGAACAAAACCTGGCCCACTCCCACCTAACTCCTCCTGCCAACTTCATATCTCGTCTTCTCCCCTTTGTTACAACCCATTCAAATCATTTGTGTTTCCCATAAACTCTTAGACATCTGGCTTCCAGTAGAGCATGAACAATCTATAACCTTCAAAGTCAATACCTTTGATGAAAACTTACTATTCATCCTTCATCAACTTTCTATACCTTATCAGATAGCGATAAGGGATAGTGAGCCTTCCCATTCAGTGATGGAAGACAGAATGTCCTGATTTTGTGCAGAAAGACACAGTTTTTCTCTTACCTCTGTGCCTTACAAGATTTTCATTCTCTTCCTTGAGGATTTCTAAGTTTCAGCTCCTCTACTTCTTGCCTCTTTCTGTGAGTATTTGTGAATATGCATGTGTGTCTATATTACAGATGTCTCAGTATATATACAACTCAACTCATAGTGGGATTTTGCAATTAACTGCTGGCACTATCTCACACTAGACCATAATCCTTAATGCAGACTTGGTGTGGGTAAGTACCAGAAAGGAACTGGAGATTGCTAGATATCTTCAGAGTTAGTTGTAGTATAGGTGAAGTTTAGACTTCTGACCTTACATTCTGGCTAGCCCCTATGGGTTTAAGATGCATGGATAAGGGATCAAGATCCTGAACTTGGATTGCATTTTTCTCCTTTTTGAACAAAACAGAGATATCCTTGAAGAGATAGATGGATCTTATCACTTTGTTTCAAATAAAGAATTCTGTGGTTAAATTGTTTTGAAATGTCAGTCATGGGTCTTAGATGAAGGCTTTGGTCCACAGTACAATGTTCATAGGTAGTACAATATGCACTCTGAAAAGTGATTGGAACCTGAGGGCTTTAATCAATGAGTTAATCAATCAATGGATATACAAGGAATGGGTAAGAAACTTGTAAATGAACGCGGTCATTTGGACATGTCTTCAAAGCTGTTTATTGTCTTTGGTCCCTTCTTGTGTTAATGCTGACTAGCTGCCAATAATTTGAACAATTGTGCTGCTTCATGCCCCTTTCATATTCATGTGATCATGGATCCTTCTTTCATTTGTGATAGTAACATGTCAGGTTCAGAGGAAACATTGCTTAATTCTTTAATTTTTTTTTCTAGAAACGGCATGCTAAGTGTAGAACCAATGTTACCTAGTTGTTGTAGTTGGAATATTCAGCCATGGTATCTGTTGTCTTTGAGACTCAAGAACTTTGCTGCTACCCACACCACTGGTCTTTCTTCTGAATTCACTATTGTATTTTAGTAGATTTCAATATCATATGAAGTACCAGAAAATGAGTGAAAAATGACAGTGGTGAAATGTGTTTAGAATCATTAAATTACACACTTAAAAATAAATAAATCAATGGATTTATTTAGTATATAAATCAAACTCCAATAAAACTTCTGAAAAGGCTTAACCAAATGTGATGCTTCTCATGTGAGTTGTTATTTGTCATAGCACCTGTGATTTAGCTGTTAATAGTACTGGGTTTTATTACTTATGAATCAGACACCAATACATCCATGAAGGGGTTACACTCCATTTCCTCAGGAGAAAGAAATCAATTAAAAGTCATTGGATTTCTTGATGAGAATTTTTCTGGTCAAAGCTGAGTTGGCAGGAAGTTGGACAGACTGGGGTGTCTCCTAGAAAGTGTAACACAAATTAGAATGTAGGTGTTGTGAGGCTATAAGGCATATTCACTACTTGTCACCTATTATTGAGTATTCTTGCTGTTGGAGGTACTTACCCTTCACTTCTGCCATGGAGGGAAGTGGGTCTACACCTAGGCAGAATGAGGAGATTGTGATGAGTAATGTTTGTGTGGGTTATGGAGCAGGATAAACCTTAATGTGCTGGGATTTTATTTATCTCCAACTTGACAATCTAGCGTCACCTTAGGAGAGAGAACAATTGAAGAATTGTCTCTATTCACTTGGTTTTTAGGTAAGTCTATGGGACATTTTCTTCATTGATGGTCGATGTGTGAGGGTAGGCAACTGTGGGTAAGCTCATCAGTAGTCATTTATAAAAGGAAAGATTTTACTCTGTATTTAAAATAAAATATTCGATCAAGCCACATGATTTTTGGTGGTTTGAATAAGAATATACCCTATAGATTCATATATATGGATATTTACTCACCAGGGATTGGCAGTGTGTTTAAGGATTAGAAGGAATGAGAGAAGATGTGGCTTCATTGGAGGAAGTGGTTGTGTCAATAAGGGTGGTCTTTGAGTTTTCAAGAAACCAATGTAATGGCAGAATATCTGTTTCTGTCTAAGGATCAATAGTTCTCTATTGCTCCAGTGCTGCGGTCACTGACTTGATGTTTGACTAAACTTCTGTAAGTGTAATCAAACCCCCAGTTAATGCTTTGTTTCATAATAGTTGTTTTATCCATGATGTCTCTTCACAGCAATAGAACAATGACTAAGATAGGGTCAAGCAATAAGCACTCTTTCCTGGTAATGCTTCAAGTCCCTGTTTTGCCTTCCTTGGTAATAGTCTGTAACATGTAAGCTAATAACCCTTATATTCCCAAGTTATGTTTGATGTTAGTATTCTTCAGTGTGAGAAAGAAGCAAACTAGAACAATTGCATGTCATTATATACATGAGAATATCTTACCTTTAAATTAAAATAAAATATCTACACATTATTTATCCTTATAGGATAAGTGACAGTGGTAGTATTAGATATTTTTTTCCTCTAAGAAATTGTCTTACTTAAGGTTTCTATTGTTGTAAGAACATACCATGTCCAAAGAGCTAATTCCATAGCAAAAGTTTTATTCAGCTTATATTCCACATTGCTGTTCATCATCAAAGTAGTTTGGAAAGAAACTGAAACAACACAGGTTCCTGGAGCCAGAAGCTCATGCATAGGCCATGGAGTGGTGATGCTTATTGACATGCTCCTTAAGTCTTGCTTCCATAAGGAGCACAAGACTACCACCACAAGGGTGTCCCCACCCACAATGAACTGGGTCCTCTCCCACCAATTAAGAAAATTCCTAAAAGCTTGATCTTAATGAGGCATTTTCTCAACTGAGGCTCCTCCTCTTGCAAGACTCTAGATCTTTTCAAGTTGCTATGAAACCAGTATGGCACTCTGAATGTAGTTGGCCTATGAGGAGGTGTGGCCTTGTAGGAGTGGGTGTGGCCTTTTTGGAGGAAGCATATCACTGTGAGGCTTTAAAGCTCTGCTCAGTGTGGAAGACAACATCCCTGCATGCAGAAGACTCTAAGCTTCCTCTCCACCACTACATATGCCCAGACACTTGCATGTTCACTTCCTTGATGATAGTGGACTGAACCTCTGAAACTGCAATGAAATGTTGAAAAGCCCTAATGAAATGTTTCTAATGAGTTGTCTTAGTCATAGTGATTTTTCACAGCATTGAAACCCTAATTAAGACATCCAGCTAGCATAGAAACTCTCCCAGATATCAAAATTAATCAACAATAAAGAGTATTTTCAAGTCATTTGGCATTCAAACTTATTCTAGAGAAAAAACACAAATGATTGAGTCCATGACAAGCCTGACTAAAAACAAAAACAAAAAACAATACAAAAACAAACAAACAAAAAACAAACAAACAAACAAAACAAAAACAAACGAAAAAACCTACAACAACAATAAAACCAACCAACCAACCAAACAAAAGAAACACTCAGAGTGCATATGGGACCCATTAAGACCCCCATGAAGCACAGGGGCTACTCAGGAGTAGTGACCAACATATTGGGCAACCTCATAGAGTTTGAAACCCATGAGAACTGGCATAGAAAAGAGATCAGCACATATGCATTGAGTACACCTTCACTGTTTTATGAGAAGGAGGTCACACATAAATTTGAGACAGGAATTTCCAGGGAATAGACAGGCTGAAATGGTACATAGGTATGTTGGGAGTCAGATGTTTGGAGGAGAGCCAGGGGAACAGGCCAGTGGTGAGCTTTTTGATGGTCATCTGGGGCACTCAACAGAGAACTCCAAAAGATCACAGGATTCATCCCAGGCAAAGATTGCACAGGGAAAGAACTCAGGATCCACGCCCCACCATATATTATCTCACAGTTTATTCATTTTCTCTTTTAAATTACTCTTTGATCTGATCAGCTGGCTATTTGTTAAGAAACCAAAGAACCTAATGTGGATATGCCCAATTTTAACTATTTGCACAAAATTTCTATTCTTCCTGGGTCTCCTGCTTCACATTTTGAGAACTTCATCTTAGAATTCATTTGTCCCTCAGTGTCCTCTAGTCCTTTGTGTGTCCTTTATTGTTTTTAAAGGTCACCATCAATTTAATCTTTCTTAACTTCTACCTGGTCTCTTTTCTGCATGTTAATATTGGATTTCTTAAAAAGATATCTTAATGGGAATAGATGACCATGTTGTCAAGAGCACTACTGTACCGCAAAAAAACTGGATTTGTTTTCTTGAATTCATATCCAATGGTTAACAATCAGCTTTAATGCCAGCTCCATGGGATCTGACAACTCATGTCTCTGTGGTCACCTATACTCTCAAGCTCATGCCCTACTCCCACCCATATAAATAAAGATAATAAATCTTAAAATGAGAGACAAGTTTCATTTGGTTTCATTATTCAAATGAAACCTTATTTTGTCTGATTTCTGAATCTCTTTGGATCAGTTTTCTGGGTTGCACTTTGTGTAACAAGGCCACATTCCTTTTATCTATCACTCTTTCCCCAACTTGTTGTTTCTCCCTCAGACTTCATACCAGAGATTCTATCTATGTCCTGTCTTTCTCTGCTTCTTCCTAAAAATCCATTTTTTGCTGCCATCCCTGCTCCTCTAAGTCATATCTCCAATTCCTTGCTCACTATGCAGACCACAGAATCTAAGTCCTGTCCATTTTAGCCTGTGTGATATTAGATGTATGCACTGTTCACAGCCTGCGTTGCAACTTTCATCTTCCTTTGATGTTCTTTCTACCATAGTCCATCTCTTCCAACAAAGTGTTCACTAAAAGCATGTCATGTCACACGTATTAATTTTTAGAACAAAACAAATTTTATTGACAAAGATACTGAGGTTGTCAAAGACCCATAGGTACCCAACACAGGAAAACAAACATTTTTTTTCAATCCTATAAGTTTACATTTCTGTACTTTGTGATTTTTTTAAATTTAAGTGATATTTGACACCAGAGTATAGACATAGATATGGAGGTCACCGAGAAATTTGATAAAGTACACAGTAGAATTGGCTAGAACTTTGTAAACAACCTTTCCGAACTTTTTGGATCCATCATCTCTGGTGTACTGCACCCAGGAACCTATTAAGAAGTCATTGTCATCACCTGATCTCGCCTCAGCCAGAGGGGTCTCTGGAATGATGTGGAGGTTACCTTCCTTGTAGTCATCCAGGAGCTGATAGACGTAGAGGACCGGATCCTTCTTGTAGGAAATGTAAAAATAGTCCTGTAAGAATGGCACCTGGGCTAGCACCATCCCACTCCAGTTGTCCTCAGAGCCATCTTTCCCCTCAAATTTGTGTTGTACCTCTCTGCCAACCAGTGCGCCTGCGAGGTGGACATCCCTCACCTGAGGAAAAACTACTTTGTGAGGCAAGACCTTAAGATTTAAAATCCTCTCATCGCTGTGGAGCTCCTGTCCGTAGACACTGTCAATTCCGTCATACTTCACCAAATAAAGAGAAGGGTTTGTTGGCAGTTGACCTAGAATGATGGCCTTCCAATGGGTGACAGGCTCATTACCTTCCTTCCACCCATGAGAAATTCTGCAGCCAACAATATTCCCCAGGGCCTGGGAAGAAGGCTTCCTCCTACTCTTCTTCTTGAGTGATGTCATGCTCAGACTCTTCAGATGTATTGTCTTCTACCTGGCTGTAGACCTGTTGTGGTAGATCACACTGTCTTGTGGCTTCCATTCCCTTCAAATATCATACTTGCTCATTGCCTGGGACTGAAGATCTTGCCCGTTTACACCAGACACAATGCTGTTGCCTCTGTCATATATATGAATTCCTGATGGGCAATGGTTATGGGTTGGGAGTGAATGCTGGACCAAGACTCTTCTCTACGAGAACTTCTGAGCAGGTGAAGAAGACTATGCTAAACAGATTTGAGCTCCTAAAATTAATTTTATAAAAATAAGAAGTTAATAAGTCAGCCATGGTGGTACACGCATTTAATCCCAGAACTCAGAAGGCAAGGACAGGCAGATTTCTAAATTAGAGACCAGCCTGGTCTACAAAGTGAGTTCCAGGGCAGTCAGTGCTATAGAGAGGAACCCTGTCTCAACAACAAACAACAACAACAACATCAAGTAAAAGAAAACAAACGAAAATCAAACGAAAAACAAACAAAACAGAAATACAAACAAAAAATAACAAAACAAACAATCAAATGGAGAAGTTAATAGGAAGTGGTAGTGACCCATAACTTTAATCATAGTACTCAAGAGGCAGAGTGAGGCAGACCTTAGTGAGAGAAAGACTAGTCTGGTCTACACAGTGAGTTTCCTGACAGCCATATCTAAACATACAGAAACTCAAATAAAATTAACCAAGCAAGCAAACAAACAAACAAAGAAACAAAGAAACAAGGGAAACAAGGAAATAAAAATAGTGTAATTAACAAGTAATTCTCTAGAGCTCAGAATAACATACTCAGATCAACATTTATTTCTTCAGACCTGAGTAAATTTGTCTCTGATGAGGATCCTCTCCTTGAATTTCTATGTCAATTTAGGTGGTGCTATGACAATTACCCCCAATGATCAAGAAGAAGAGAAAAAAAAAAAAAAAGGCCAGAGGGGTCACCATGATTCTCTTGTACGCGTAAGCTCTGAGCTAAGTTCTTGCATTCACAAATATCTTCCCAGGGACACAGCACACCACTGTCCTTCTTTATTGTTTCTCCTGACCCAGCTTCAGAATTATTCGATGAAGCCATTGCATCACTGAACTCAAGAACAACTCAAAAAGTCGAGGCAATATCAGCCTTTTAGAACTAATAACTTCTAACATGCACATGGACAAACAGGAGCTTTGGCATTTTAGTGGAATTGTGATCTAGATATGGTTAGCAAGGATAATAAATTCAGGAGATAAACTAACCTAGACCATTCATCTCCCTTGCTAATAAACATGGGGAAAGTAGAATGTACAGTAACTCACTGTAGGAGAGAAAATTTTTAGCTTTCTGTAGCTATGAGGGTCCCAACTACTTCATAAATGTACTTACCAATAGAAAAATATCCTAGTCGTCAAGATCTCCTGATAGAGACCAGGCACCAAAAGCCTGTGGGAAAAAATGACCTGGCTTTGACACACCACTGTGAAGATAGTGAACTCACCTTGAATGGATTCTAGCACCTCCAAGTGGAATAGATGCGCAACCTCCAGCCAGTGCTCTGTGACATCACCCTAGTTCAGCTTACATCATAGAACCCCTCTCAGGCTGGTTCCTTCCCTAGTTACACTCAGAAACATTCAGCATCTCGAATTTACCTTTTCATATGGCCTCCTAGAAATAATAAATGAAATCCCAACTGAAAGGCCTGATGATCTGAGTAATATTCTGCCAAAGAATTACACCCTTGCATTGTTTTTATTGTTTGGTTGTTGAATTTTTATTTATTTGTTTGGTTTGTGTTTTGTTTTGTTTCATTTTTGTTTTTATTTTCGTTCTGAGAAAGTCTTCGGTTTCTGCCTTGACAACATCCATGGTGGTTATTTTTCATGTTCCAACCTTTCCCTTGGTTATCTTTAAGCTGTGCTTCTTATCATAAATATTGCCAGATTCTTTGAGGCAGCACACTGGATAGCACACCAATTTTCACTTTATGAAAACCCACAGTTAGAGGAGGACTATTTTTATGCAAACAAACCTGGAATTTGACAGGGTTAAATGACATGTATTGAAACCAATGGCAATCATGAATTATGGATTCTTTGGAAAGTAAGAGGACAACATAGATCTTGGGCATGCTTACAAAGTTGTGATAAAATTAAAAAAAAAAACCTGATATCTCCCAGTCATATTTTAAAGGTTTTTAAAATTTACCAGCACTTCTGATTATAAGTAATTTCATAGATTAAATGCAGTAAAACAGGATGAAATAGATGAGGTAATTTTACTTTTGAAATATGTGTAGACAGAATACTGGACACAGGTATGTATAAAATTTACTTACAAATTAGAGGACACTTTAATTGTTCATGCCACATAGATCTTCAGTTCTTCAAAAAAAATCCTTTTCAGTACCTTCCACGGTCCCCACCGTACCCTGTACATCATCTTCATAGGATATGACACTATCCATAGAGAGCTAGATCCTTCAACAACAGTCATCAAAAAAAAAATCATTCCTTAAGGTGTGGCCACAGGCCAATGTGATGGAGGATCTTTATCTGAGATTCTATCTTCCCAGGTTGATTTAAGTTCACAAAAAAAAAATCTAAGAAGGACCACTACATATCCATATCATCAATATTGATTGCCTCACTGTATGAAACATACATGCTATGGAGTGATTTAAGATGTCAACTACTGGATGAATGCCTTAAAAATGAGAGACAGAAGGAGAGAGAGAGAGAGAGAGAGAGAGAGAGAGAGAGAGAGAGAGAGAGAGAGAGAGAGAGAGAGAGAGAGAGAGATAAATATATTTCTCTGTAGTAAAGCTTTAGGTCTGGCATGGTGATTCTGCCAGAAGTTCTTTTATCCTTGAGAAGACTTTTTGCTATCCTAGGTTTTTTGTTATTCCAGACAAATTTGCAAATTGCTCCATCCAATTCGTTGAAGAATTGAGTTGGAATTTTGATGGGGATTCCATTGAATCTGTAGATTGCTTTTGGCAAGATAGCCATTTTTACAATGTTGATCCTGCCAATCCATGAGCATGGGAGATCTTTCCATCTTCTGAGATCTTCTTTAATTTCTTTCTTCAGAGATTTGAAGTTTTTATCATACAGATCTTTCACCTCCTTAGTTAGAGTCACGCCAAGATATTTTATATTATTTGTGACTATTGAGAAGGGTGTTGTTTCTCTAATTTCTTTCTCAGCCTGTTTATTCTTTGTATAGAGAAAGGCCATTGACTTGTTTGAGTTTATTTTATATCCAGCTACTTCACCGAAGCTGTTTATCAGGTTTAGGAGTTCTCTGGTAGAATTTTTAGGGTCACTTATATATACTATCATATCATCTGCAAAAAGTGATATTTTGACTTCCTCTTTTCCAATTTGTATCCCCTTGATCTCCTTTTGTTGTCGAATTGCTCTGGCTAATACTTCAAGTACTATGTTGAAAAGGTAGGGAGAAAGTGGGCAGCCTTGTCTAGTCCCTGATTTTAGTGGGATTGCTTCCAGCTTCTCTCCATTTACTTTGATGTTGGCTACTGGTTTGCTGTAGATTGCTTTTATCATGTTTAGGTATGGGCCTTGAATTCCTGATCTTTCCAAAACTTTTATCATGAATGGGTGTTGGATCTTGTCAAATGCTTTTTCTGCATCTAACGAGATGATCATGTGGTTTTTGTCTTTGAGTTTGTTTATATAATGGATTACATTGATGGATTTACTACAGAGCAATTGTGATAAAAACTGCATGGTACTGGTATAGAGACAGACAAGTAGACCAATGGAATAGAATTGAAGATCCAGAAATGAACCCACACACCTATGGTCACTTGATCTTCGACAAGGGAGCTAAAACCATCCAGTGGAAGAAAGACAGCATTTTCAACAATTGGTGCTGGCACAACTGGTTGTTATCGTGTAGAAGAATGCGAATCGATCCATACTTATCTTCTTGTACTAAGGTCAAATCTAAGTGGATCAAGGAACTTCACATAAAACCAGAGACACTGAAACTTATAGAGGAGAAAGTGGGGAAAAGCCTTGAAGATATGGGCACAGGGGAAAAATTCCTGAACAGAACAGCAATGGCTTGTGCTGTAAGATCGAGAATCGACAAATGGGACCTAATGAAACTCCAAAGTTTCTGCAAGGCAAAAGACACCGTCAATAAGACAAAAAGACCACCAACAGATTGGGAAAGGATCTTTACCTATCCTAAATCAGATAGGGGACTAATATCCAACATATATAAAGAACTCAAGAAGGTGGACTTCAGAAAATCAAATAACCCCATTAAAAAATGGGGCTCAGAACTGAACAAAGAATTCTCACCTGAGGAATACCGAATGGCAGAGAAGCACTTGAAAAAATGTTCAACATCCTTAATCATCAGGGAAATGCAAATCAAAACAACCCTGAGATTCCACCTCACACCAGTCAGAATGGCTAAGATCAAAAATTCAGGTGACAGCAGATGCTGGCGAGGATGTGGAGAAAGAGGAACACTCCTCCATTGTTGGTGGGAGTGCAGGCTTGTACAACCACTCTGGAAATCAGTCTGGCGGTTCCTCAGAAAACTGGACATAGTACTACCGGAGGATCCAGCAATACCTCTCCTGGGCATATATCCAGAAGATGCCCCAACAGGTAAGAAGGACACATGCTCCACTATGTTCATAGCAGCCTTATTTATAATAGCCAGAAGCTGGAAAGAACCTAGATGCCCCTCAACAGAGGAATGGATACAGAAAATGTGGTACATTTACACAATGGAGTACTACTCAGCTATTAAAAAGAATGAATTTATGAAATTCCTAGCCAAATGGATGGACCTGGAGGGCATCATCCTGAGTGAGGTAACACATTCACAAAGAAACTCACACAATATGTATTCACTGATAAGTGGATATTAGCCCCAAACCTAGGATACCCAAGATATAAGATATAATTTGCTAAACACATGAAACTCAAGGAGAATGAAGACTGAAGTGTGGACACTATGCCCCTCCTTAGATTTGGGAACAAAACACCCATGGAAGGAGTTACAGAGACGGAGTTTGGAGCTGAGATGAAAGGATGGACCATGTAGAGACTGCCATATCCAGGGATCCACCCCATAATCAGCATCCAAACGCTGACACCATTGCATACACTAGCAAGATTTTATTGAAAGGACGCAGATGTAGCTGTCTCTTGTGAGACTATGCCGGGGCCCAGCAAACACAGAAGTGGATGCTCACAGTCAGCTAATGGATGGATCATAGGGCTCCCAATGGAGGAGCTAGAGAAAGTAGCCAAGGAGCTAAAGGGATCTGCAACCCTATAGGTGAAACAACATTATGAGCTAACCAGTACCCCGGAGCTCTTGACTCTAGCTGCATATATATCAAAAGATGGCCTAGTCGGCCATCACTGGAAAGAGAGGCCCATTGGACTTGCAAACTTTATATGCCCCAGTACAGGGGAATGCCAGGGCCAAAAAGGGGGAGTGGGCAGGTAGGGGAGTGGGGGTGGGTGGATATGGGGGACTTTTGGTATAGCATTGGAAATGTAAATGAGTTAAATACCTAATAAAAAATGGAAAAAAAATATATTTCTCATCTATGTGTATTAGTGCAGCGCTTTGTTTTCAAAAAAATGGATGGAATGGTTAAATACTATATATTAGGTTAGACAAGTAAAACTCAAAATGACTATTGTAAAAATATAAATTTAATAAGGGACATTAAAAAATAGGAGGTATTTTGGAAGAGTAAGCGCAGCAGGAGGGGGGAGATCTGATAGCAATGGAGGATAGTGGGGAGGATGAAGATGGTAAAAGGACACTGTAAACCTGTGCAAAGGGTCACAGAAAAGGCCTGCGACTTGTACACTTAAAAAAAACACTGGTATAAAGTAACAGAGTCCAAATAATATTTTGATTAATTTGGGGATTATAGATTCAAGACACTAAAAAATATATTTGTATTTTTCAACTCACTTGTGGTTCTTGTTATGTTGAACATGATATGGGTGACAGGATATGGTAAGGTGCTTCAAAGTTTGTGTATCATTTATCATCAAATGCACATGTCACTCAGTGAGCTGCAAGGCTATCACAGGGAAGGAGGTATCTAAAGATCTTAAGTGTACATGACGTAGGGAGAATAATGCCCCCACACTACTATAGATGTTGAAATAATCACATGTTTTTCCCAAAAATAATTTTCTGAAGATTAATCCCCAGGTGTGAATTTTAAATAACTGCCCTAAAGTCTGGATTTAAGATTCCTTGAGAATCTTCCAAAACAAAAGGAAATGAAGAATCTTGGTGCTGTAATTGGAGAAACAAGAGAAAAGCAAACAAGAATTCATCACATAAAAACAGACAGAAGAAGTAGGAATAAAGACATATTTAGGAAAGATGAATAGTGAAGTAGAGATTAGAGCAAGCAGAAAGGACTGAGGAGATAGCTCACTGCTTAGGCCCACTGATTGCTTTTGCACAGGACCAGGGTTCAATTTCTAACACCCACATGGTTGTTCACAACCACCTGCAATTCTAGTTCTAGACGATCTGATGACCTCTTTGGACAACACACAAACACACAGACACACACACACGCACACACACATATACTCACCCACAGAGAAAAAAAAAATATTTTAGAAAACAATTATACAAACAAAAAGGAGTCAAGTATAGTTTTATTCCCCTTTAATACCAGCACTCAGAAGCAGGCTAAACTCTGTAAGTTGAATGACTGCCTAGCTAATAGGTGTGTTTTCAGAATTTTATTTTTCTCTTCTTTTTCTTTTTTTTCTTTTCTTTTTTTTTTTTTTTTTTGTATTTTAGGACTATTTCAGTATTTGTTTAAAGATTCTAGATTTTTTTTCTTTTGATTTACTTTTTCTAATGTTTTAGGCTTTTTTCGGGCTTTTTAGTATTTTACAGTTTTCAGGTTTCTTTTTTTTAGAGGGGGGGTGTGCGGGAGGGTAAAGCCCTTTGTGTTATTTAGAGTTTTAGGGTTTTAATGGTTTTAAATTTGGTAGGTTTTTTGTCCTTATAATTTTTTTGTTTGCTTTTTTGTTTGTTTGTTTTGGGTAGGGTTGAGGTTTATTTTTATTTTATTTATTTATTTATTTATTTATTCATTTATTTATTTATTTATTTAAGGTATTTCAGGTTTTTAGGGCTTTTTAGTGTTTATAAATAATTTTAGGATAATTGTAGTTTTTTGTGTGATTTTGTTCTTCTTGTTGTTGTGTTTTGTTTTGTTTTTGTTTCTTTTTATACTTTTAGTGTTTTATAGGGTTTTAGAATTTTGTAAGGGTTTTTTGTTTTCTTGTGTGTGTGTTTGCTTTTTTTTATAGGCTTAGGATTATTTTTTTATCTTAGGATTTTAGTTAATGTTTCAGGGTTTTGTAGGTATTTTGGGGGAGGGTAGGATTGATTTTATAGTCTCAGGATTTTACTTAGGGTTTCAGGGTATTGTAGGTTTTTTGTTGTTGTTGTTTGTTTGTTTGTATGTTTGTTTTTTTTGTTTTGCTTTTTTAAGCGGGTTTTCAAGGATTTTATTTTGAGTTTCAGAGTTTTGATGTGTTTTTAGAACTTTTTAAAGGAACTTTTTTTAGGGTTTTACAGTTCTTGTGGGTCTTTTTACTGTTGTTGAGTGAGTTGCCAGGTCACTGCATTGCAATGTAAGCCTGGTCCCAGCAACTTTTCTCATAACACTTGTACAGTACTGCTTTTCAACTTGGCTTTGTTACAAGGTTTAATGAGTGTCTTGGTCTGAATAAGACAACCTCACGTAGGCTTATATGCTTGACTGCTTGATTCCCTGGTTAATGGAAGTGTTTGGGAAGGATTAGGAGGTGTGGCCTTGTTGGAACAGGTGTGATCACTCCTAGTAAGGAGTGATCTTTAAGGTTTCAAAGTCCATACCAGGACTTTGAAACTATGTCTCTGTCTCTGTCTCTGTCTCTGTTTCTCTCTGTCTCTCTCTCTCTCTGTCTCTCTCTCTCTCTCTCTGTCTGTCTCTCTCTCTCTCTCTGTCTCTCTCTGTCTCTCCCCCTCACTCTCTCTCCTGGCTGCTTTCAGATCAGGATTCGAAGCTCTCAGCTACCTCTCTGCCACCATGCCTGTCTGCTTCCCACCATGATGATAATGGACTAACCCTTTCAAACTGTGAGCAAGCCCCCAAATAAATGTTTTCTTTTATAAGAAAAAAAAAGAATTTTAGGGTATTTCTTTATTTTTTAGTTTTGTTTTGTTTTTTAATTTAATTAAGGAATTTTTAAAAATTGTTTTAAGCATTTTTTTTAATAAGGTTTGGAAAATGATTTTCTTTTCCAGTGTTTTTGGCGATTTTTTAAGGCAGAAGAATTTGTAGTTGTTGGGGTGGTGGTTTTGTATCTTTTCATTTTCTTTTTTTTTTTAATTGCTTTTTTATTGTCTCATTAGGGATCTAGACTTGTAGAGTTTTTGGATTTTTTTTTTAGGGTTTTATAATTTTTTTAGGGTCTTTTTAAAGTTCTTGTGTTTTCTTATTTATAGAATTTTAGGGTTTTAAAAATGTTAATTAAGAATTTAAAAAATAGCTTTTTTGGGTCATTTAGTGTTTGTTTAATAATTTTAGGGTATTTTAGGGTTTTAGGTTTTGCTTTATTGTTTTAGGGTTTTTTTTTTACGGTTTTTAAATGATTTTAGGGTTGTTCTCAGTGTATTTGGCAAGATTTTTTTTTTAAGGCTTAGTGTGGCTATTGTTCTTTCCTTGTTTGTTTGTTTGTGGTAATTATTTTATGGTTTTTTGGGTCTTTGTAGAGATCTAGAATTTTTTTGTTGATTTTTTTTGTTTGTTTGTTTTTCTTTAGGGTTTTAGGTTCTTTTAGTTTTATTTTTTCAAAAATTTTATGTTTTTTTTTGTTTGTTTGTTTGTTTGTTTTAGGGTTTTTATTGTTTATTTAAAGCTTCAAGTTTATTTTCTTTTCTCTTCTTTTTTATTTTTTATTTTTTAGAGTTTTTAGGGTCTTTAAGGTTCTGTCTCTAAGAACATAGAAACTGAACCTATTGCTTTTAGATTATTTATAAAATGTATTCCATTCTGAAAACAAGAAACACTATAAAGTCATGTTTGTTCATTTGCGTGTATGTCCCCAGGAGCTATAGATTATGTGTGCCTAATGCAGAGCTCTAAATATGTCCTGATCATACAGATTTAATTGTCACATCATGAAAGTTCAAGAACTATACTATAAAGCTATATCTATGTATCCTAGTTTATTCATCTTTCAAACAAATATAGTAGATATGTCACAGAGGGCAGAATTTATTGATCATGATTTCGAAAAAGGACCTCAAAAGTCATTAAATCAAGTATCTTATACTAGCCAAACTCTACCCATCTATCCAGTTCACTCCTTAAGAATAATTGCACCTGGGTTTTGGTTAATTCTTATTAAATTCTCCAGTTAAAAAGGGTCTTTATTAGCCCCCTTCCAGCTTAGTGAAAAACTCCATTCACTCTCCTTCTGAAAGCAAAAGCATTTTTCTTTCACAGACTATGTTAATTTTACAACATTTGCCCCTGGATGGTTTCCATTTCCACAGTTGTGTTTGCCATGACTCAATATTTCATCTCTCTTCAGACAACTCCTCTCATATACCACAGGATAATACACAAAGGCTCATTTGTGAGTCATGCCAAGAAAGCGGAATGAACTTGGGGGATACAGAAGAGGGAAAGACACAAGAGCAACAGAAGTATCATTAAGCTGGATACTACTCTAGAATACTGCATGCTATTCATGTATCCTGGGGATCCAGAAATTCATCTAGACTGGACCCTATTTATCCATTGGTAGGATGTAGTCTGAAGCTTAGCCTATTAACTGGCAGCTCCCAAAGCTTTGAACTGATCCAATGATTGTTATCTTCCACACAATACCCAGTAGTATCCAAGCTCCTTTCCCTGTCACAGGCAAAAGCCCAGAAAAAGAAAAGAAAGCACTGTACTGTGTGCTAGGGTAGTGCTCATAGTGTCAATCTGCACTGAATCTATTACCACAACTGCAAAGGTATATGGCACAGGCAATCCAAGGATCACCATGCTTCCCATTTTATCTCTCCAGTCTATATATCCTCTCCCAACTCTACACACTATGCTCCTATTCCTAGGGATCATTTAGAGGTCTCATAAATACCACCATGTATAACCCCGGAAGATGAGAGATGTTTGAAGCACATCAATAGATTTTAAGTCTGACAATTGTTGATGTCATCAAAACAATTTTCTGAGGTGTGCTGTGCTTTTGTCAAACGATGGGGCTAGAATGGCCCTGCCAAGATCTAAAGCAGAAATACTAGTTTTTTGTTTGTTTGTTTGTTTTTCTATTATTATATTGGGACATGTCATCATCAATTGCACTTCCTCAGTCTAAAATAACAGGTGATACTTACAGTTATTTGCTGCCATCTCTAAAGTCTGGGCAAGGCAACTCCTGTGATTCTCCAAGCCTTGCTTCTTACCAGTTCTGGGCTATATGCTGTCAGGATAATGTTCTAAACAGGGAACTCTATGGATATCCAGATTTCAATAGTTTTCCCTTCAAAAGTATAGTAAAAAAATTCCAATTGTACATTTATTTTAGTATTTCTGGTCAACAATTTCCTACTGAAGTGACAGCAATATTTACTATTTTTATATCTTTATACTAACATTATATTTCTGTTTGATTTGTAGGGGACAGGTTTATTTGAGACAGTCCTACATTACTCATGCTGACCTCAAACTTGCTATATAGCTATGGACAGTCAAAGGCCTTGATCCTCTTGCATTCAACTGCCAAGTGCTGGGATTACAGATTACAGTATCATAGCTATTAAAAGATTTTCTATGACTGATAAAAGAGGTGAGGATTTGACTTTAGGATTTCAGTATTTTTCTAATTGTAGTCATAGTTTACATTGAATAGAGTCATTATGTGAAAGGCAACAGAGATTCTGGTCTTTCAGATTTCTACTCATTAGTAGATCAGTTAATACATTTAAATATCTGCTAAAAATGTCATGGCCTACAGGAGAACAGTAGTTTAAGATCTTGCCTAGCGAGGTTTCTGATTTTTAAGAGATTCAGAAAATAGGAGTAGATTTATGAGTTTAACATGAATGAGCATGTCTTATCTAATTTGCCAATGTTATACATAATAATACAAAACATGCATTTTAAATTTTTAGAATTATTTTCCTAAAAACATATATATTTATGACCAAATGAGCTAGAATTACTCATAACAAATATTTAATATTATAAAAAGCCTAAATTTTTTTGAAATAAAATGAAACTGATTCTCTTGAATTTATTGTAGTCTGTTATTTTGATAAGTTTTTCTGAAGTTTTTAGAGATCTAAAGACAAAATATTCAGTGTATGTTTTTATGATAATTTTCAAGTAAGTTAGTATACTGAGACTAGGATGGTAAGCCCAATGCCAACACTACAAAGAGGTTCTAGCTTTTGGTATGTAAATGACTACAGTGTTTTTTGCCATGCTATGAAAGGTTTAAAAATTGCCTTCATTTGGAGTATTTATTTATTTTTTATCTTTAGTCCCTATCTGTTTCCTGAACTGACTCAAAATGGCAGCTCCCTCCACGTTGTTCTCATGCAGGAAATGATCTCCTGTTTATTTCAAATTGAATACCCCCCAAACAATTAACCAACCAAAAAAAAAAAAAAAGGTTAATATGGTAATTGCCTCAGATCTTACTTGGAAACCATTTGATGACTACAATGATTGTTACATTAACGGGGAGACGATCTAAAATAGTTTGGTGATATTATTACACAGGATTATTTTGCCATGGTTGTTAGGAAAGTTGTTTCCATACACTTTTTTTTTTTTTTTTTTTTTTTTTTTTTACTAAATAGGGACTAAGTTTAGGATTTTAAAACTACTTTGCTAGTTTGATTTGGTTTTCTAAAATTAACGACAGAGTCCAGATGACAACAGTAAGTAATCTTTCTCTATCTTTCAACTATACCTGAGGCTGACATATTGTAAAAACTGGTAATCCTCTCTTCATCTCTCAGCAAATGTCTGTCTCTTGGAAATTTATGATCTCATCTCCATTAAAATTCTTAGTGGTTTTCATTGGTATAGTATGTGACCATACCTCTCTGATTTACAATTCAGTAGGACTTGAACAGAACCAAGGATAGCTAGATAATGAGACTTAATTTAGTTTCAAGTGTCGAACACAAGGCTAGTTTCTCCATTCCTAATTGATACATAGGTATACGAGGTTAATTATAAAGTTACTTACTATACCAACCACTTGTTTTTCTTGTTCTTTATCGAATTTCTCTACACCCACATACAACTTCTGAAACATATTTTTATACTGCTCATATAATTTGTTGTTGATCATGACCCTGTAAAGCAAAGTAATGAAAGCAGTCAAATTTATACAAATAGGAAAAGAACGCTCAAAAAAATTAAATTGTTCTTTTCATACTATAAAAAGAAAAATAGCAGTAAAAAATCATCTAATGGGAAGTAATTGCAGATTTTTTTTCTAAGAGATTATCAGAGAAGTTTTATTTTATGTTTTAGATTTTCAAAATTAAAGTTTACAGACAGACAGATAGATAGATAGATAGATAGATGATAGATAGATAGAAAATAGAGAGGTAGATAGATGATAGATAGATAGATAGATAGATAGATAGATAGATAGATAGATAGATAGGTAATCTTTTTTAGTAAATTAATTGTATTTCAAAGTAGGGTTTTATTCTGTTCTACCAAATAGAAAGTCTAATTTTTTTTCCTATATTGACTCAGTTAAGACTTAGTGTAAAACATAATTCAATTAAAATATACAAATTGCCTGATTATGTAACTGATTTTTTCTATACTGTTAAACATAATAAACCATAAAGTACATTTCTAAAACTTTGTGCAATACTTCCGTATTTCCACAACAAATGTAAATCAAAATTTAAAGTCTCATTAACATTTACTTAAAGTAGAAAATACTTTTCTGTTACTCACACCAAGCAAGTGAAAGATCTGTGTGACAAGAACTTCAAGTCTCTGAAGAAAGAAATTGAAAATCTCAGAAAATGGAAAGACCTACCATGCTCATAGATTGGCACGATTAATTCAGTAAAAATGGTGATCTTGCCAAAAGCAATCTATAAATTCAGTGAAATCACAATCAAAATTCAAGCTCAATTATTCATAAAGATAGAAAGAACAATTTACAAAATCATCTGAAATAAAAAAAAAATCCAGGATATTGAAAAACTATTCTCAACAATAAAAGAAGTACAGGGGGAAACATCCTCGACCTCAAGCTGTAGAATAGAGCAATAGAGATAAAAATATATGCAAATGATACAAAGACAATGACTTTATTAAATACACAGGCAAATGGAAGGATATAAAATATATCATCCTGTGTGAGGTAACCCAATCCCAAAATTACAAACATGGTACACACTCACTGATAAAGGGATACTATTCTAAAAATTCAGAATATCCAAAATGTAATTCACAGACCACATGAAGCTCAAGCAGAAGGAAGATGAGAGTGTGGGTGTTTCAATCCCTCTTAGAATGGGGAACAAATTACTCCTTGGAAAAAAATATGGAGACAAAGTGCAGAGCAGAGACTGAAGGAATAACTATCCATTGTTTGCCCAACCTGTGGATCCATCCCATATACAGACACAAAACCCAGTCACTATTGTGGATACCAACACTTGCTTGCTGACAGGAGCCAAATATGGCTATCTCCTGAGAAGCTCAGCCATTTCTTGGCAAGAAAAGAGGCTGATGCTCACAGACAAATATCAGACTGATCATGGGGTTCCCAGTAGACAAGATACAGGAAGAACTGAAGGAGCTGAATGGGTTTGCAACCTTATAGGAATAACAACAATATGAACCAACCAGACTGTCCAGAGCACCCAGGGACTAAGCACCAACCCATGGTTCCAGCTGCATATATAGCAGAGTATGACCTTGTCAGACATCTGTGGGAGGAGAAGTTCTTGGTCCTGTGAAGGCTTGATTCCCCAGTGTAGGCATGTACCAGGGTGGGGAGGGTAAAATTGAAAGATGGAGGAGACCCTCATAAAAACACAGAGAGGGTAAATGGAATAGGGATTATCTGGGGTGAAACAAAGAAATGACTAATATTTGAAATGTAAAGAAACATAATATCTAGTAAAAATAAATAAATAGATAGATAGATAAATAAATAAAAATAAAAATAGTTACAAAATACTACATATAAAAAGAATAATTCACTATGATGTCATACAGTATATTAACTAATATTTCCTAATATAGAAATTATGCTAATACTATATAGTTTAAGAAATTATATATCCAAAAATGTACCTTCAAATTTTCCCTGAAGATTTTGTACTGGAAATCTATAAAGAAATTAATGTTTTAAAAAGTACAGATGCAGATCTTAGAGTTTGATGGCTCAGCTTTTGACATACAGGCATGACAATGAGAGTTTGACCCACAACACTATACCCTCCAAGAAAACCATTAAAATTAAAGATTAATCATACAGAATTATTGTTTGGAATATACATCATATACAAAATGTTAACATAGATTACTTGCTATACAATCAATTATACTTTCATTGAAATACTTACACTAAGAAGAAAATAATAAGTTTGAACATAATACAGTGTATCTCCAATTAATTCTTCAGAATTTGCATTTTAATTATCATTAGTTACTGAAGATTCTGTTCTTGTTTGGTAATACAACAAGATATATAAACAATTATTATTATTATTATTATTATTATTATTATTATTATTATTATTATTATTATTGCAAATATTAATGAAATACTTTTCGCCTGACTGGACTTATATTTTAATGCTACACAAAGAAGCTCTGGATTCAATCTTCAACAATGAAAAAATAAATAAATAAAAAATAAAATTTAAGTATAAAAAATATAGAAGACATGTTTCCTTAGGCCCCAGTAAATTTGTAAGGCTGAGTACTTCATTTTCAAGGCCAGTCCAAACTGCACATGTGCTAAGATAATACTGAGATACAGAGTTAGAGCTTACCTTTCTATACCAAAACAACACATACATAAACACAGCCTTCCCTGAATCATGTCTGAAGTACCAGCTCTTCTGAGGTTGAGAGGAGCCTCTGGATTTGGAAGCACTTTGGCGCCTATATACGCAAATTTTGGAAATCTGGCCTTTCAAAACCAGGTAAAGGAAAATGAAGACTGGTCTTCAGTTTGTTTTTTGAATTCCTGGTGGGCAGCAGCAGTACAGAAAAGGATCTAGTCTGTTTCCACCAGTAACTGACCGCCAGTTTACTCACAACTCACATCCCCAGGCCCCAAGAATACTTTTAGGGTCTCCAATTCCCTAGCCTTCCTGGTTTCAGCTAGGTGATAATTTGTTCAATCTCCTGCCCATAGCGAAAAAGTTCTCTGTTTTTCTTGGGTAAAGTGGATTGTGAACCCAGAAGCATTAACCACAGGAGTCCAATGAGGGTCACCTGCTCTCCTTTCTCCTTTAGTAACACCTCCATCCCTCCACCATCATCCCGCTGGGACCCCCAGCTGAACCAGGATTAACCATCTTTCAACAGTTCACTGACTCCCTCCACAGAGACTTCTGCCTACCATGCTTCCTCCAGAACTTTACTTCCTCAGGAACTCAGCTTCCTGGCCACCACAAAGCATACTGAGTAACAGGGTTTGGACAGCAGGAAAACAATCTTAGCCAAACCCATTGCTGATTGTTCCTGTTTACACATTCCTACAAGAGTGAGAGAGGATTTATCAGTCATCTGTCATCACAGTAGCAAAAAGGTGGTAGTATTTTAGCTTCCACTTCTACTCTGAGTTTTTCCATTTTTCAAGTTTGCAATAAAGTTACTATTATTCTGAGATGAATGCTTTTGCAAAAAACATCACATCCAATGAAACTGAATTCTATCATCAACTAACGTCTGTGACACTCTCGAAGCAGAACAATTCTTCATTGAAACTGTTGATCAATGACATCATGGATAGACCATCTTAATAAACACCCATTCCTTAAGTGAATGTACCCTGTTACCTGTGGCCTGAGAATGACAACAATCACTCAAATCAAATAGCTTTGTACATAGCAGGAAATTAGTATCCAAAAATAATGCCTACAGTTCATTCCTTGCTGCAGCAGATATGTCAACTCTTCCCTTAGCTACTATGGAGGTAAAATACTTTGGTGATGTGAGGGACATTCAAGTACAGCCTTATTACAATGAAATCCAGTGTCCATAAACTGTTCTTCTTTTTTTCTTTTTTTTTTTTGTATCACAGTAAGCCAAGATTTTATATTAATTTTATATTTATTAGATACTTTCTTCATTTACATTCCAAAAGTCCCCTCCCGCCTCCCCTCTCCCCCCTCCTTGATCCCCAAAATACCTATTCCCACCTCCAGGCCCTAGTAGTACCTTGAGCTGAGGCATATAACCTTCACAAAACCATAGGCCTCTCCCCCCACACATGGCCTACCAGGCCATCCCCTGCTACACATTCAACTAGAGACATGAGCTCTGGAGGTACTGGTTAGTTAATATTGTTGTTCTTATTTAGGGTTTCAAACCACCTCAGTTCCTAGGGTACTTTCTCTAGCTCCTCCATTGGGGGTCCTGTGTTCCATCCAATAGATGATTGTGAGCATCCACTTCTGTATTTGCCAGTCACTGGACTATCCTCACACAAGACAACTTCAGGGTCCTGTTAGCATAATCTGTAAGTCAAGAATTTTAAGATCTCCTAAAAACAAAACAAACAAACAACAAACAAACCAAAAGACTATTTATGTTCACCAAAAAAACTAATAGTGATATATTATTTTAATATATCATACAGTTAATATATTTGGAGTTATTTAAAATTTATGAGAGAAATGTATTTTCAGTATTGCTGCAGACAAACATATCAATAAGACTATTCAATTGATTGTTGTTTTATATCAAACAACTTTTTTAATATTCATTTTTATTGTTAAATATTTTATAAATATTAAGGAACATGATAAAAATGAAAGGTTTGATAGGTTTTGAGTGGGCATCAGCTGGAGGAGTTGGGGTACAAAATAAAAAGAAGAATGTGATGTAAGTCTGTTTACTCAAAATATGTTTTTAGTTGTTAACAAATTCAGATAAATTGAAATTATGTATATTTTCTTATCATAATGCAATAAAAATTAAATCAAAACATATTTCTAGAACTGGTGGGATTGCTTAGCAGTTATGAGAAGGGGCTGTTATTTTACAGTTGCTGATTTCAATTCCCAGCAATAACATGGTGGCTTACTACCATATATAAAGTGATCTGATGTCCCCTTCTTTCATGAAGGTGAACCCATAAACAGAGCACTCATACATTTTAAAAATGATAGACTTAAAGACATTAAAATGTTTATATTATTATTATTATTATTATTATTATTATTATTATTATTATTATTATTATTAAAGTGCCTAACTACTTCCTTTCATTTCTTTTACCAAACCAGCCTTGAAAATCTAATGCACAAGTAGGAAAACACTGCAAGTAAATGGGCGGAATGCTCTAGGATACATGAAATACACACTAGACTAGTTGAAAAAATGGAAAAACTAGCTGTTAAGAGCAACTGTTGGTTGGGCAGTGGTGGTTCATGCCTTCAATCACAGCACTTGGGAAGCAGAGGACAAGGATTTTTGAGTTCAAAGCCAGCCTGGTGTAAGTTCCAGGAAAGACAGTGCTACACTGAGAATCCCTGTCTTGAAATTTAATAATAATAATAACAATAATAATAATAATAATAATAATAATAATAAAAACAAAAAAGAAAAGAAAAGCACCTGTTCTATGTAGAGGACCAGGCACAAAGCACTCACATTGTGGCTCATAACATATGCACAATCACAGTTTCAGAGAATCAGTGCTCTCTTGCGGCATAAGTGAGAGAGAGGGGCTTCTCAGCCTAGCACATAAGTGAGAGAGGTGACCTGGGCAGCTAGCACATAAGTGAGAGAGAGTCCCTGCCCAGCCTAGCACATAAGTGAGAAAGAGGGCCTGCAAGGACTAACATCTAAGTGAGAGAGAGGTCCTGGGAAGCCTAGCATATAAGAGAGAGAGGGGCCCTGGGCAGTCTAGCACATAAGAGAGAGAGAGAGGACATGTGCAGCCTAGCACTTAAGTGAGAGAGAGTGAGAGAGAGAGAGAGAGAGAGAGAGAGAGAGAGAGAGAGAGAGAGAGACAGAGACAGAGACAGAGACAGAGACAGAGACAGAGACAGAGACAGAGACAGAGACAGAGAGACAAAGAGACAAAGAGACAAAGAGAGAGACAGAGAGAGAGACAGAGAGAGACAGAGAGAGAAAGAGAGAGACAGAGAGTGCCTGCCCAGCCTAATGCCTAAGTGAGAGAGTGGGCCTGAGTGGCCAAGCACATAAGTGAGAGAGAGAGGGCCTGCACTGCATAGCACACTCTTCTAATCAAGCTGAGGACTAGGAAAGTAGAGACAGGAGAGTACCAGGGGTTGAAGGAAATGTGTATGCTCCCTTCTGAACTCTTAGGGCAGCATAGACTCTTCTGGTGTGCGTGTGTACATGCAGAAGTCCACATTATTAAATGTTTATGCACATAAATAAATAAAAAACCAAAAATGCGTACAAGAGCCTCTACAGCTGAAATTAAGTAGAGCCATTTGCTGTATTTCATATGTTTCATATTTGTTCTGGATTTTCAAGTTTGTAAGCAATTATCAACCAACAAACTGGAAATCATTTGCCTTAAAGCCAGTGGCTTATTCCCACCTTCTAAAATCTCCCTTCAAAGTGTTGGTACTTGGTATTCCATGAACACATGTGCAGGGGGTATTTAGCCAATCAGCACAGTCCTTTGGTGAGACCTGTTTGCTCCAGCTGGCATCACAAAGGATCCTCTGAGGCTTCTGTCCGGGTCTGGCTCCTGACAACTTTTTTTTTTTTTTTTTTTTTTTTTGCCATTGAGGAGCTAAGCACAGAAGGGTGCAGTTGTGAAGGTGTTCTCCTCATACATGACCTGTAAGTGATAATCTGCCCTGATCAGGGTTGTTGTACAGTTAATCGAGGTGTGACAGGGTGGGGAATCTCAGGCCCAGGAGGCCACTATGTGAGGAAAAGCCTCCTGATCGCCATTTCCTGTGGAATCTGAGGGTGAATGGAAGGTGGAGGACCGTATTCATGGAAGAGGATTGAACAGGTCAGGGCCATAGAGAATTCGGAACCCTTGGAAGAGAAAAGCTTTGGGCCTGGGGATAGGATCAGAGAACCAGCTGCAGGACTGTGGGTCAGGGAACAGGGAGCCATGGATGAGATGCCTTGGCGCTTGTCCTGTGTGCTGTACAGGATCCCTTAGAAACACACTGAGGATTCGTCCCTCCTCATTGTCTTCTCTATGGTGTGTTCCTTTGGTATAGACTGTATGAACATTGCAGACAGTAGAATGGCATAGGAAGATGAATGAAAAGAAGAAGAGGAGATATTGTAAGAGATTCATAAGTCATTGGGGATGGATTCTGACCACAGATCCTTCTGTCCCAATCTCCCATGTATTGGGATTAAAGACTTGCACCACCAAGTTCAGCTTTTTCTCTCAGTTTAGGTTCTGTAGGATGGGATCTATCTTTGTAGTTTCAGCTGGCCCAGCTTGGTCTGGCCTTTAACTTACAATCTTCAGATGTTTGAAATCCTCGGCTTCCCCAAATCCCTAATTTCTCCAATATAAGGTCTTTCTGTGTGGGTGGTGGTGGTAGTTCATGTTTTTTTGTAGACTTAGTGGTGGATCTTTTTGATATGAATATACAGTTACCATGTTCTTTATCTTTCTGGATAGAACTGTGAGTATACCTTAGACTGAGATAAACTGTTAAACAGAATTGCTGATGTTTTGTTTAAAAAGAATCTGTGGGAGATAGGACCAAAATTCAGATGCCTCAAAGGTTAAAGGATGTTGCTCATTGTTTATTGGGAGGAGGGGAGGACTCACATGTTGAAGGTTGGCCAGTTTTTGTTTTGTTTTTTTTTTTTAAACTGAGAAATGGCAGATTGATAACTTTGGTTCTAAAGGAGGTTTTTAAAGAAGTGAGTTAAAGAAGTTTTTAAAACAAGTTGTGAGGGAGAGGGACATGATAAATGGGATACATGGAGAAAATGGTATGGGTAAGTATATATATATGCATCACCATATTGAATATGTATACAGAACTCTCTGAAAAAGGCAATTGATTAAAAATATACATGTTAAGTAACAAAAGAAATTATCTTTTATTGAGCTAAAATAATTATTTGATGTTTTGTTATTTTTAATTATTTAAATGATAATTTTTAGTCAGGTAACTAAGTTCTTTTTTTTCCTTTTTATTTTTATTGTTTGTTTTTTAACTAAGACTACTGAGTTCTTAAGAGAAGAATGGCACTTAAGAAATTGATGGTGATACCAAAGGAAGGTTACTTATTACACTTGGACTTTGATGATGAGCACGATGACATAAAAGTTTCAGAGGAGGCTCTTTTGGAAGGTATAGCATTTCCAGTGTCAGGTATTAATTGTGTCCTGCAGTTCATTAGATTTTACCTAGTCACCTGAAATGGAGGAAGTCTTGTTAAGTTTACATATACTTCATTTCTAATTTTACCTATATTTATCTATTCTTATATACAAGGTTTAGCAGCACATATACCTACTCTTGGAACTATATCACCATATTTTGAGAAAGAAGAACTTTTTTGATTTTGCCTCAACAAAAGACCTGAACATTGTTCGTATAATATGTTTGCCAAACATGAATTTATCTCATAAAACCTTCTAATAAATTATTTCCTTTCTTTTTCTATTGTATATTTTTCTTATTTACATTTCAAATATTATCCCCGTTTCTAGTTTACACTCCAAAAATCTCCTGTCCTCTCCCTTCTCCCCCATCTCCCCAACACACCATCTAACAATTCCAGCCCAGGTATTCCCCCATACTGGGGCATAGGATCTTTACAGGAAAAAGTGTCTCTCCTCTCATTGATGCCTGACTAGTCCATCCTCTGCTACATAGAAAGCTGGAATCATATGTCCCATTGTTTGTTTTCATTGATTGGTGGTTTAGTCCCAGGGAATTGTGGGGTACTTATCCACACTTTGGTCTATCTTCTTCAGTTTCATGGGTTTTGCATATTTTACCTTGGTTATTCTGAGCTTCAGGGATAATATCCACTCACCAATGAGTGAATATCATGTGTGATTTTTGTGATTGGGTTATCTCACTTAGAAAGATATCATACAGATCCATCCATTTGTATAAAAATTTCATGAATTCATTGTTTTTAATAGCTGTGTAGTAATTCATTAAATAAATGTACCATATTTTCTATATACATTCCTCTAAAGAGAGTCATCTGGGTTCATTTCAGCTTCTTGTTATTATACATAAGGACATAGTGAAGCATGTATCCTTATTACAAGTTTGAACTTCTGGGTATAATCTTATCAATTTTATGAGGTCCCATTTGTCCATTTTTAATCTTATAGCACAAGATATTGCTGGTATTTTTTTTTCAAGAATATTCCCCCTTTGCCCATGTATTCCAGGCTATTCCCCACTTTCTCTTCTATAAGTTTCAGTGTCTCTGGTTTTATGTGCAGTTCCTTGATCGACTTAGACTTGAGCATTGTACAGGGGATGAGAATAGATCAATTTACATTCTACTACATGCTAACTGCCAATTAAGCCAGCACCATTTGTTGAAAATGCTGTCTTCTTTCCACTAGATGGTTTTAGCTCCTTTGTCAAAGATCAAGTGACTATAGGTGTGTGGGTTTATTTTTCTGACTTCAGTTCTATTTCATTTATATATCTGCCTACCACTAAACCTGTACCATGTAGTTTTTATCACAATTGCTTTGTAGTGCAGCTTGAGTTCAGGCATGGTGATTCCACAAGAGGTTCTTTTATTGTTGGGAATAGTTTTTCTTATACTAGGTTTTTTTTTTTGTTGTTGTTGTTGGGTTTTTTTTTTTTTAATTCCAGGTGAATTTGTAAATTGCCTTTTCTAACTCAGTAAAGAATTGAGTTGGAATTTTGATGGGGATTGCATTGAATCTTTAAACTACTTTTGGCAGAACACACATTTTTACTATATTAATCCTTCCAATCCATGAGCATGGGAGATCTTTCCATGTTCTGAGATCTTGTTTCATTTCTTTCTTCAGAGACTTGAAGTTTTTATCATATGTATCTTTCACTTTCTAAGTTAGAATCACACCAAGCTTTTTTATATTATTTGTGAGTATTGTGAAGGGTGTTTTTTCCCTAATTTCTTTCTCATCCTCCTTTTCCTTTGTGTAGGGAAAGCCCACTGATATGTTTGAGTTAATTTTATATTCACCTACTGCACTGAAGTCGTATATAAGGTTTATGATTTCTCTTTTTTGCATTTTTGGGTCACTGAAACATACTATCATATATTCTGGAAATAGTGATATTTTGACTTCTTCCTTTCCAATTTGTATTCATTTGTTTTCCTTTTGTTGTCTAATTGCTCTGGTTAGGACTTCAACTACTATATTCAATAGGTATGAAGAAAGTGGGCAGTCTTGTATCGTCCCTGATTTTAATGCGATTGTTTCTTTTAGTTTAATGTTTCCTACTGGTTTGCTGACTTTTTTTTTTTTATATTAGGTATGGGCCTTGAATTCCTGACCTTTCCTGGACTTTTATTATGAATGGGTGTTGTATTTTGTCAAATGCTTTCTCAGCATCTAATGAGGTGATCATGTTGTTTTCGTCTTTGAGTTTGTTTCTATAGTGGATTAAGTTGACAAATTTCCATATATTAAACCATCCCTGCATCACAGGGATGAAGCCTACTTGACCATGATGGATGATCGTTTTGATGTATTCTTTTATTTGGTTTGCAGTGATTTTATTGAGTATTTTTGCTTCGATATTCATAAGGGAAAATGATCTGAAGTTTCCTTTCTTCATTGAGTTTTTGTATGGTTTGAATATAATTGTAATCTGGCTTCATAGAACAAATTCAATAGTGTTCCTTCTCTTTTGATTTTGCATAATAGTTTGAAGAATTTTGGTCTTAGGTCTCCATGTGTAAGACCCTGAAGATGGACCTCCTCTCAAGTCCATTAAAGTCCTCAGATGAGATGGCCAGCACCCAAATGACTTGAGAGAAATCCACACCTGATGCAAACTGTAAGAGGTTTTATTATCAGCTAGCTAAGGACAAACTCCTTCCACTGTGCAGGGCAGGGGCATATGACTCTGAGATGTGACAGAAGAGGGTTTTTATTAGCTACCTGAGGAATTGAGATGAGTTGGGAGGAGAGTTTGGAGAGTTGGGAAGAGTCGGGAGGAGTGTTCTTCTCTGCCCAGATGTCCTTGGCAAAACTCCAATTTTCGAATCTCTAGCTGTAAGGCTCAGAAACCAAAATGCTTTTTGGTGGCTGTAGAGAACATAGAGCTTCTTTCTGGCTGTATTTTTAGAGCTCAGGGAATACAAGCTTGGAGAATGTCCAGGGGCTTCACCTTCCAGGGAGAAATGCTCTAAGTTGGGTTCTCACATTTCCCACTCCTTCTAGTACATAGTTCTAATTTTATAAGTTAGAAAATTAAACCTCTGGCCCAGCTGCCAAATAAAGCCAACCTGAGGTCACAGCTTTAGAATTTGTAAGATTGAGAACCTCAGAAGCCCCTTGAATGAGACGAAAGAGACTCTTGCCAGTGGGAGGAGGGAAGAAGGGGGGATCCTGTGCAGTGCCAGGCCAGTGGGCCATGGCAGGCCAGAAGCGGTTACATGCTGGAGGTGCGGCAGCAGGGCTTGTCAGAAGCACCAGGGAGCATCCTTTTGATCTGAGTTCAAGTTTGCCAGAATGGTGGCACCGGACCCGGACAGGATCTTCTGTTTGAAATTTATGTGGCACGAAGATGGTTCCTGGTTAGTATGTTTTTTTGTTTTTTTGTTTTTGTTTTTGTTTTTTATTGTGTTTCAGCATTTCCAAGGCATCTTTTCTGACCAATTGTAGGGCCTTCAAGTGAGCTAGAGGGGGTTCTGAAAAAGAAACATCAAGTTCAAACATTGCACCTGCTTCTGTTTAAAGGGAGGGGCGTCCCAAGTTGAGGAGTTTGAATGGTGTAAGTTTAAATTTCCCTGTGGTGTTCCATACTCAGAACAAGGCAAAGGGAAAAAGAGCTGCATAATCTTTTCTGTAGGTCTCTAAAACCAATTTAGTCAAGGTTTCTTTTAATGCTCTATTCATCCACTCTACCTGTCCTGAAGTCTGGAATCTGTAAGAACAATGTATCTTCCAATGAATCCCCCATTGTCTGGCTAACCCTTGGCTTACCTGGACAATGAAGGAGGGGCCATTGTCTGATGAAAGTACCTTAGAGATGCCAAATCTTGGGAAATTTTCCTCTAATATCTTCTTTCCCATGGCATGGGTGTTCTTGTTATTAGTGGGGAAGGCTTCGACCAAGCCTGAAATGGTGTTTACAAAAAAACAAATAGATATTTATTACTGTACTTGGCTGGTTTAACTTCAGTAAAGTCTACTTTTCAGTATGCTCATGGCCAGTCAACTCTTATCCACCTTCTGGGGGGGGTGTTCTTGTGGTGCCCAGCAATGGTGAGGGCACATGCTTGGCATTCATTAACAATCCCCTGGGCAACATCTGGCAATCTTATAACATTGCAGTTTGAGCTCTCAACATTTTCTTTGACCTTCTCAATTTCCAAGTGCATGAGGTGGTTTAGATTGGAGACATATTGTTACCTTTCTATTGTGGGCAGGACAGAGCAACCATCTTGGTCCTAGAGACTCCCTGGGTAGTACACCCACATATATCAGGTATTTTGCCTGTTAATTTCTGATCTTCTGGAGTATAGTCAAAGCCTGCATCTTTGAGTTTATAATGGTCTTCACGTTCTTTATTTTATTCATTTATTTTTTTTAGGCCAGTCAGTTCAGGCATCAGATTTCCCTTCACTATGGCCTCATGGACTTTGTGGTGACAATGGCAATGTATGATGTCCAGTTTTTTGCAAAGTGTATGGCTTCTAATAGTCTCAAGGTTTCCTTTTTATTTTTAATATCTTCCCCAGTAGAAGTGAGTAGCATCCTTTTTCTACAGATACTACCATGCATGTGGCAAAGGCATACATGCTGTCTGTTTAGATCTTGATGTTCTTTTCTATGGCCAGCTGCAAGGCTTGGGTATGTGTGATTAGCTCTTCTCTCTGGACTGTAATTTCTTCAGTAAAGCTGCTTACACTGATGGTTTCTTTTCCGTTGACCACTGCTGGCACCACTTTTCTTTTACCTTCAATCAAAAAGCTGATACCATCTGTGTACCAATTGGGGCAACCTGACCATGGCTGGTCAATGACTTCTTTCTTAGTTTTGGTTTCTTCTGCCAGGATGTCTATACACCTTCACTGGTAGGGAGTTGTCAGCTTCAGGCAGCAAGGTGGAAGGATTCAGGATAGCAGGGGTGCAAATTACACTCTCTCTACACTCTCTCAGTCAGAAAGAGGCTCTGATAATGGGTCCTGTGAGCATTAGTCATCCAGCAATCTGGCAGCTGCCTAACAATGCTTTCTAAGGCATGGGGGCAGAGGGGGGCTACTACTATAGTTCCTTGACCTAGAGTCAGTTTGTCAGCATCTTTGAGAAGTATTGATATCTTTTAAGAAAGACGGCCATCCACTGGGCATTGGGTCTATTTTTTTTTTACAAGTAGGCCACAAGTCTTTTCTATGTCCCCAGAGCTTAGTTCAGGACCTATCTCACTATTTCTGCTCTTTTATCTAAATAGAGAGTGAATGGCTCGGTCACATCTGTCAGGACTAGGGCTGAGGCACTAAGCACGATTTTTTAATCTTTTTAAAGGCCTCCCCATATATGGGGTCCATGAGAAAGTCCCAGTCTCTTTAGTAAGGGGGGATTATTAGGGAGTGCCAGGTGGCAAAGCCTTGCTTTTTAACTGGTAGCAACAGAGTATTCCAGGAAGACTGACAAAGGACCAAACACGCCTAGTTCTAAGAGCCTTTGAAGGTGAGGTCTGATGCCCTCACTGGCCTCTTTGCTCATGGTGTATTGTTGTACCCCGAAAGGAATCTCACCAGTTTTCAATGTCACAATGATGGGGGGGACACCATTTTTGTCTCAATTATACCACCAGTCTCTGCCCAGGCTGTTGGATATCTCTCTAAATAGGTCCATTCTAGTACTTTTCTTGACGGGGCTTGAGACTCATGTAATCTATATTCTTCTTATAATTTTAAAGTTAAATTTATAGGGACAGGCTTGCCAAGGGATTGAAGTTCCTTCCAAAGAGCAGCTTATTTGGGATTTTAAATATGCTAGTATGTCTCTCCACAACAATGTGGTGGGGCTTGAGGAATGATGAGGGAGGAATGAGTTACTTGGCTTATTCATAGATTAACTTTCTTATCAGTGGTCTAAGAGTATGGTTTCTGACCAGTAGCCCCGAATACTAAGGATTTCTGGGTCCTCAATTTCTCCAGTGGCTCTCTCAGGACTAAAAACTCTGCTCTGATATCATGAAGGGAAGCCATAAGGGTCTCTTCCACAGCTGGGGTTACCCTAGTGTCACGTAGGGTGTCTGTTCCCCATATCATGTAGTCATCATCCTCTGAGAAAAGGACTTAGGTGGTCTGGTATCTGTCTCTTTCTTGGGGCAGTCTCTTGCTCAGTGTCTCTTTTCTTTACAGTACCCACATTGCAAATAAGTCCTACCCTCCCCAACTTGTGCTTGGGTTATAGTTTTTGGTGACAGCAATAGAAACATTAAGACATTCAACATTACATATGTGATGGCCTGTCTACAATCTGTAGATCCAGTGAAGTTAGGTATAGAGGAAGGACTTGGGTGCATACATGGATGCCCATGGTATGGAGAAATAGAATGGATTTATTAGTGTACAAAGGTGGACAAGAAGGAGAAGATCAGGTGGCATGGTGGAGGGAGATGGGGTTGAATAAGGAAATGCAGGAAGAGATATTTGAAAGAGAAGTATTTGATGAATGATGACCGAAAGGGGGAGGAACTGGAGAGGATGGGAGGTAGTAAAAGAACCGTGGGGAGTAAAATTTGGGGGAACTGTAAGCAGGGTCTATTAAATGAGAAATTAATATTATTTTTAATTTTATTAGAATATTAAGCATGGCAGAGGGGCTCCCCAGAATGTACATTTTACCTCCAAAATACAGGGCTTTGATGGATTCTTGGTGAGGTGAACCACTTAAAATCTCTTACCACTCTTAAACACTTAAAAGCTGGTACCACTCTGTTACCACTCATGCTGTTGTAGAGTTTCTCCCTACTTGCTGCCCTCACATCACATTCCTCATAATCTATGGATTGTATGAAAATTTAAGGGGGGTTCCAGCCCCTCACTGGGCAATATCATTGCCACCCACAGTGTTATTTAGATCGAACTTTCTCAAGGATTGCAGCTGATGCGATTAATACTTCAACCACAATCTTGGAAAGAATTACTACAAAAAACATGCCTTTTTTTTTTTCAAAGTCAGGCTGGTGTTCAGATGATTATTATTTCCTTGTACCTATTTCCTCATTCTGATTCCTGATATGATTTAAGAAAAACATGGTTAATGAACAGATGTGCACCCTGAGGATTCAAAGTAGAAAGGGATGATAGGTTTTTATATAAAAGTTTAGTTTTGTGATTCTTTTAAGATTTTTGAAGGATTAATTTTTGAGATAGATAAAAACTAATCCTTTCTGTATAACGGCAAATTTCAGTCTACCAGTAAGAGAAACTGGCTGAAATAAAAATTACCCTACTTGCTTACAACTTGTTAATCTATAACAAGTTTTTTAGTTAGAAATGCGTGTTGGTTCTTGGGAATAATATTGGATATTTATAAACATAATTTATAAATAGCTCATCATAAAAGTATAGTGAGAAGATGCTTCTCCTTATACATACTCATAATTATTCACTAGAAGAAAATAGAAAGTAACCAGTATAAATTTTATACTAATTGAAAGATTGTCCAGAGATATATAAGCAGTGTGAGAAAAATAAAGTTGGTGCTTTGTTCCATCCACCAAATGTGAGTATATATTTAAAGTGGTTGAAGCTTTGCACTGTCCAACAAATGTGTGTGTGTGTGTGTGTGTGTGTGTGTGTGTGTGTGATTGTTTGTGCTTCTTAAAGCTTGCTTCTTCTAACATGTATGTAAATGTGTCTTGCCTGCTTTATATGCCATCTAACCAACATCCCCTCCTTGAATCACTGAACACTCTATCACAGCTACTCTTGAAAAGACAGAGAGACAGCAAACACACAGAGCCCTACTGGGCATAACTAACTTGAACATGTGTGAGACCACCCACCTCCTCCAGTGACACCCTTCCTCCAACAAGGAAACACCTAGTCCAACAAGGTTAATCATCCTAATACAGCCTATGGGCCGATGGGAACCAATTTCATTAAAAATACCACACCTACCTAGCTACATGCATGCATATATTCATGCATAATAGATAAACAGAGAAAGAGGGTGAGAGAAATAGAAAGAGAGAGAGATAGGTAGATGATAGAGAAATAGTTGCATACATATCTATATAAATACATTCAATCATTACTTCATACATACATACATACATACATACATACATACATACATACATAGATGACAGATAGACAGATAATTATATGTGAAATTAATCTAAACACTAAAGACATGGTGCCCTTTAATTCACATGCACACACTCTGAGCACTGTTTACAATCATCAATTAAGACATAAAGGTTGGACATTCGAACTACAAAGACATATACAAACAAACCCACAAAACCCACAATGTTCATTTGGTGTGCATAGATTTGATTAATATCTAGGATTTCCTTTTTTTCTGTATATTATGAGAGATTTCACCCTAAAATCTTTCTCAAATTGTCCATTATTTTAGTTACTACTGTGTACAACCTGATACTTATAATCCACTAGATAGTAATGTTATAGAAGGTGTTTATTGTGCTGAAGATATTCAGCCATACCCCTCAGCTCCAAAATATATCTTTTAAAGACACATAGTAAGGAACGATCTTTCAAATGACCTCAAATGAAACTGTCATCTGGTGAAAAATAACACAGCACAGGAAGAAGTTTACACATAAAATTTATATTCATGTGAATATTGGTCAAAATGTTTACAATTGTAAAGTTGAATTACATAGTGGTATGTCTTTGAAACAATAGGAAAAAATGATGTGCATACGTTGTGTTTTCCAAAAAGAGTAGGAAATGTAAAACATTTAAACAGTGGGATGTTGGTTTCTAATGCCAGGAGATGACTAACATAGCAACAGACTAATAAAGTATCCTCTTCAAAAGTTAAAAGAAAACAGCAACAACAAGAAGAGAACAACAATCACAAGGAACCATGTCATCTGTGGCATCTTCAGGAGGATGTGCAGCAATCTGAACATGGTTCCAAGGACGTTAGTAGATGTCTAGTTCTTTATCAGCCTGACAGGTTTGTGTTCAACCATCCATGTCTGTATACTAAGGTTGCAAACAACCCATCGATGCTGAGTGACCTAAAGATGATGAGTTCTACTCCCCACTCTCTTTGCTGCTCTGGAGACTTCAAACCTGAGGGGAGGAATGTTATATTAATGAGTATGAGAATGCTCAATGCATCTTTGTCTACATTGTGTAAATTTGGCATCTCTTTAATTGAAGTATAAGACCTGCTTAGGCCAGAAGGTACAACTAGAGGCCTGATGAACAAAGATGCTACTGTAGAGACCCCATGTAATGAGAAAAGTCTTTCAGAAGTACACTTGGACAATGGTGGAATTTAAGATCCAATTATTCAGAAATGGCAATTAGGCACTATTGTTGGCCTTAGTGTCATACCGAGAACAACCCCAACACTAATCAGAGATGTATGGCTAGTGGTCAGAAGTGAGCCAGTAATGGACATTGGGAAGAAATGAGACCCTATGAGCCATGAAAAATAGATAGGAACTCAATGGTAAGAGGGGTATCTTTGTGAGAAATTGGAAATCTAAATCCCCTTTGTACAGGTAAACTAGTATGTTTGGTTGGGTAGAGTTCAAATTTGCATGTTCTTTCCTTGACGTGAGATCAAAGACACAGCCTACCTCATGCAGTGGAGCCCATTCCAGGTTTTTCCTAACAGCTAGCAACTCCTCATCAGAGACTAGAGCATCTGTCCACTATAGTAAATGTGGTGCCGGATCAAAAAGCAGTCTGAGCACTCATCAAAAACCTGGCTGACAGTTCCACACTAGTTCTTCTTCTCAGGCATATGTTCATCTCCTGGGTCTAGGTATGAATGGTGAGGAGAGCATCATTTTAGTTTCTGCCTTGAGGAAATGAGCTTTTGTTCTGGGCTGTACTTCTTAATGTTCCGCTCAGGTACTTTAAGCTTGGGTGGTCTGGAGGTCCATTTGGGAGTTAAAATTGGAGGGGTGTGTCTAAGTGTCTGCATCAGAGGAGAACATTGCAAGGTCATTATTGGTCAGAAAGAAACATCTGATGACCACTTGGGGAAAATGAGATCTGAGGCCCCTGGTAACTCAGAGTCAGTAGATTGAAATCCTTTTGGTCAAAGCAGAAGGATCTGAGGCCCAATTAAATAGACTTAGCAAGTTTACTCCCACAGGGGCATATTTAGAATGTCTGAGAACCCTTTGGATATTGGTGGACTGTAGCTCTCTATTACAACAGGGAGGGCTGGTAGATCCTTTGGTGAAAAGTGGAATATTTCAGGTATAGTCTAAAAGCCAATTCAGTAAAAGACAGTAAGTTGAATACTTTGGGTAAGGGGAGACATATGCAGTACCCCTATGTGCAGGAGAAGAATTGTTTCTGCCTGTCTCAGGATTAGTGATAGATCTAAGATTCTCTAAAATAGGAGGATGGTGATAGGAGCTTCATAGGATTGTATAGAATAGTTTTATCCTGTTATTCCTATGTCTGCAGCACTATTGAGCAGAAATTGAACACTGATTGATACCTTGAGAATTCTAGGACATTCCAGGTACTTTCTCCTTCATCAGCTCCAAACATGAAATCACAATCAAGAATACACATCATCTGAATGTCTGTGGTAGGCATGACAACAATCTTAGAAGTCTTTTAAGAGGGTGTAATGTGGTATTTTCTGGTTTAGTGTCTTCCTTAAATATATGTCCATCCACACATTCCTCTGCATGGAGGCCATGATGTCTCTGTCTAAGGTAACAAAACAAAGATAGTAATCTGATTTACCCTTACCTTGATACTCTTCTGTTTGGGATTTCAGTCCAGAGTGTTCAGAAATCTCTTAGGTCAGAACAGTGCTTCCCAGACCATGGAAATTAGAAGTTATAGGTAGGACATACACTGGGAAGATGGTGAATCTGGGGGATTTCCTCAAACACACTGTGCTCAACACAGGTTGGAGTACTCTCTGTTGTGAATGTCTAAATCTTCCTAAAGTAAGATAGGGGAGGAGCTTGGGCAATTTTGCACAGAAGTAGGATGGTTGTGCCCTTCATCAAGGAGGTAATGTGACAAACTTCATGAGAATAAGGAAGTTTAAGCACTCTGGTCATAAGCAGCATTTCTGTGACACTTTGCAAATGTGAAATTGAATGTGAAGGATTGGCTAGAATTTGGTAAACAACCTTTCTGAACTATTTGGAACCACCTTTTCTGGTGTACTGCACCCAGTTACCTATCAACACATCACTGTCATCTCCTGATCTCTCCTCAGCCAGAGGAGTGTCTGGAATGATGTGGAGGTTCCCTTTCTTGTAGTCATCCAGGAGCTGATAGAAGTAGAGAGCTGGATCCTTCTTGTAGGTACTGTAAAACAAATCCTTCATGATTGGCACCTGGGCTAGCACAACCCTCCTCCAGTTGTCCTCAGAGCCATCTTTACCCTTAAATTTGTGTTGTACCGCTCTGCCAACCAGGGCTCTGGCGAGGTGGGCATCCCTTACCTGAGGAAATCTTACTTTGGGAGGCAAAACCTTAAGGTTTAAAATCCTGTCATCATTGTAGAGCTCCTGTCCATAGACGCTGTCATTTCCATCATACTTCACCAAATAAAGAGAAGGGTTTGTTGGCAGTTGACCTAGAACTATGGTCTTCCATTGAGTGACAGGCTCATTACCTTCCTTCCAACCTTGAGAAATTCTGCAGCCAACAATATTCCTCAAGACGTTGGAAGAAGACATCCTCCTCTTCTTCTTCATGAGGGATGTCATGCTAAGACTCTTCAGAGGTATTGTCTTCTACATGGCTGTAGCCCTGGTGTGGTAGACCACACCAACCCTGGGCAGATGTCTTGTGGGTATCATTCTGTGTTCAAATATCATACTTGCCCATTGCCTTGGATTGAAGGTATTGCCTGTTTACACCAGACACAATGCTGTTGCTACTGTCATATATATGAGTTACTGAAAGGCAATGAGTGTAGGATGGGAGAGAATGCTGGAGAAATGCTCTTCTCTAATGGAATTTTTGAGTAGGTCAAGAAGGCTATGCTAAACATGTTTGGGCTTCTAAACTTAATTTGATCCAAATAAGAAGTTCATAATCCAGCTATGGTGGCACAAGCATTTAAACTCAGCATTCAGAAGGCAGGATATTGCAGATTTCTGACTTAGAGACCAGCCTGGTCTACAAAGTGAGTTCCAGGGCAGCCAGTGGTAGACAAAGGAACCATGTCTCCAAATCAGCAACAACATTAACAACTTAAACAAAACAACAACAACAACAACAACAAAAAACAAACAAACAAACAAACAAACAAAACAAAACAAAAAACAAAAATGAAAAACAAACAAAAAACAAAACAAACAATCAAATCAGAAGTTAATAGGAGGTGTTAGTGACCCAAGTCTTAAATCCTAGTACTCAAGAGGCAGAGGGAGGCAAACCTTAGTGAGATAAAGGCTAGTCTATTCTACAGAGTGATTTTCCTAACAGCCAAAGCTACACAAAAACACACTCAAATTAAAATTAATCACCCATCCAAAGAAAAAATGAACAAACAAACAAACAAACAATAAATAAATAAATAAATAAATAAATAAATAAATAAATAAGGGAAACAAGGAAATTATCGAAGGGAAATTAACAAGTAATTCTCGAGAGCTCAGAATAACATACTCAGATGAATATGTCTTCAGCCCTGAGCTAATTTGCCTCTGCTGAGGAACATCTCCTTGCATGTCTATGTCAATGTGGAAGTTGGTATGCCTTTTACAAAATGATCAAGGATTAAAGAATAAAGAAAATGAGTCAGAGTTGTCACCTACCCTCTCTTGTACCTGCAAGCTCTGAATTAGGTGGCAATATTCACAAATATCCCAGGGACACAGCACACCACTGGCCTTCTGTATTATGTCACCTGACCCAGCCTCAGGATTATTTGGTGATTATTTGCCACTGCAACTCTGGCCTCAACAAGTCCAGGCAATATCAGCCATTTAGAACTAACATTTTCTAAAATACATACGGACAAAGAAGAGCTTTGACATTTTAATGGAATTGTGAAGGAGATATTGTTAGCAAGGATAATAAATTCAGGAGATCAACTAAACTGGATCAACCATGCCCCTGGCCCCAAACATGGGAGAATTTAGAATGTACAGTTACTCAGTGTGGGAGGGAAAACTTTCAGCTTTCTATAGCTATGAGGGTCCCATTCACTTCATAAATATACTTACCCAAAGAAAATGTCTTAGTCATCAAGATTCTGTCTTTTGATACAGACCAGGCAAAAAAAACTTGAGGAACAACGTTGGGGTTCAGGAGCTGGCCTGCCTTTCATACACCACTGGGAAAATAGTGGACACACCTTCTAGGGATTCTAGTGCCTCCAAGTGGAATAGATGTGCAATCTATGGCCAGTGCTCTGTGACATCACCTAGTTCAGCTTGCATGATAGAACCCCACTCATGCTGGTTCCTTCCCTAATTACACCAGAGACATTAACCATCTAGGCTTTACCTTTTCATATGGCTTCTCGAAATACAAAATATAATCCCTACTGAAATGTCCTGATGACTTGAGTCACATTCTGCCCAAGTAATTCACTCCTGTATTGTTTTTATCATTTTGGTGGTTGGGTTTCTGTTTATTCATTTGTTGATTGTTTGTTTTGTTTTTGTTTTTATTTTCCTCCTGTGAAAGCCTTCAGTTTCTGACTCACCAACATCCTTGGTGGTTATTTTCCCTGTTCCAACCTTTCCCTGGTTATCTTTAAACTGTTCTTAGTGTCAGAAATTGTGCCAGACTCTTTGAGGCAGCACATTGGATAGCACATCAAAATTCTGTTTATGAAAACCCAAAGTTAGAGCAATAAATATTTTATTCAAACAAAGCAGGAATTTTACAGGGTTAAGTACCTTGTATTGAAGCTATTTGCAACCGTGAATCATGGATTCTTTGGAAAATGAGAAGGCAATCTAGCTCTTGTTCCTGCTTACAAAGTTGTGATGAAGTTAAACACAATATCAACCAGTCATGTTTTAAAGGCCTTTAAAATTTATTAGTATTTCTGGTTACAAGTAATTTAATAGATTAAATGCAGTAAAACAGGGTGAAATAGATTTGATAATTTTACTTTTGAAATATGGGTAGACAAAATATTGAATGCTGGTAAGTATGGAATTTACTTACAAATTATCAGGCACTTTAATTTTTCATGCCATATAGATCTTTAGTTCTTCCAGAAAAATTAATTCCAGGCCCTTACACGATAACCACCACACCTTGTATATTTTTTTCATAGATGTTGACACTACCCATAGTGGGCTAGACCCTTCAACATCAGCCATCCAAAAAAGATCATTCCTTACAGGTGTGGCAACTGACCAATGTGATGGAGGCAGTTCTTTATCTGCGGTTCTATATTCCCAGGTTGAGTTAACTAAAAAAAAAAAATGCAAGAAGGACCATTTCACATCCATATCATAAACGTTGATTGCCTTACTGTGTGCAATAAACATGCGATGGATTAATACTAGATGTCAACCACTGGATGGATGGCTTAAAACATGAGAGAGAGAGTGACAGAGAGAGAGAAAGAGGAGAGAGAGAGAGAGAAAGAAAGAATGAGAGAGAGTTTTTGATATGCCAAAGGGTGTTTGATATTTCAAGCCCAGTGCCAAATCACTTTTAATGAAAACACAAATCCTAATTCTTTCTAAACATCCCACCACCTGGAAAAATAACTCCTTTGAATATTTGATCTTCTGTGAGCCACAATTATTCAAACTAATAAAGTATGTAAAAGAAATTGAAATCAAGTAATAATTGTCCATGCCACTTCTTGGAATATTCTATATCATTACTTTTCTTTTCTTAGAGGTTAGGGTTATTTGCATAACAAGAGACTAATCAGTCATCATTGTCACATCAGCCAAAGGCATCCTAACCCTGCCACATTTCTACTTGATTAATCACATTGGCATTACTTATTTGTATGGAAACATATCCCTTCATCCTGATTTAGTTAAAACCGTGGGAATTGTCAATGTGCAATTAATTTTGTTCATAATGGGACAAAACAGAAGCCTACAGGATTGTTCCTGGGAGCTGAAGATTTCCCTTCCATTTAGTAAAATGTTATAAATATTATTTTAACACAAGCCTAAATTCGTGAAAAAGCTTTGTTTTCATATTTTAATTATTTACAGGTCGTTCTGTGCCATATAAAGAAAGGTAGAGAAGAAAAGCTGTTTTGGAATCACTGACACACACACTTAACTGAGGTCTCTTTGCATAGTAACAACATATACACATCTGCTATATCTGGGGAGTTTGCTTCAGGAACTCTAATGATATAAAGTCCTCAGGACTCTAGGCTAAGATAACAGAACACTGCTTATAAGCTATGCAAGATAAGCTCTTGTATATTTGAATTATATTCATGTGTTTCTGCACACAGATCTGTACAGGTAAGTTCAGAGGCTAGGGAAGGGCATAGTATGATTTGCTCCTTCACTCCCTAATTTATCTGCTTTTGATAGGGTTTCCTGCTGAGCTAATAGTGAGGCTGGCTTTCGGGAAGTCATATTCATCTTCCTGTCTCTGCCGCTCCCAAAATCCTAAGCACTGGTGTTGTAAGTAAATAAACACAGGCATGAATTTGCCCCTGGGCCATCACCTCTGATCCTTCTTTATTTTAAATAATCTCTGGATTACTTTTGCCCTTAATGTAATGAAACTGCTATACAAGGGTTTGTTATTTAGGAGATGGAAATATAAGTCGTCTGTATATGTTCAGTACAGACATTATATATTAAGAACTACATTCATTAATTCCTTGAGAAATTCATACAATGTATTTTGATGGAATTTATTTTCCAGTTCTCTTAATAACTCCTCCCGGACCAAAACCAGATCCATTCCCACCTTAATCCTCCTTCCAACTTCATGTCTCCTTTTCTCCCTTTTGATAAAACCCATTCAAATCAATTGTGTTGCCCATAAACTCTTGGACATGGAGCTACCAGTAGTGCCTGGCCAACCTATAACCTTCAAAGGGCATACCTTTGATGAAAACTGACTCTCCATCTTTCATTAACTGTCCATACATTCTCAGATGGGGATGATTGATAGTGAGAACCTACCACTTATTGATGGAAGGCAGACTGGCCTGATTTTGTGCAGATAGAGACATACAGGTTCTCAATGACCTCTCTACCTTACAAGATTTCCACTATCTCTTCATTGAGGGATCCTAAGACTCAGCTCCTCTACTTCTTGCCTCTTTCTGTGAGTATGTGTGTGTGTACAAGTGTGTCTATATTATAGATGTCTCATTTTACATCCAAGTCAACGCATAGTGGGGTTTGCAATCAACTGCTGGCACTATTTCACACTAGGCAATATGCTGTGATGCAGATGGTGGGACTAAATACCACACTGAAACTGGAGATGGCTAGAAATCATCACAGATGGTTGTAGTATAGGTGAAATTTACACTTTTGACCTAAACTTCTGGGTCCAACCTATGGCTTTAAAATAGAGGGATGTGGGATCAAGAACCTTAACTTTCATTGCACTTTCCTTCTTCTTGAACTCATATTTTAAAATACCTCATGGAGGTGATGATTCTGTTGGCCTGGACGTTTTGCTTTTGTAACTGCTATACAGAGATATCCTTAAAGAGACAGATAGATCCTATCACTTTTTGTAACATAAAGAATTGTGTGGTGAAATGGGTTTGCAATGTCAGTCGTGGGTTTTGATGAAGGTTTTGGCCCCAAATACAATGTTCAAAGATAGAACACTATACACAATCTGAAAAGTGATTGGACCCTGAGGGCTTTAATCAATGAGTTAATTGATTGATGGGTGTGCATTGAAGGGGTGAGACACTTGTAAAGGAACTTGGATATTGGGAACATGTCTTGGAAGTTATTTATTGTCTTTGGTCACTTCCTGTGTTGAGGCTTACTGGGTAATAATAAGTTGGACAACTGTTCTGCTTCATGCCCCTTTCATACTCTTGTGACTATGGACCTGTTTTCCTTGTTGCTAGGCATATCGGAACAGTGATGAAAATTATTTACATGAGTGTGTCTCACTAGTGATACTGACTTTTCTGGTCCATTGTAACCATGCCTTAATTCTTTAAGCTTTTTTCTAGAAGAATCATGCTAACATTAGACCGAAAGTTACCAAATAGTTGTACCTGGAAGATTCTGCCAGTGTATCTGTTGTCTTTGTAATAAATTACTTTGATTCTTCCCACACTGTTTTTTCCACTGTATTCACTACTGTATTTTAATAGATTGCAATATCATATGAAGTAGCAGAAAATGAGGGGAAATGGAAGGAGATGAAAATGTGTTAGAATCATTAAATTACACACTTAAAAATAAAGAAATCATTGTATTTTTTATTATAGAAAGGATACTACAAAAAAAGCTGCTGAAAAGGTTTGGCCAACTAATGGGAGATAGTATTTGTCATACCTCCTGTGATGTAGCTGTAAATAGTAGTGGGTTTATTACAGATGAATCAAACACCAATATAAGCATGAAGGGATAATACTCAGTTGCCTCAGGAGAAAGAAATCAGGTAAAATTCATTAGATTTCTTGATGAGGAGTCTTTTTGTCATAGCTTTGGTGGCATAAAATTGGACAGATTGGCAAGTCCCCCAGTAAGTGTAATACACAGTAGAATTTCGGGGTTGTGAGGCTATAGGAAATATTCAGCTCATGTCACCTATTATTGAGTATCCTTGCTGATGGAGGTAGTCACCCTTCACTTATGCCATACATGGAAGTGTGTCTATGCAGGGGCAGAATGCAATAGATGGTGTTGAGTAATGTTTTTGTAGGTTATGGTGTAAGTTAAACATTACTGTGATGGGATATTATTTTTTTTTCCAATTTTGACAATCCACAGTTACCTGAGAAGAGAGAACAATTGAAGATCAGTCTCTATTCACTTACTTGTTCATTAGGTAAGTCTATGGGATATTCTCTTGGCTAATGATTGATGTGGGAGGGCCCATCACTGTGGCTAAGCTCATCAGTAGTCCTTAGTAAATGGGAGCCTTTTAGGCTGTATTTAAAAAAAAATAGCTGAACGAGCCATGGGAAAAGTGGTGGTTTGAATAATAAAGTCACCTATAGACACATATATATGAATATTTAGTCACCAGGAAGTGGCAGTGAGTTTAAATTTAGAAGGAATAAGAGAAGGTGTGGCTTCATTGGAGAAAGTGGGCGTATCAACAAGGATGGGTTTGAGTTTTCAAGAAGCCAATGCAATGGCAGAATCTATCTCTTTGCCTAAGGATCAATAGTTCTCTATTGCTCCAGTGATGGGGTCCCTCTCGTGATGATTGTACAATCTTCTGAAAATGTAAGCAAGCCTCCAGTTAAATGCCGTGTTTTCTTCTTTTTCTTTTTTTTTCCCATTTTTTTATTAGGTATTTAGCTCATTTACATTTCAAATGCTATACCAAAAGTCCCCCATACCCACCCACCCCTACTCCCCTAACCACCCACTCCCCCTTTTTGGCCCTGGCATTCCCCTGTACTGGGGCATATAAAGTTTGCGTGTCCAATGGTCCTCTCTTTCCAGTGATGGCTGACTAGGACATCTTTTGATACATATGCAGCTAGAGTCAAGAGCTCCGGGGTACTGGTTAGTTCATAATGTTGTTCCACCTATAGGGTTGCAGATCCCTTTAGCTCCCTGGGTACTTTATCTAACTCCTCCATTGGGAGCTCTGTGATCCATCCATTAGCTGACTGTGAGCATCCACATCTGTGTTTGCTAGGCCCCGCATAGTCTCACAAGAGACAGCTACATCTGGGTCCTTTTGATAAAATCTTGCTAGTGTATGCAATGGTGTCAGCTTTTGGATGCTGATTATGGGGTGAATCCCTGGATATGGCAGTCTCTACATAGTCCATCCTTTCATCTCAGCTCCAAACTTTGTAACTCCTTCCATGGGAGTTTTGTTCCCACTTCTAAGGAGAGGAATAGTGTCCACACTTCAGTCTTCATTTTTCTTGAGTTTCATGTGTTTAGGAAATTGTATCTTATATCTTGGGTATCCTAGGTTTTGGGCTAATATCCACTTATCAGTGAGTACATATTGTGTGAGTTCCTTTGTGAATGTGTTACCTCACTCAGGATGATGCCCTCCAGGTCCATCCATTTGGCTAGGAATTTCATAAATTCATTCTTTTTAATAGCTGAGTAGTACTCCATTGTGTAGATGTACCACATTTTCTGTATCCATTCCTCTGTTGAGGGGTATCTGAGTTCTTTCCAGCTTCTGACTATTATAAATAAGGTGGCGATGAACATAGTGGAGCATGTGTCCTTCTTACCAGTTGGGGCATCTTCTGGATATATGCCCTGGAGAGGTATTGCTGGATCCTCTGGTAGTACTATGACCAATTTTCTGAGGAACCGCCAGACTGATTTCCAGAGTGGTTGTACAAGCCTGCAATCCCACCAACAATGGAGGAGTGTTCCTCTTTCTCCACATCCACGCCAGCATCTGCTGTCACCTGAATTTTTGATCTTAGCCATTCTGACTGGTGTGAGGTGGAATCTCAGGGTTGTTTTGATTTGCATTTCCCTGATGATTAAGGATGTTGAACATTTTTTCAGGTGCTTCTCTGCCATTCGGTATTCCTCAGGTGAGAATTCTTTGTTCAGTTCTGAGCCCCATTTTTTAATGGGGTTATTTGATTTTCTGAAGTCCACCTTCTTGAGTTCTTTATATATGTTGGATATTAGTCCCCTATCTGATTTAGGATAGGTAAAGATCCTTTCCCAATCTGTTGGTGGTCTTTTTGTCTTATTGACGGTGTCTTTTGCCTTGCAGAAACTTTGGAGTTTCATTAGGTCCCATTTGTCAATTCTCGATCTTACAGCACAAGCCATTGCTGTTCCGTTCAGGAATTTTCCCCCTGTGCCCATATCTTCAAGGCTTTTCCCCACTTTCTCCTCTATAAGTTTCAGTGTCTCTGGTTTTATGTGAAGTTCCTTGATCCACTTAGATTTGACCTTAGTACAAGGAGATAAGTATGGATCGATTCGCATTCTTCTACACGATAACAACCAGTTGTGCCAGCACCAATTGTTGAAAATGCTGTCTTTCTTCCACTGGATGGTTTTAGCTCCCTTGTCGAAGATCAAGTGACCATAGGTGTGTGGGTTCATTTCTGGGTCTTCAATTCTATTCCATTGGTCTACTTGTCTGTCTCTATACCAGTACCATGCAGTTTTTATCACAATTGCTCTGTAGTAAAGCTTTAGATCAGGCATGGTGATTCCACCAGAGGTTCTTTTATCCTTGACATGAGTTTTTGCTATCCTAGGTTTTTTGTTATTCCAGATGAATTTGCAAATTGCTCCTTCTAATTCGTTGAAGAATTGAGTTGGAATTTTGATGGGGATTGCATTGAAACTGTAGATTGCTTTTGGCAAGATAGCCATTTTACAATGTTGATCCTGCCAATCCATGAGCATGGGAGATCTTTCCATCTTCTGAGATCTTCTTTAATTTCTTTCTTCAGAGACTTGAAGTTTTTATCACACAGATCTTTCACTTCTTTAGTTAGAGTCACGCCGAGATATTTTTTATTATTTGTGACTATTGAGAAGGGTGTTGTTTCCCTAATTTCTTTCTCATCCTGTTTATTATATAGTACTTGAAGAATGAGCCAGAGCAATTTGACAACAAAAGGAGATCAAGTGGATATAAATTGGAAAAGAGGAAGTAAAAATATCACTTTTTGCAGATGATATGATAGTATATATAAGTGACCCTAAAAATTCCACCAGAGAACACCAAAACCTGATAAACAGTTTCGGTGAAGTAGCTGGATATAAAATTAACTCAAACAAGTCAATGGCCTTTCTCTACACAAAGAATGCCTTGTTTTCTAATAGTTGCCGTCACCAAATGTGTCTCTTCATAGCAATAGAACAGTGGCTCAGACAGTGGCAAGCCAATAAGCAGTGTTTGCTGTTACTGACTCAACTTTCTGTTTTGTCTTCCTCAGTGACAATCTGTACCCTTTTTATTTCCAAGTTATTTTTTATTGTAGTATTCTACATGGTGAGAAAGAAGAAAACTAGAACAATTACATCTCAGGTAGGTACATGAGTATAGCTTATCTCTAAGTAAAAATAAAATGTCTACACATTATTATTTGTGGTTATAAGACAAGTGACATTGGCACTGTTAGACATTTTTTCCCTAAGAATACCTTACTGTTTTTTATTGTTGTAAGGATTCACCATGTCCAAAGAGCAAATTCCATAGCAAAGGTTTTATTCAGCTTATACTTCCACATTGCTGTTTATCACCAAATAAGTTGGGACAGAAACTGAAACAACACAGGATCCTGGAATCAGAGGCTCATTCATAGGCTATGGAGTGGTGATGCTTATTGTCTTGCTCCTCTAATCTTGCTTAGCTTGCTTACTTAAAGAACCCAGGACTACCACCACAAGGATGTCAACACCCACAATGGAGTGGGTGCTCTCCCATCAATTAAGAAAATTCCTAACAGCTGGATCTTATGGAGGCATCTTCTCAACTGAGTCTCCTTCTCTTTGAAGACTCTAGATCTTGTCAAGTTGCTATGAAACCAGTGTGGCATTCTAAATATAGTTGGCCTATGAGGATGTGTGGCTTTGTAGGAGTAGGTCTGGCCTTGCTGGAGGAAGCATATCACTCTGGGGCTTTAAAGCTCTACCAGTGTGGAAGAGACCCTCCCTGTTTGCAAAATACATAGTTTTTCCTCGAAGCATTTGGATGAAGGTGCATAATCGAAACTTCCTCTCCACCACCATGTCTGCCTAGACAGTGCCATATTTTTTGCCTTGATGATCATGGAGTGAACCTCTGAACGTATAATGAAATGTAGAAAAGCCCTAATGAAATGAGTCTCTTATGAGTGGCCTTGGTCATGGTGTCTTTTCACAGCAACTAATCACTAACTAATAGAATCAGTTACTGCAGAAACTCACAGATATTAAAATAAATCAACAATCGAGATTATTATCAAGTGCTAAAGCATGCAAACTTATTCTAGAGAGAAAAACTGTTATGAATGAGTCCATGGCATGCCTGTCTCAAAAAAGCAAAAGAAAAAAAAAGTAAGAAGGACCATTTCACAGTCATATCATCAATATTGATTGCCTCACTGTGTGAAATAGACAAGAAATGGATTAACATTAGATGTCAACCACTGGATGAATGGCTTAAAACGAGAGAGAGAGAGAGCGAGAGAGAGAGAGAGAGAGAGAGAGAGAGAGAGAGAGAGAGAGAGAGAGAGAAAGAGAGAGAAAGAGAGAGAAAGAGAGAGAAAGAGAGAGAGAAAGAGAGAGAGAATGAGGAGAGAGAAAAAATGAGAGAGAGTGAAAGAATGAGAAAGAGAGAGAAAGAATGAGAGAGAGATAGCCTGATGGGTTTTTGATACTTCAAGCCTCAGTGGCCAATATCCTCAGAAAATTACAAGCTGATAAGGAATTAGTTGAAGAACAATACCTTTTGGGTCATTTTCAACCTTCTGTATCTCCATGGAATACCCCATTTTTTTTATCAGAAAGATGCATTTTCAATTAAAAGTACCTTCCTTGAAATTTTGATCTCATTTTTGGTACAAAGGACTCATAATCTAATTTTTTAAAAGAATCATATTTCCAAGTGGTGGTGGCAAACACCTTTAACCCCAGCACTCGAAAAGCAGAGACAGGTGAATTTCTAAGTTCGAGGCCAACCTGGTCTACAGGGTGATTTCCAGAACAACATGGCTACACAGAGAAACACTGTCTTGAAAACTCAAAGAGAGAGAGAGAGAGAGAGAGAGAGAGAGAGAGAGAGAGAGAGAGAGAGAGAGAGAGAGAGAGAGAGAGAGAGAGAGAGAGGGAGAGAGAGAGAGAGAGAGAGAGAGAGAGAGAGTGTTTCTATACAGAGAACAAATATGAAAGGTTTTCAAACTGACTTTCATTTTCCAAGTATGGGAAGAACCCTAGAGTTAGTAACAAAGAACACAGAACACAACACATAGCAGACAAAAGTACAAAGCACACTCAAATAGAAAGAATGGCATCAAAATAGTGAATGTGAGTACCTTTTTAATGGAGCACAAACACTCTCCCATTCTCCATGAGAACCTAATAAAATCCCTGTTGTCTCCAAAGACTTTGAGTAGGAATTCATCCAGTATCCTTTCTCTTCTATTTGGTTAGAGCTGACTCAAACCTGCAAGGTCCAGGACAGAAAAAATAGACTCCCTTATCTAATTTGGTATGTGTGTTTCCAGGTAGTGTTACAGATCCTAACATAATTAGACCACTAAAATAGAGCACATCTATTCTACCACAGTTACGGAAGGCAACATTGTAAAAATCAAGGGGCTGGCTAGTTTTCCTAGTTGCTGGCACTGTGGTTGGCAACCTGTAGGTTGCTAGTCCTTGTGACAAATTTCACAGGAGTTGTCTAAGACTATCTGTATGTCAGAAATGTATGTTACAATTCATATCAGTAGGACATTTCAGTTATGAAGCAGCAAAAAATAGTTTTACGGTTGGGGCACCACACAGCATAAGGAAGTATATATATGAAAGAACCGCAGTATTAAAAAGGTGGAGAACCACTCTATTGAACTTTGAAAACCGAAGCATGGTGTGCCTCCCAGACTGTCTTTGACATGAGTTTGAGATATACTTCTGACTCTGATCTTCTTGTTACCTTTTGTTTCTTGTGATCATATGGGGTTAACCTAGAAAGTATATTCAAATGCACTATGTGAGAGCATGTTCAGAATTCATTTTGTGAAGCAATGTGCTCTAGTATATTTAGGACAGAGCTGTCTTTGGGACCAGTCCTCTTCTGTATGCCTGTGTGTCATTCATTTTCTCTTTATTTGTTTATTGTTTTTTGTTTTTTCGAGGCAGGGATTCTCTGTTTAGCCCTGGTTGTCATGGAATTCAATCTGGAGATCAGGCTGGCCTTGAACTCATAAATTTGCCTGCCCCTGCCTCTGCCTAAAAAGAGCAGGGATAAAAGGTATGCACCACTACACTGTCTTATTTATTATTCTGCTATTAACTTATTGTGTCTAGGTGGTTGTTTTCAATCTATTTTGTTTTATTTTATTTTATTTTATGAGGCATTTTCTTTATTTTCATTTCAAATGTTATCCCCTTCCCTGGTTTCCCCTCTGAAAACCCACTATGCCATCTCTCCTCTCAGTAATCAACAAAATACCCACTCCTACTTCCTAGTCCTGACATTCCCTTACACTGGGGTATAGAGCCTTCTCTTGAACAGGAGCTTCACCTCTCACTGGTGTCCAAATAGGCCATTCTCTGCTACATATGAAGCTGCAGCCATGGGCCCCGCCCTATGTACTCTTTGGTTGGTCTTTTTTTAATTGTATATTTTCTTTATATACATTTCAAATGATGTCCGTTTTCAGTTTCCCACCCTTCCAGAAACCCTCTATCCCATCCCTTCCACACTGTATCATGAGGGTCTTCCTCCATCTGGATACCCATTCCCACATCGCATTGTGGTGGCTAGCAAGGTTACCTCTCTGTCTCCTCATCATTCTACAGCATATTGGTGATCCTGTGGATGATGGGGAAAAGAACACTGGATTCTGACCATTGCAGAGTACCATCCAGTACATCAATCTCAAGCCACACGTGGGTACATCTTCCTCAAAAGTATCTTGTCCTGTTCATAGCAGCTAGTTGGCTATTTGTGTACCTGGGCCAAGATTGAGGTGTCTGCTACCTGCACAAGCACTTCCCACTACACTTTGGGGATCATCTGTGCCAGGAAGTCAGGGTTGAACTCCACAGGGTTTTTGAGGATTTAAGTGGCCTGCAGGCTCAGACAGAACACTTGCATGCCCACACCCCACACATGTGAGTTTAGCAGGTTGTAGATTAGCAGTTTCACACTGTCACATTGGAGTTCTTGACAGGACTTATTTTTTTCATCATTAATTTAGTTATCTATTTACAATTTAAATGATAACTTCCTTCACAGTTTCCCATCAACAAATCCCCATTCCAATCCCCCTCTCCTCCCTTCTCTTTTGAAAAAGATTAGTTTGTGTGATTCTTCCACATCACACTCCATCACTGAGTGAAATCAGGGCAGGAACCCATGTAGGATTATAGGCAGGGTACATGGAGCAAGGCTGCTTATTGGCTTGTTTCTCAACACAGTTTTCTCAGCTTTTCTACTTACAAAATTTAAAAATGCCTTTTAACTTTTATTTTAATAACATATATGTATATATAAAAATGTTTTGTTTGCGTGAATGTCTGTGGGCCTTTTTTGTCCAGGGTTCACAGAGTCCATAAGAGGGAGCTTGGTCCCTTGATATTGGAGCTTCATGAGGCTGTGAGCTGCCACCTGAGTTCTGTGATTCAAATCCTGACCTTCTAAGAGAGCAGCCAGTTCTCTTAAACACTGACTCATTTTTCAAACACTACCCTCATGTTGCTTTCTTATATATTTTATCACCATCTTTGCAGAGATAGCACCACTCACTGAGTACTGGATCCTCTCCCATCAACTGTTAATCAGCTGTCTCATGTGAGACTATGCCAGGGCCTAGCAAACACAGACGTGGATACTCACAGTCAGCTATTATAAGGATCACAGGGCTCCCAATGGAGGACTAGAGAAAGTACACAAGAAGCTAAAGGATTCTGCAACCCTACAGATGGAACCACATTGTTAAATTATCAGTACCACGGAGCTCTGGACTCTAGCTACATTTGTATCAAAAGGTGACCTAGTCAGCCATCACTGAAAGAGAGGCCCATTGGACAACCAAACTTTATATGCCCCAGTACAGGGCAACGCCAGAGCCAAAAAATAAATGGGAATTGGTGGGTAGGGAACTGGGGAGGAGGGTATGGGGAACTTTTGGTGTAGCATTGGAAATGTAATTGAGGAAAATACGTAATAAAAATATTTTTTTAAAAAAGAAGGATTGAAGTATCAAAAAAAAAACAAAAACAAAAACAAAAAAAAAAACAAAAAAACAAAAAAAGGGAAAATATCCAACAGTCAAATCACACCCAGAACGACACAAATGGAATGTTTTCACCTATGTATGGAGTTAGCTTGTAAGGTTTATATATGTTTGTTTTTCATTTAGGGTAACAGAGATGAGCTATCTAGTAAGGAACCATGAAGAAGGAGGAGCTCTTCCAAGGAAGGGGAAGTAGAATATAGTGGTATAAAGGAATGAAGAAGACACTAAAATAGGAGGGTTAAATGTGGAGGGAAATATCAGGCCAAGCATCTGAGACTAGAAAGGTCATAAAACACTAAGTGAAAATCTGCCATCATAAATTTTGTTAAATAACCACAGCAGTAAAATGACTTCTCATGAATCCTAATGGCTCCACCCATATGTTAGTATATATGCCTCAGCCTTCATCAGAGGTGAGTTTCCTACAAAACTGGTAATAATCACAGAAAGACACAACTGGACAATGCACAGAGAGTGAGAGACTCAGAGAATTAAAGATTAAAGAGGATGCCTTTATCGAGCTCTCTCCTTCAAGAATCAGGAATCTATACAAGAAAAATCAGAAAAATAATCCTGACCATAGGTAGAGATAATGGATAGTATCAATGAATTTTATCATGGGTATTCCATGTTTTTTTTGCCTAATATACACTTAAGAATGAGTGCATATTATGTGTGTTCTTGTTTTTGGGTGATGTTCTATAGGTATCTGTTAAATTCATTTGGCCCATAACTTCTGTTAGTTTCACTGTGTCTCTGAGTTCGATGGTAGGAGGATAAACAGGGAGATGGATACTTTCAGGTCACATAAGATGGAAAATTTAAAGAAAAATTTCTAAGAAAACAAATAAACATGGCTATAGCCTCATCTAATGTAGACAGATCCAATTTGAGGTTCCCTCTTCCCAGGTGACTTTAGCTTCATGTTAAGAAGGCAAACACTTACTAGCACACACAGGTTAACATAAAAGCATTTACAGCCATGTATAAAAACATCACACAAATGAACTAAGATATTATGTGGACGTTCCATGGCATAAATTTCAGAAAGACATAATTTTTTTACAGTTTATCTCAGCTTTAAAGTGTAAATCCTCAAAGGAGGGCCATGGTCCAGTGCTGTTCTCAATAGACAGCTCCTGATTTTCTAGACTCACCTCTTATATTAATCTGTGAAGTCACCTCACAATTTCACATTTCTTCTGCACAGCATTAGAGATGCCAATTAAAACTAGACTTTGGAAGTATATTAATAAGTTGGCCTTATCTTCATATTCCCTGCCCTTAATCATGGGAAACTCGCCCAGACTAGATGTCTCAGCCATTCTCACTGACAGTTTTCCTGATAAATAGGTGTTTGAGAGAAAGAAATTATTTTAAGACCCAACCAGTTTAGTTTATCAGGATATTTGAAATGAAGCTGGCATCATTTGGCACAAAAAATAAAGAGAGTCTCCTGTTTTGTGGAGAACTGAGAGAGAATTAGGGACTGGGGCCAGGAGGGTAAGTGACTATCCTTAAGGAGAGTCAGTCCAGACCTGGAGGCTGGGTCTGACAGCATGCAGAGGAGTGCAGTTCAATTCCCAGCAGCTTCCTGGAAGGAGCACTGTTTCTCTTCAAAATGTGACAGGGATGGCACCCACAAGGGGGCAGAATGCAGTGGTGTTCTAGACTTCTTTTGAGCCATCATGGTACTGATTACCACTCTTTCACTTGCTATTACAGATGAGCAAACTCAATAGGGTGACAAGTAAGATCTGCTGACACCAGAATCTCTAATTGCAAAACCCTTACAGGGAGTGCCAGCTTCCCTCCATGCTTGGAATAAAAAGAAAGGATTGGGCTCACAGGACTAAGCATCCTCTGACTAGCTTTTAGAGAAGAGGCTGCACTGAAGTCCAAAATTGAGACTTTGGTGTTTACTGAGAGTTTAAAAGCTAAGAACCTGTAACATTTGCTCTGTGGTACTGAAAAATATTGTTATGAAAAGTGTAGGAGAAAATAAAGATGAACATGTAGCTTAAGGAGCACCATTACCCTGATAGAACATCAGGCACCTGACATTCATTTAATACACTGAAATACCCTCCAAATCCCAAAAAAACCCTCCTCAAGTGTACATTACAAGTTTCTGCTCCGGCTCATAAGATACAAGTCTTCAAGAAAACACAATATGGCACTAGTCAGAAAAAAAAGTCATTTATTGATCAACTTGCCTTATTGACAAAAAATATCAGCAATGGGTTGACGTTGCTTAGCACCTACATAAATTTGGAGTAAATAGAAATAAAATTTCAGTACCAGATCAGGAGTACAATAAAAACATTATAATGTTACAGTAATATGGAGAGAAATAACTAGTGTTAAAGAATTCAAAACCCTGTCTAAGCTAGAGATGTGACTCGATGGTAGTGTTTGATTTACATACATGCTAAACCCACCACCAGAAAAGAAAAACAAAACAGACACCAAAAAAAAGATACTCACAATTCAGTTTATCTGTTTGTTGTGAGTAAATCCACAGCAAATATGAATGGTTAACAACACAGGAAGGTATTAATCACAGGAAGTCACACACACTCACCCTCATGCACACACACACACACACACACACACACAAAGAAAAAGAACACAGAAGAAAAAAGAACAGTCCAGTCAGGAAGCTATTGAAGAGAGTCCTTTAAAACTTATGATAAAGAAGATAAAGTGTATTTCTTCACAATTGGTGGTTTCTGGTGGACAGTAATTAAGGATTCATTTTTATAGTTGGTGTTTGATATTTTCTAGGATCTTCTTTTTATAATCCCTAACGCTAGATAGAACAGAAATAAGGGTATATTAGAGAGAGGAATTAGAAAATCTCTGAATTTAATTTTTTTCCTTGTTCTTCTCCTTTAATTATGGCTACTAACAAACCACAACCAACTTGTGTAACCAACCACCAACCACCAGACTAAAAGTACAAGTTTTGACAATAAATCTTGTGCAAAGTTAATGCAGCAGGAGTTCTTCACTAATGGATGTTGTGAGTATGTAAATATAGTATTCCACCAAAGACTTACTAACTCTGATTTCTATACTTCTTGCAGTCAGCTCTTTACTATTTTAATATTAGTCATACCTGTTCTATGCAGTGCCATGTGTGTTGATGAAAATAATTTTCATCTCGGGAACACAAATGAAATGCAAATATTGTGTGTAAATCTCTGTTAGTGTTGCTTCATGAACATGATTTATCCATGGAGTTACAGTACTAATGCTCTGTGCATTCAGTATACTGTGTCTGTGATGATAAAGAGTCTCACCGTCGATAACACACACACACACAGGTCACACTCAGATCCTTCTGCAGCATAGCTTTAATCCATCTCAAGAGAAAGATGATTAGCTTTTGGGCGAGGAGGCTTAGAACAAAGGAAACTCGGTCCTTAAATAGACCACAAGAAGTGTTAGAGACATATTTCACCCTAAGGGCTGCTCACTATCAGCCCATATGACGCCACAGAACAGGAAGGGCACAAAGAATGGAAAAATACCCCAGCACATACATAGACTATTTCTTTACCAGTTAGAACAACGGATGTCAGCGCCATCTTGTAATGGAGATTGAAAGGGCAGCTCCTCACAGTATACATTCAGTGTACATAGCTAGATATTCCTATTTAGTATTTTATGATATACTATACATAACATACAGTGTATACTTAGAAGATGAATCCAGTACAGTATTTTTAAAAAGTTGTGTGAGAACTTTGTGATAATATATATATATATATATATATCTTAATAGACTTGGCTGAGTTTCTGGAGCCATTTATGTGTTCTTTTCCAATGAATCATAATTTCCTTTTATTCTGTGACTGGGAGAGACAGACTTATTATAAGAAAGAAAACCATTAGCCTGGGATCTCTCCTATTATAAGTATTCCTTGGGTCTGGGTGGCCAATTAGACAGAAACCATGTCTTGGTATACTGGTTGTAATCTGAGAAATTTGTTGCAACCAATCACTCCATCTCTCAGGACACTTGAGTTAATGTAACTTCCTAAAAGGTCTAAAAATTAGAAAGACACACACTAGGTACATGCACACCACACATTCTGACTCTGTCTCTGATTCTGAATCTCCCTTTGACTGTCCCTGTGACTCTGCCTGTCCTTCCTTTTCTCCTTCTTCATTCTCTATCTCAGCCTGTTTCTCAACCTCTGCATCTGTGTCTGCCTGTGTTTCTTCCTTTTCCTCTTCTTTTGCTTGTGCAGCTGCCTATTCATTAGTGCTGAGATATCATGCAGAATAATGTAGTTTTAGAACTGATCTACTGTGGAATTTGTTTTACCTCAACACTAGGTGCCTGTCTACCTACTACTAAAACCATTTAATTGAATTTGAATCTTCAATATAATCAGAGATGTATCCAAATTCATAGGGCAACAATTGCTATGTAACTGTCTGATGCTCATCGGTCACTGCACTGTTTTGAACAAAGAGTTTTTTAGTCAGAAGTTTAAGCACAGGCAGATAACATTATTGCAAGCATACAGTCCTGTCTTGATTTCAATGAGGTAAAAATTGGGACCCAAATCTACCAAATGATGTAATGGATTCTATCTGTTTTCAACTTTCAGGTTTTAAACTGTGTTATCTAGGGAAGTCTGGACAACACCTTAATCAGAGCTGGTAAGTGGAGACAGGAACTGAAGCAAAGACTATGGAAGAACTCTGGCTTACTCTCCTCCAGGTCATTGGGATGTGGGGTCCTAGGTGGTGTAAAACAGAAAAGAAAGAAAAAATAAGTATCAAATATATCAAAATTTTTGACCTACATCCACATTTTGAGGTCCTCTCCTAATAGTATGTGTGATCATTTGGAAATCAAGTTTTATATGGCAATTGGTAAACTGTAGAATTTTCATTATTTCTATTTTATGAATGTTTTACCTGAAGGGGTGTGTCTGCTGCCTGTGCACTAAACTGGACCGTGTAGAGATCAGAAGTTAGATAGTATTAGATCCCCTGAAACAGCACTTACCTGTGGCTGTGACAAACAAGATGGGCCCTGGTAATTGAATCCTGGAACCTGTGCACAGGGGCCAATGATCTTATACTCTAAGCCATGAGCGAAAAATGGTGTAGGAATACAATCTTTCTCAAAAGGTCCAAATTCATCTAAGAGTAAATTAATTCTTATAAGGCTCTCTTAAAAAATCACCACCACTACAGCAAGAAAAAAATAGATAAAGAGAGAGAAATCTGAATAGGATGTTTGTGATCTGTGGTGAATTCTGACCAAGAGTAAGCTAATACACTATATAAAGCTGTACTGAGAAGCATTAAGAAGGCAGGTATCTCACTCTGAACAGGGCTAAGGTTGTTTCGACTTTATTGGCTTTATTCTTCTGGAGATTCTTGTCAGGAATTGCGAGCATTTACCAGACCACAACAGGAAACCTTCCATATGTCTCCTTTGGTGTCTGGGCATAGGATATGTGAGATGCATCAAGACTGATTAAAGGTCATGTTCCCTAGATGTGAAACTGTTTCCAGGAATACGATGATATACAAAAGGTCAGCTCCAGAATACATAGCATCAGGTCTTTCTTGGCCAATTAAAATTGGAGCCAAAATCTCAAGAGACAATGTATGTATTGGACAGACTTGCTGCTATCACACAGGTCGTGGCTTCAATTTCTAGCAATTACATTGTGACTGTTTCTCTGTCTCTCTATCTGTCTCTCTGTCTCTCTGTCTCTCTGCCTCTCTCTCTTTCCTTCTAACTTTCCCACTCTCTGTATTGCTATCTCTCTGTATCTCAGTCTCAGTCTGTGTTTCTCTCTTTCCCTCTCACTCCCTGCCCCCCCCCCTTTCTTTCTCATCCTCCCTGTAATTCCAGCAGCATATGCTGCTGTATCCTCTTCTGTCCTCTGATGTATTACATATATGAAGTGTCCATGCAAACTGTAATGTTAGCAAACAACCATATCTGCCTTCGCAGATTGAAAAAATAAATAAATAAATAAATAATGTCTAGATTAGGAGTCTCAATCATCTGTGAAAGATAGGAGAGAGTGATCACTGCGTGTCACCTCATTTAGAAACAGAGTACCCAAGGAATAGAGCCTACTCCCAACACCCATGGAATGAACACCACATGCAAGAGGAGGGATTTTGGAAGAGGAACTCATTCCTGGTCTTTCCAAGAGGAGTGTTTTGGTGGGTGAGCACATCAACAGAACAGAGTTCTCACAGCATGTAATTGCCCCCTCCCACCAGAAACCAAAGTCACCTTGGTGGGACCAGGAGCAGTTCACCTGCCTCTTCAGGTTGCTTTTGTTTAACTGCCTTTGGAGACAACAGTTGGAGCTGCTGCTACCTGCTGGAAAGTTGGCTTCTAATGGGACAATTCATTGGTCTGTAGAATTCAAACAATTTTGGACCCTATGAAAGTAATGGATTGTCCAAATGCTCCCGGACTGAGAATCTTAGGGAAGCTCTAGGTTTTTTCTTAATCTGTAATGTCATTTAGACATTAGAGCAAGCCGAGATGATTTGCTCCTTCTCTTAGGCAATCAGATTTTATTCTGGAAGACAACCGTTGTGAGCCTTGAGAGGGTTTGCTGGAGGAGAAGGGATATTGACAGTGCTCTACACAACCTGCAAGGAACACAGCTAGACCTTGTTCCCTCTGATGCATAGAAGTGTCTGATGGTATTAGATGGGATTCTTGATGAGGACAGAATCTGAGGAAAGGTTCCTGGTAGAGAAATGAAGTGCAGTTATACAACCTAGAAAGTATATACCATTGATCATTGTGAGCCTGAAACAGAAAGCACCCAAGCATTGTACCTAATGTATGATTGGTGAAACAGATTGAAGAGATTTTGTTTGTTTTGAATTCTCTGTATAGGTATGGATACATTGTCTCATGGGAAGGGGGAGTGTGGATTCCCTGTGGTTACTAAAATAGAAGAAGTTGTAAACAGCCAATGGAAATGTGGCAAGTCCAAGTGTATGCTGTGCATGAGCTGCCAGTGTTCAGAAATGCTGAGCCATCACTTCAGATTCAATAAGATATTTAAAGAAGAAAACCAGAAGAAAAAACTTAAGGGGACTGTTGTGAATTTTAATGAGACATTTTTAATTATTTTTACTGATTTATATAACATATGCCAAATGGTGTGTCCAGTCTTTTAAACATGGCTTGATTGTTCCTTTCAAAGTATCTTGATTATTACTCCCAGAGACAGGATTTACAATCTGTACATTCAAATTCTTATTTGTACTTTCCAATTCCTCCCTGTTTCTTTTTTTTTTTCCCTCTGGAACTGGATATTTCTGTATAGTCCTAGATTTCTGTGCTTTCCTGTGCAGATCAGCAGAGAATTCATCTCTACCTGGTTTTGATTCCCATATCCTGAGATTAAAGTCCTTTCTAAGCAGATCTCAACACCTTTTTTTTAAATTTTCTGTCTCACAGTTCTTGAAGAATAGATGGGGGAGCAGAGAAAATTTCACCCCAAAAAATTGGCAATTAGTGGCTGCAGGTGTGAGGGCCAGTTTTCTTCATAGATTTGGCTCCTCAGAGGCTGCCCATGTTCCAGTGGATGTGTTTCCCTAACCCCACATATGTAGTCAGCACTAAATTCACTCAGTGGTCTTTATTAAAATGTGCATGGAATTAAAGCTAAAAGTGATACAGGAGAAATGGAGAGCAATTCAAGGAGGAGAAGATGGGGATGGATTTACTCAAACTCATTATGTTTATGTACAAAGTTCTTCAGCAAAACATTTAAAACTAAGTAAGTAAGTAAATAAGTAAATAAGTAAGTAATAAGCAAGCAAGCAAGTAAGTAAAAAATAAATATATGAGTAAATAAACAAATATATTTTTATGCAATATCACGTGCAATAGGCATGAAAGTGTGTGTGTGTGTGTGTGTGTGTGTCTTTGTGTGTGTGTCTTTGTGTGTGTGTGCAGACATGCATACAGGAGTGTTTGCAGGTATGTAGCAGTTTGATGATTAGAATATCCTTGGCCCATGGGAAGTGGCACTATTAGCAGATGTGGCCTTGATCATTGTGTAGGCTGGCTTTTATCTAGTGCTCAAACTCTGCCCAGTGATGAAGAGAGATGCTTTTCCTTGCTGCTTTGGCCACAAGCTTCCTCCTTTATGCTTTCAGATTAAGATATAGAAAACTTCTTTCCTTCTACATCACCCCTTCTACCTGGATGTTGCCATGCTTCCCACCATGATAATAATGTACTGACCTGACCCTCTAAAACTGTAAGACAACCTCTATTAAATTTTCCTTTATAAGAGTTGCCTGAGTCATGGTGTCTCTTCACAGCAATGAAACCCTATCAAACATAGGCAGAATCTTAGCCTGATTTTTAATGTTTTCAAGATGATTACAGCCAACATGCAAGCACAAAGTAAAGATGATGAAGGAGTCTTATTTTCACATTGTTTCTTTATGTTTGAATGAAAGCTGGGGATTGGAAGAATTGGAGAGTGATGGAAAGGAGAAAGTAAGAATGCAAAGACCTGTTGGGCTCCTGCCACTTGCTTTTGCATTCAATATTTCAAATTTTAAAACAACAACCAACAACAATAACAAACAATGACAGGACGCCCATATAACAGACTGAGAGAGAAGAAACCAAAGGACATGACCTACTTGTACCTCACTTTCCAGCTAATGTCTGGTGTATTGAGCCGATGGATTTTGCTGTCAAACCCTGATGATTAATTCCTAGATTGGGTCCACTAACACAATGATGAATGAAACTGTGGCCAATACGGACAGACTATTGTTTTTTTTTTCCTGTACAATCAAACCAGTAGGAAAATAACAAGCACAACTCACATATATGTATATTTGTTTTTTCACACTTATAATTGGAATTGTTACTATATATCCCGGTTCTTTGCATTTTATCTCCATTAGTGTGTTGTTTTCACTCTTTACTTACTGCATAGAAAACTGCTTCGTTTACACTATGTTTCATTTAGGGTGCACAATGGAAGCTAAAGACTAACTCCATCCATTACAAAGCAGGGCTCTCTGTCCTTTTTCCTGAATTGAAATGAAACTATTTTCAAAAAGTATTTTACACATGCCTGGTTCAGTTTCATTAAGATTGGGTGTGAAATTTTCCCACAGTCTCAGGTGTCTCAAACTAGTGGAACAGTCTAGCAAGTTTGTGGAACATTTGGGACTGTTCCCTAGCAGAAATAGTTTACTTTGGCATAATTGAGGGCGCTGGCTATTTCTGACCTAACTCTTGGCTGCTTATTCCACAAAAGTGTAAGAAGGCCCCATGCTGGCCCTCAATGAAACAGATCAACATTTTGTTTCCTGCCATGCTGTCCCAGTCATGACAGTTTGTCCCCGGTGAGTGTGTGCTCTAAATATCTCTTCTTGGACATTGATTGTATCTGGAGTTTTGACCCCTTGATATAAAAATAATTATTGTAATTGTAATCTCTGCTTGTGTGTTTTGTGACATATAGAAGGCTGTCAATTTTGCCTACATGAATTTTTAATGTGTGTTTTTTTCTTTCATATTTAAAATTGTTCTCAATTTTCATAAGAGTTTCAGCACAACCTTCACATTTAGGGACACAATCTTCCAAATGGCTACTCCTCTGGATCTCAGTAAATGGGAATATTCCATAGCTTCATGGCCTGAGTGAGAATTGTCAATTGTTTCTATTTCCATTTTTAGATTATGGATGGTTTTGTTCTGCTCCTTCACCTGTTTGATTGTGTTTTCCTGAATCTATTTAACAGATTTTTGTGTATCCTCTTTAAGGACTTCTACATGTTTATCTGTGTTCTCCTGCATTTCGTTAAGAGAGTTACTAATGTCCTTCTTAAAGTCCTTCATCATCACTATGAGAAGTGACTTTAGATCCATGTCTTACTTTTAGGGTGTGTTGGGGTTCCACTTGATATGGTGCAAGTGTTGGGTGCTGATTATTCCAAATAACTTTGGTTTCTCTTGCTTATTAACTTATCCTTGCCTCTCACCATCTGGATATCTCAAGTGCTACATGCCCTGGCTACATCAGACTATCCTTCCTGTGATATTGGTTGTGTCATAACTCTTCAAAGTCTAGCTGTCTCTGTGATCCTGTTATTACGGTATACTGTGATTATGAGATGTTGGGTGTGTCTGACATCCTGGGAGTCAAGCTGCCCTTGGAACCTTGAGATCCTGGTGTGACTAAGCTCCTAGGATCCTGGGATCCTCTGACCCTGGCCATATTAGATCTTCAGGTAGTGGAGCTTCCTCTGGGTGTTATGGGGCTGGCTGCTGAGTTTGCATCCAAGGACTGCTCAGGGCCCTGTCCCAAACAGAATGGATGCAATCCATACCACTGGTCTGGTGGAGTTCCTGCATGCCTGTGTCTTTCTGGTACCCTCTACTCCAGGTGTTGGGGAATGATGTTGTGTCTTCCTCTTGTCTGATCATCAGATCCTATGAATGTTAGATGATTGGCAGTGGAGTTGCCTCCGGGTGTTATAAGGCTAGCTACAGAGTTTGCATGCAAGGTCTACTCAAGGTTTTGGCTCCAGAAATAAAATATTTTTTAAATGATGTTTCTTGTAAACTTACCTGTCTCCAAAAGTACCTGAAATATTTTTACAGGGATTGATTTAATCTCATAAATTGATTAAGGAAAAATGACATCTTGATGATTTTGATATATCCTAACAGGAAAAAAATAATGGACATCTCCCACTAAGTAAAAAATATTTCGGAAGCCAGGTGGTGGTGGCACACACCTTTTATCTCAGTTTTTGGAAGGCAGAGGTAGGCAAATCTCAGTTTGAGGACATTCTAGTCTACAAAGTAAGTTTCAGAATTGCCATGTATATTAATAATAATAATAAAATAAATGAAAAACACAGTATTGAAAAGGAATGATAATTTTAAATTATGTACATATGTGCCACATGTCCCTGTGTACATATGTGAATACACTTAAGTTGTTTTTTTCAATTAGATGTTTTCTTCATTTAGATTTCAAATGCTATCCCAAAATTCCCCTGTATGTTCCCCCAACCCTTCCCCTTACCCACTCACTCTCATGTCGTAGGCCTGGCATTCCCCTGTTCGAGAGCATCAATAATAATGGGAACAGAGAGAAGCGGCTGAGCCTGGAAACCAGAGAGGGGGCTAATCATGGCACTCAGTTTGCAGTTTAGTTTGTTTCAAGAAACAAATATACTTTCTATCAATGAGGTTTGTAAATGAACAGGAAATATTTTCATCTCTCAGACTGGAAGGTGTTTATTTTATAGTGTTTATAGATATTTTGGGACTATTTTATTATAAGCAATTAAAGCCAGGTAAGTTTTTACATACCTGTAATGGTACTAGCATGGAATGCTGAACCTCAACACTCTAGACCTTCCTGGAGAATACAAAACATACTAACTGCCTATCTCAAAAATCAAATGAAATGAAATAAAATTAAACCAATGTACCTTTGGTATTTGTATATCATCCCTTTGGAAACTAATAAGATAATGAATCAAAAAAATAAACTTCAATTATTTTATTAGTCATAAACATAATTAGAAATGATAAGAAGGTTAAAAAATCAATACAGATAGGGGAAGGGAGAGACCTGGGTGGGAAATGGGACAAGAAGGAGAATAGAGGAATTTTATCAGGTACTGTGGTTGTGGGAAACAGGACTGAATTGATGAAGACCAGCGAAAAGAATGGAAACAGGCAACTTTGTGAAGGAGGAAATGAGAAAACGGTCTAGAGTATACCAGAGACCTGGGATGTGAGAGACTCTCAGGAATTAAAAAAAAAAAAAAAAAAAAAAAAAAAAAAACATTAGATGAAATGCCCTCCAGTGGGGAGAGTGGAATTGTAGAGTTCTCCTCCCAGCAATCCTCTCCTGTATGTGTGTTGGAGGCCTCATATCAGCAGGTGCATTCTGTCTCTTTGTTGGGCCACAATTTCAGACATCTTGGGGGAACACTTCAATTGAGACAGGTATCCTACCACAGGGATGCCCTCTTCTTTAATATCTTTGACCTCATTAATTCAACAACAGGGGTCAGATGCTTCAATCCATTGATTGGGTGAAAATATCTGCATCTGAATCATAAAGCTGCTATTTGGGTCACTAGGAATATTTCTTAAACTTGTTGCAGTGGGTATAATAGCTAATAAATAAAAAAAAATCTCTAAAAATATATATTGTATATTGTAACAGAAATAAAATGTTGGTTCTAAGGCCCCTGTTTGCATTCAGTTCAAGATACAGGCATTAATCTGTGTTTCTCTGTGTTTCTTATAATGATTGTGGGTAACTGAAATAAGCAAAGCTAAACCAAACCAAACCAAAAGAAACAACCGTGTCTATACATTGTCTTTTCTTCTACTGATTCACAAGTTGTTAAAGTCCATGCTCTTGGATGTAACTACAGTTTGGAATTGTCCTCCCCCTACTCTGACTCAGAATAACAGTTTGCATGAGCTCAGATACCTTACTTTGTAATCTGAGTGCATGTGTGATTTAGATATTAGTTGATTGCTAAGAGAAAGCACAAACTGTGTAGGAAAGTGAATGAATGTTGCAGATGACATGCCAATATCATCCCCTTTGTAGGAGAGAATATTAGAGAATCTTTATTCATACTAAGTGTTAGAGGAATATATATATTGAGAGAGAGAGAGAAAGAGAGAGAGAGATATTTCATCACATAGAATAGAATATTGTAGAGCACTGATATCAATTTTAGTACTTATATTATATATTGCTTTTGCAGAAGACCTGCTTGCAGTACACAGCCTCTGTATGTTTCTGAATTCAGATACTTGTAATATTAATGCTAGGATGACTGTACTTATGAAGAAATAATGAGCAGGTGAAACAGTGAGATGCAGATGTATGCAAACAACCAATGGACAGAATCTGCAGAACCATTGGTTTAATTTGAGAAAGACTGAAGGAGGCTGACAGGACCAGTTGTCTCAAATACTATGGACCTAGAATTCTCCCAAATGCTAGACAACCAAACAGGCAGCATATATGAACTATCAGAAGGTCTCTAAAACATACACAGAAAAAAATCTGCTTGATCTCTATTCAATCAGAAATGATGTACCAAATTCTCAACAAACTAGAGACATCAAGGTGTTTAGAGATCCGGTAGGATGGGGACTTGCCCTTGGAGACAGGGGATGGGCAGTAGATATGGGATGTGGAACAGTAGGAAGGTGGACAATGAATGAACTAATTAATAAAAAATAATAGTGCCACATAATCAGGTCCCCTATACTCTAATTCTGCAATCGGAATCCAAGAAAACTCACATGTTCCCATAATAACATACTCAAAAAAATTAAATATATATAACTGAAATGTCATGATTTTCAACGTTATTTTACAAAGAAATTCACTGGAACAAAGATTTTCTTTGGTTGAACTCATTTACATGCATTTGCTCTCCTAGTGTACCGAAAATATAGGTTATTCTCCATATAAATGGCCAAAAATATACTAACATAGCTTTCATCTGGATACACTCCAAATTTATCTTTCATTAGAATGTAATCTGGATTCATTTGGACATAAATTAAATTTATATTTAAAATTCATTTAGTTGGTGTAAGGTGGAGGTAAGGTAAAATATCAGGGTCATGTTGGTTTTCATTTCTCTACTGATATGATCATTGATTTCAATAAACAATACCCTGCTGGGGGCTGAGAAGATGGCTCAGTGGAGTTCATGTATTCTCAGCACCTCTGTAAAATTCCAGGCATGTCTATTCATATCTGCAACACTGTGGGGTGGAGACAGGTAGATATCCCAATAGTGTATTGGACAGTCAAACTAGTCAAAATGGTGAGAGGGTTTCACTCTAAGAGAGCAAGTGTTGAAGATATTCTACTCATTACTGAACATATGTGTATGTGTGACATCAGACTTGGGAACAGACACTGCACTCATATACAGACACTAATCACCCTACCATACCACCCATAAAACCTTGAGTTCCGCAGATCTATAACCCATGTGTCTCTAAGTATGAAATACGAAGTTTTATATTCTCATTGTCTTGTTCATTCTGTTTTCTGTCAAATGCTAGAAGCTAAACCAATGTATTCTCAGACTCTGGATGGTACGTCATAACTTTTGGTCTTTCTGGAATAGCAACCAACTATCAGCAGAGACACTTTTCAATTTACCCTGGCTTACAGGTTCAGAAATTCAGTCCATTATCATCAAGGTAGGAATATGGCAGGATCCTGGCAGGCACGTGCATTTGCAGCTGAGAGTTCTACATCTTCATCTGAAGGGTGCTAGGAAATGATTAGCTTTCAGGCAGCTAGGAAGAGGGCATTAAAGTCCATGTTCACAAAGATAAATTTCTTTCAACAAGGCCAAACTTACTTCAACAAGGTTATTAGCTCCCAGTAGTGCCACTCCCTAGGCCAAGAATAGTCAAAATATCAAATGTGTTTTTGAATGTTTGTGTTTGTGTTAGTTTGGGTTTTATTGCCATGAAGAGTCTCCAGGATCACAGTAACTCTTGAACACTTTGTAACTTGTTTTCAGAGGTTTACTCCATTATTATCATGACTGGAAATATGGAAGCATTCTGACAGACACAATGCTAGAGAAGGAGCTGAGAGTTTTACATCTTGATACACAGGTAGAAGATGGAGACTGTGTGTCACACTGGGGACAGCTTAAGCATAACGGACCTCAAAGTCCACAAGCACAGTATTACATTTCCTCCAACAAGGCCACATCTACTCCAACAGGGTCACACATACTTCAACAAGGCCACACCTCCTAACAGTGCCACTCCTACTGGCACTATTTGTTCAGGATCTTTAAAAGTATTCTTAAAACTTTTCAATGGACAAAAGGTAACTTTAATGAAATAAACACAGAACGATTGAAAAAATTAACTGGAATATGGATGGTTACTGTTCTAATGATGTGAGACATCATGACCACACCAAATTATAAGATGAAATATTTAATTGTGGTCTTACAGTTTCAGAAGGCGACTCCAGGACATCATGGTAAACACCATGGCAACACGCAGGCACACATGTGTAGAGCAGTAGCTGAGAGCTCACAAGCAATACTACAGACAACAAACAGAGACAGAGAAAGACAGAGAATGAAAGAGAGAGAGAGCGACAGAGATAGAGACAGAGACAGAGACAAAGAGACAGAGACAGAGAGAATGAGGAGAGAGTAAGAATGAGAGAGAGAGAGCCTGATGGATTTTTGATATTTCAAAGAATAGTGACAAATCTCCTTTAATAAAAATACAAATCCTAATTCTTTCTTAACATCTCACCACCTGGAAAACTAACACCTTTGAATATTTGAGCTTCTGTGGGCCACAATTTTTCAAACAACTAAAGTATGTAAAGGAAAATGAAATCTAGTAATAAGTGTCCATGTCACTTTGTAGTATATCTTATATCATTACTTGTCTTTTCTCAGAGGTAATGGTTATTTGAATAACAAGAGACTAATCAGTCATCACTATCACATAAGCCAAACGCATCCTAACCCTGCCAGATTTCTACTTGAATAATCACATTGACATTACTTATTTGTACGGAAACATAGCCCTTCTCCCTGATTTAGTTAAAAGTGTGGGACCTGTTGATGTGCAATTAATTTTGTTCACAATGGGACAAAACAGAAGCCTACAGCATTGACTGTATTGTTCCTGAGAGCTGAAGATTTCACTTCCATTTAATACAATGTTATAAATATGATTTTAACACAAGCCTAAAATCTCAAAAAAGCTTTGTTTTCATATTTTCATTATTTACAGATCATTCTATGCTATATAAAGGAACATAGAGGAGGAAAGCTGTTTGGAGTCACTGACACACACACTTAACTGAGGTTTCCTTTGCACAGTAAGAAGATATACCCATCATCTATATCTTGGGAGTTTGCTCCAGGAACTATAATGATATAAAGTCCTCAGGTTTCTAGTCTAAAACAACATTGCTTTTGAATATAAGCTATGCAAAATAACCTCTTGCATATTTTAATCATATTTATGTGAGTCTGCATAGAGAACTGTACAGGTAAGTTCAGAGGCTAGGGAAGGGTATAGTGTGATCTACTCTTTTCCTACATAACTTATCCCCTTGTGACTGGGTTTCTTGCTGAGCTGGCTTTCAGGAAGCCACAGTCATCTTCCTATCTCTGCCCCTCCCAAAATCATAAGCACTGGTGTTGTAGGTGAATGTTTGAACACACACATGGCATTGTCTCTGGGCCATATCCCCTGATCCTTCTTTATTTTAAATAATCTCTGAATTACTTTTGCACTTAATGTAATGTAAGTGCTATAAAATGAGTTGCTATTTAGGAGATTGAAATATAAGTGGTCTGTATATGTTCAGTAAAGACATTGTATATTAAGAACTACATTAATTAATTCCTTGAGAACTTCATACAATTTTTTGATGGAATTCACTTTCCAATTCTCTTGATAACTCCTCCCAGACTAAAACCAGACCCATTCCCACCTTAATCCTCCTCCCAAGTTCAAGTCTACTTTTCTCCCCTTTGATACAACCCAATTCAAATCAATTGTGTTGCCCCTGAACTCTTGGACATGCGGAAACCAGTAGAGCATGGCAAAACTATCACATACAAAAGCCTTACCTTTGATGAAAACTGATTCTCCATCCTTCATCAATAGTCCATATATTCGCAGATGGGGATGATGGATAGTGATACCATACCACTTAGGGATGCAAGGCAGACTGGCCTGATTTTGTGCAGATAGAGACATACAGTGTCTCAGTGACCTCTCTGCCTTACAAGATTTCTACCATCTCTTCCGTGAGAGTTCCTAAGACAAAGCTCCTCTACTGCTTGCCTCTTTCTGTGAGTATGTGTGTATGTACAAATATGTCTATATTATACATGTCTCATTTTACATGCAAGTCAACACATAGTGTTGTTTGCAATCAACTACTGGCACTATTTAACACTAGGCAATATGCCTTGAGGCAGATATGGTGGACTCCGTAACAGACAGAACGTAGAGATGGCTAGAAATCATCCCAATTAGTTGTAGTATAGGTGCAATTTACACTTTTGACCTACATTTCTGTGTTCACCCTATGGTTTTAAGATGCAGAGATGGGGGACAAAGACCCTTAAATTGCATTGCAATTTCGCTCTTCTTGAACTCACATTTATAAAAGCTCCTGGAGGTGCTGATGCTGTTTACCTGGACATTTTCCTTTTGGAACTGCTTGATAGAGATACCCTTAAAGAGACAGATAGATCCTATCACTTTGTGTAGCATAAAGAATGCTGTGGTGAAATGGGTTTGAAATGTCTGTCCTGGGTCTTTGATGAAGGTTTTGGTCCGAAGTACAATGTTCATAGGTAGAACTATATACTCAATCTGAAAAGTGATTGGACCCTGAGGCCTTTAATCTATGCGTTGATTAATGGGTGTGAATGGAAGGGGTGAGAAACTTGTAAAGGAACATGGTCATTGGGAACATGTCTTGGAAGGTGTTTATTGTATTTGGTTGCTTCCTGTGTTGATGTTTACTGTCTGCCAATAAGTTGGACAATTGTGCTCATTCATGCCCCTTTCATACTCTTGTGACCATGGACCTGTTTTCCTTGTTGCAAGGCATCTTGTAACAGTGATGAAAATGATTGACATGAATATGACTCATTAGTGATACTAAACTCTCTGGTCCAGAGGAACCATGGCTTAATTCTTTAAGTTTTTTTTTCTAGAAATTTCATGCTAACAGTAGACCCAAAGTTACCAAAAAGTTGTATCTGGAATATTCAGACAGTGTATCTGTTGTTTTAGAATTAAAGAACTTTGCAGCTTCCCACATTGATCCTCCCTCTGCCTTCAGTACTGTATTTAATAGATTGCAATATCATATGAAGAAGCAGAAAATGAGGGGAAAATGGAATGGAAGTGAAAATGTGTTAGAATCATTAAATTATACACTTAAAGAAATCAATTGACTTTTTAGTATACAAAGGAAACTTCAAAAAAGCACTGAAAAGGCTTGGCCAACTGTGCAGCTGCTCATGGAAGTTGGTATTTGTCATATCTCCTGTGATGTATTTATTAATAGTAGTGGTTTTATTACAGATGAATAAGACACCAATATATGCATGAAGGGATAACACTGAGTTGCCCCAGGAGAAAGAAATCAGGTAAAATTCATTGGATCTATTGATGAGGAGATTTTTTTTTCTCATAGCTGAGTTGGCAGAAAATTGGACAGATTGGGTTGTACCCCAGTAAGTGTAACACACAGTAGAATGTGGGGGGTTGTGTGGCTATAGGACATATTCACATCATTTCACCTATTATTGAGTATCAATGCTGATGAAAGAAGTTATCCTTCACTTATGCCATGCATGGAAGTGGGTCTATGAAGGGGCAGAGAGGAGGAAATGCTGTTCAGTAATGTTTGGGTATGTTGTGGAGTCAGTAAAATATTCCTGTGATGGGACTTTATTTTTTCCCAATCTTGACAATCAACGGATACCTGATCAGAGAGAGCAATTGAAGATCTGTCTCTATTCACTTGGTTATTAGGTAAGTCTATAGGATATTTTCTTGGGTAATGATTGATGTGGGAGGGCCCACCACTGTGGCTAAGCTCAACAGTAGTCATTTTAATTGGGAGCCTTTTAGACTGTACTAAAATAATAAAAGCTGATCAAGCCATAGAAAATTGGTAGTTTGAATAAGAAAGTTCTCTATAGACACATATATATGAATACTTAGTCACTGGGAAGTGGCAGTGAGTTTAAAGATTAGAAGGAATAAGAGAATGTGTGTCTTTATTGGAGGAAGTGGGTGTGTCAACAAGGATGGGTTTGAGTTTTCAAGAAGCCAAAGCAATGGCAGAATCTCTCTCTTTGCTTAAGGATCAATAGTTCTCTATTGCTCCAGTGTTGGGGTCCCTCCCTTGGTGAATGACCAAACTTCTGAATATGTAAGCAAGCCTCTAGTTAAATGTTTTGTTTTCTAATAGTTGCCTTATCCATGGTATCTCTTCACATCAATAAAAGAGTGACTAAGACATTGGCAAGCCAATAAGCAGTTTTTTGCTGTTACTGATACAACTTCCTGTTTTGTCTTCCTCGGTGATAGACTATAACCCTTCTATTTCCAAGTAATTTTTGATTGTAGTATTCTACATAGTGAGAAAGAAGCAAACTAGAACATTTACATCTCAGGTAGGTACACGAGTATATCTTACCTTTAAATAAAATAAAATGTCTACACATTATTATTTGTGGTATTAAGATAAGTGGCATTGGCACTGTTAGACATTTTTCTGATGAATGTCTTACTATGTTTATTGTTGTAAGGATCCACCATGTCCAAAGAGCAAATTCCATAGCAAAGGTTTTATTCAGCTTATACTTCCACATTGTTGTTAATTATCAAAGAAGTTGGGACAGAAACTGAAACAACAAAGGATCCTGGAGCCAGGAGCTTATTCAGAGGCTATGGTGTGGTGATGTTTATTGTCTTGCTCCTCTAGTCTTGCTTAGCTTGCTTTCTTAAAGAACCCAGGACTACTAATACAAGGATGTCAACACCCACAATGGAGTGGGTGCTCTCCCACCAATTATGAAATTTCCTAACAGCTGGATCTTGTGGAGGCATCTTCTCAACTGAGGCTCCTCCTCTTTGAAGAACCTAGATCTTGTCAATTGTTATGAAACCAGTGTGGCATTCTAAATGTATTATGTCTATGAGGAGGTGTGGCCTTGTAGGAATAGGTCGGGCCTTGCTGGAGGAAGCATATCATTTTGGGGCTTTAAAGCTCTACCAGTGTGGAAGAGACCCTCCCTGCATACAGAATACATAGTTTTTCCTGGAAGCATTTGGATGAAGATGCATAATTCTAAACTTCCTCTCCACCACCATGTCTGCCTAGACAGTGCCATATTTTCTGCCTTGATGATCGTGGAGTAAATCTCTGAACGTGTAATGAAATGTAGAAAAGCCCTAATGAAATGTTGTCTCTTATGAGTGGCCTTTGACATGGTGTCTTTTCACAGCAACTAATCCCTAAGAGAATCAGTTACTGCAGAAACTATCCCAGATATTAAAATTAATCAACAATAGAGATTATTATCAAATGCTGAAGCATACAAACTTATTCTAGAGAGGAAAATTGTAATGACTGAGTCCATGGCATTCCTGCCTCAAAAAAGAAAAAAAAAAAAAAAAAAAAACAAAACCTCTCAGAGTATAGATGGAACCCAGGCAGACCTCCATGAAGTACACGGGCTCCTCAGGAAGTGACCCACAAAGTGGGCAAACTCATAACATTTGAAACCCATGTCAACTGGCGTACAAAAGAGGTAAGCATATATGCATTGGTTACACTTTCAGTGTTTTCTGAGAATGAGGTCACATATAAGTAAAAGACTAGAATTTCCAGGCTATAGACAGGCTGAAGTTATACATAGGTATGTAGGGGGTCATGTGTTTAGAGGAGAGCTAGGTGGAACAGGCCACTGTGGGGCTTTTTATGGTTATCTGGGGATCTCATTGGAGACCTGCAAAAGATCACAGGATTCATCACAGGGAAAGAGTGCTCACGGAAGGAACTCAGGATCCATTCCAACCCAAAATTATCTCACAGCATATTCATTTTCTGTTTTACTTTACTTTTGGAACTGATTACACAAAATCAAGGTTTCTGTGATGATTTAGGGAGTCTCATAAATATAAACATTCACTAGTCTAGATTGCCTGTGTAAAAATGGACACACACACACACTCACAAACGCACACACACACACACACACACACACACACACACACACACACACACACCCATCTGTAATGACAGGCTGGCTATTTGTTAAGAAAACAAAGAAGCCAATGTGGATATGGCCCATGTTTGACTATTTCCTTAAAATTTCTCTTCTTTCTGTGTCTCCAGCTTAACTTTGTGAGAACTCCAACTTAGAATTCATTTGTCTCTCAGTGTCCTCTACTCTTTGTGTGTCCCTTATTACTTTTAATGGTCACCATCAATTAGAACTTTCTTATCTTCAATCTGGTCTGTTTTATGCATGTGAATTTTGGATTTCTTAAAAAAGATATCTTTGTGGGATTAGAGAGATGAATCAATGGTAGCAAGCACTTTTGCACCACAAGAAAAATGGATTTGGTTTCTTGATTTCATATCCAATGGCAAATAATCACCTTTAATGGCAGCTCCAGAGGACCTGACAACGCATGTCTCTGTGTTCACCTGTACTCAAAAGCACATGCCATATCCCCACCCACATAAGTAAAGATAATAAATCTTAAAATGTGAGACAGGTTTCTTTAAGTGTCATTATTCAAAGAAAACCTGATTTTCTCTGATTTCTGAGTCTATTTCAATCAGTTTTCTGGGTTTCACCTTGTGCAACAAGGCCACATTTCTTTTAAATGTCCCACTTTCCCAAAATTTTTGTTTCTCCTTCAGTCTTTACTTCAGAGGTTCTACCTATGTCCTGTCCTTCTCCCCTACTTCCTAAACATCCATCTTTTTCTGCCATCCCTGCTCCTCCAAGTTCCATCTCCATTTCCTTATTCTTCATGCAGACCAGAGAAGCTGTTCATTTTAGCATGTATGATTTTAGGTGTATGTACTGTTCACCGCCTGAAATGAAACTTTCATCTTCATTTGATGTTCCTTCCACTGTAGGCCATCTCTTCCAGCAAATTGTTCACTCACAGCATGTCATGTCACACATTTACATTTTTAGAACAAAATACATTTTATTGGCAAAGATACTGGGATTGTCAAAGACCCTTATATAGCTAACACAGGAAAAAAAAACTTTTTTTTTTCTTCCAGTCCTATATGTTTACATTTCTGTACTTTATGATTTTTCAACTTCAAGAATCTTTGGCACCATAGTATAGACATAGATATGGATGTCACCATGAAACTTGATAAAGAACACGGAAGGATTGTCTAGAACTTGGTAAACAACCTTTCCGAACTTTATAGAACCATCTTTTCTGGTGTACTGCACCCAGTTACCTATCAACACATCACTGTCACCTCCTGATCTCTCCTCAGCTGGAGGAGTGTCTGGAATCATGTGGAGGTTACCTTCCTTGTAGTCATCCAGGAGCTGATAAGCATAGAGAGCTGGATCCTTCTTGTAGGTAATGTAAAACAAATCCTTCATGATTGGCACCTGGGCTAGCACCACCCCCCTCCAGTTGACCTCAGAGCCATCTTTCCCCTCAAATTTTTGTTGTACCGCTCTGCCAACCAGGGCTCTGGCAAGGTGGGCATCCCTCACCTGAGGAAATACTACTATGGGAGGCAAAGCCTTAAGGTTTAAAATCCTGTCATCACTGTAGAGCTCCTGTCCATAGATGCTGTCAATTCCATCATACTTCACCAAGTAAAGAGAAGGGTTTGTTGGCAGTTGACCTAGAACTATGGCCTTCCATTGGGTGACAGGCTCATTACCTTCCTTCCAACAATGAGAAATTCTGCAGCCGACAATATTCCTCAGGGTGTTGGAAGAAGACTTCCTCCTCCTCTTCTTCATGAGGGAGGACATGCTAAGCCTCTTCAAAGGTATTTTCTTCTACATGGCTGTAGCCTTGCTGTTGTATACCATACCAAACCCAGGCAGATGTCTTGTGGCTATCATTCTGTGTTCAAATATACTTGCCCATTGCCTTGGATTGAAGATATTGCCTGTTTAAACCAGACACAATGCTGTTGCTACTGTCATATATATGAGTTACTAAAAGGCAATGGGTGTAGGGTTGGAGAGAATGCTGGACCAAGGCTCTTCTCTAATGGAAATTTTGAGCAGGTCAAGAAGGCTATGCTAAACATGTTTGGGCTTCTAAACTTAATTTGATCAAAATAAGTAGATCATAATCTAGCTATGGTGGCACACTCATTTAATCCCAGCTTTTAGAAGGCAGGGTCAGGCAGATTTCTGACTTAGAGACCAGCCTGGTCTACAAAGTGAGTTCCAGGGCAGCCAGTGGTAGACAAAGGAAAAATGTCTGCAAATCAGCTACAACATTAACAACTAAAACAAAAAACCAACAAAAACAAAACAAAACAAACAAAAAACAAAAAAGAAAAACAAACAAAACAAAACAAAACAAACAATCAAATCAGAAGTTAATAGGAGATGGCAGTAACCCAAGTCTTTAATCCTAGTACTCAAGAGGCAGAGGGAGGCAAAACTTAGTGAGATAAAGGCTAGTCTATTCTACAAAGTGATTTTCCTAACAGTCAAAGCTACACACAAACACACTCAAAGTAAAATTAAACACCCATCCAAAGAAAAAACAAACAAACAAAACAACAACAACAACAACAACAACAAACAAATAAATAAGGGAAACAAGGAAATTATCAAAGGGAAATTAACAAGTAATTCTCCACAGCTCAGAATAACATACTCAGATGAATATGTCTTCAGCCCTGAGCTAATTTGCCTCTTCTGAGGAACATCTCCTTGCATGTCTATGTCAATGTGGAAGTTGGTATGCCTTTTACCCAAAATGATCAAGGAGAGAACAGAATAAAGAAAATGAGCCAGAGTTGTTACCTACCCTCTCTTGTACCTGCAAGCTGTCAAATAGGTGGCAATATTCACAAATATCCCAGGGACACAGCACAACACTGGCCTTCTGTATTGTGTTACCTGACCCAGACTCAGGATTATTTGGTGATTATATGCCACTGCAACTCCGGCCTCAACAAGTCCAGGCAATATCAGCCATTTTTTTTTTAAGATTTCTTTTATTATTGTATCTAAATACACTGTAGCTGTCCTCAGACATTCCAGAAGAGGGTTTCAGATCTCATTAGTATGGTTGTGAGCCACCATGTGGTTGCTGGGATTTGAACTCATGACCTCTGGAAGAGCAGTCAGTGCTCCTAACTGCTGAGCCATCGCTCCAGGCCCAATATCAGCCATTTAGAAGTAACATTTTCTAAAATACATACGGACAAAGAAGAGCTTTGGCATTTTGATGGAATTTTGAAGGAGATATCGTTACCAAGGATAATAAATTCAGGAGATCAACTAAACTGGATCAGCCATGCCCCTGGCCCCAAACATGGGAGAATTTAGAATGTACAGTTACTCAGTGTGGGAGGGAAAACTTTCAGCTTTCTATAGCTATGATGGTCCCAGTTACTTCATAAATGTACTTACCCAAAGAAAATGTCTTAGTCGTCAAGATTCTGTCTTTTGATACAGACCAGGGCACAAAAGCTTGAGGAACAAGTTGGGGTTCAGGAGTTGGCCTGCCTTTCACACACCACTGGGAAAATAGTGGACACACCTTCTAGGGATTCTAGTGTCTCTAAGTGGAATAGATGTGCAATCTATGACCAGTGCTCTGTGACATCACCTAGTTCAGCTTGCATCATAGACCCCACTCATGCTGGTTCCTTCCCTAATTACACTCAGAAACATTAACCATCTAGGCTTTACCTTTTCATATGGCCTCCTTGAAATCCAAAATATAATCCCTGCAGAAATGTCCTGATGACCTGAGTCACATTCTGCCCAAGTAAATCACTCTTGTATTGTTTTTATTTTTTTGGTGGTTGGGTTTCTGTTTATTTGTTTGTTGATTGCTTTGTTTTGCTTTTGTTATTATTTTCCTCCTGTGAAAGCCTTCAGTTTCTGATTCACCAACATCCTTGGTGGTTATTTTCCCTGTTCCAACCTTTCCCTGGTTATCTTTCAACTGTTCTTAGTGTCAGAAATGGTGCCAGACTCTTTGAGGCAGCACACTGGATAGCACATCAAAATTCTGTTTATGAAAACCAAAGTTAGAGCAATTACTATTTTATTCAAACAAAGCAGAAATTTTACAGTGTTAAGTACCTTGTATTGAAGCCAGTTGCAACCTTGAATCATGGATTCTTTGTAAAATGAGAAGACAATCTAGCTCTTGGTCCTGCCTTCAAAGTTGTGATAAAGTTAAACAAACCCAATATCAACAAGTCATGTTTTAAAGGCCTTTAAATTTTTTCAGTATTTCTGGTTACAAGTAATTTCATAGATTAAATGCAGTAAAACAGGGTGAAATATATTTGATAATTTTACTTTTGAAATATGGGTAGACAAAATATTGAACGCTGGTAAGTATGGAATTTACTTACAAATTAGCGGGCACTTTAATTTTTCATGCCATATAGATCTTCATTTCTTCCAGAAACATCAATTTCTGGCCCTTCCACGGTCACCACCACGCTTTGTATATCCTTTTCATAGATGATGACACTACCCATAGTGGGCTAGACCCTTCAACAACAGCCATCCAAGAAAGATCCTTCCTTAAAGGTGTGGCAACTGGCCAATGTGATGGAGGCAGTTCTTTATCTGAGGTTCTATATTCCCAGGTTGAGTTAACTAAAAAAAAAAAAAAAAAAAAAAAAAAACAAGAAAGACCATTTCACATCCATATCATAAATGTTGATTGCCTTACTCTGTATAATTAACACGCAATGGATTAATACTAGATGTCAACCACTTGATGAATGGCTTAAAACATGAGAGAGACTGAGAGAGAGTGACAGAGAGAGAGAGAGAAAGAGAGAGAAAAATAGAGAGAGAAAGAGAGAGAGAGAGAGAGAATGAGAGAGAGTTTTTGATATTTCAATGGTTGTTTGATATTTCAAGCCCAGTGCCAAATCACTTTTAATGAAAACACAAATCCTAATTCTTTCTAAACGTCCCACCACCTGGAATACTAACTCCTTTGAATATTTGATCTTCTGTGAGCCACAATTATTCAAACTAATAAAGTATGTAAAAGAAATTGTAATCAAGTAATAATTTTCCATGCCACTTCTTGGAATATTTTATATCATTACTTTTCTTTTCTTAGAGGTTAGGGTTATTTGCATAACAAGAGACTAATCAGTCATCATTGTCACATCAGCCAAAAGCATCCTAACCCTGCCACATTTCTACTTGATTAATCACTTTGGCATTACTTATTTGTATGGAAACATATCCCTTCATCCTGATTTAGTTAAAAGTGTGGGAACTGTCGATTTGCAATTAATTTTTTTTCATAATGGGACAAAACAGAAGCCTACAGGATTCACTGTATTTCTCCTGGGAGCTGAAGATTTCTGTTCCATTCAATAAAATGTTATAAATATTATTTTAACACAAGCCTAAATTCGTGAAAAAGTTTTGTTTTCATATTTTAATTATTTACAGGTCGTTCTGTGCCATATAAAGGAAGGTAGAGAAGGAAAGGTGTTTTGGAGTCACTGACACACACATTTAACTGAGGTCTCTTTGCATAGTAACAAGATATACCCATCCACTATATCTGAGGAGTTTGCTTCAGGAACTCTAATGATATAAAGTCCTCAGGACTCTAGGCTAAGATAACAAAACACTGCATATAAGCTATGCAAGATAAGCTCTTGTATATTTTAATTATATTCATGTGTTTCTGCACACAGATCTGTACAGGTAAGTTCAGAGGCTAGGGAAAGGCATAGTATGATTTGCTCCTTCACTCCCTAATTTATCTGCTTTTGATAGGGTTTCCTGCTGAGCTAATAGTGAGGCTGGCTTTCAGGAAGTCATATTCATCTTCCTGTCTCTGCCCCTCTAAAAATCCTAAGCACTGGTGTTGTAAGTAAATGAACACACACATGAATTTGCCCCTGGGCCATCACCTCTGATCCTTCTTTATTTTAAATAATCTCTGGATTACTTTTGCCCTTAATGTAATGAAACTGCTATACAAGGGTTTGTTATTTAGGAGATGGAAATATAAGTCGTCTGTATAGGTTCAGTACAGATATTGTATATTAAGAACTACATTCATTAATAACTTGAGAAATTCATACAATATATTTACTTTCTAGTTCTCTTAATAACTCCTCCCGAACCAAAACCAGATCCATTTCCACCTAAATCCTCTTTCCAAATTCATGTCTCCTTTTCTCCCTTTTGATAAAACCCATTCAAATCAATTGTGTTGCCCATAAAATCTTGGATATGGGGCTACCAGTAGTGCCTGGCCAACCTATAACCTTCAAAGGGCATACCTTTGATGAAAACTGACTCTCCATCTTTCATTAACTGTCCATACCTTCTCAAATGGGGATGATGGATAGTGAGAACCTACAACTCATTGATGGAAGGCAGACTGGCCTGATTTTGTGCAGATAGAGACATACAGTTTCTCAATGACATCTCTGCCTTACAAGATTTCCACTATCTCTTCATTGAGGGATCCTAAGACTCAGCTCCTCTACTTCTTGCCTCTTTCTGTGAGTATGTGTACGTGTACAAGTGTATCTATATTATAGATGTCTCATTTTACATCCAAGTCAACACATAGTGGTTTTTGCAATAAACAGCTGGCATTATTTCACATTAGGCAATATGCCTTGATGTAGATGGTGGGACTAAATACCACACTGAAACTGGAGATGGCTAGAAATCATCACAGTTGTTTGTAGTATAGGTGAAATTTACACTTTTGACCTAAACTTCTGGGTCCACCCTATGGCTTTAAGATGGATGGATAGGGGATCAAGACCCTTAACTTGCATTGCATTTTCCTTCTTCTTGAACGCATATTAAAAAAAAAAAAAAAAAAAAAAAGCTCATGGTGGTGATGATTCTGTTGGCCTGGACGTTCTGCTTTTGTAACTGCTAGACAGAGATACCCTTAAAGAGACAGATAGATCCTATCACATTTTGTAACATAAAGAATTCTGTGGTGAAATGGGTTTGCAATGTCAGTCGTGGGTCTTTGATGAAGATTTTGTTCCGAAGTACAATGTTCAAAGGTAGAACAATATATACAATCTGAAAAGTGATTGGACCCTGAGGGCTTTAATCAATGAGTTAATTGATTGATGGGTGTGCATGGAAGGGGTGAGGCACTTGTAAAGGAACATGGTCATTGGGAACATGTCTTGGAAGGTATTTATTGTCTTTGGTCGCTTCCTGTGTTGATGCTTACTGGCTGCTAATAAGTTGGACAACTGTGCTCCTTGATGCCTCTTTCATACTCTTGTGACCATGGACCTGTTTTCCTTGCTGCTAAGGCACATTGTAACAGTGATGAAAATGATTTACATGAATGTTTTTCACTAGTGATACTGACTTGTCTGGTCCAGAGTAACCATGGTTTAATTCTTTAAGCTTTTTTCTGGAAGAATCATGCTAACATTAGACACAAAGTTACCAAGCAGTTGTACCTGGAAGATTCTGGCAGTGTATCTGTTGTCTGAGAAATAAAGAAATTTGCTGCTTCACACACTGGTCCTTTCACTGTATTCACTACTATATTTTAATAGATTGCAATATCATATGAAGTAGCAGAAAATGATGGGAAAATGGAACGGAGGTGAAAATGTGTTAAAATCATTAAATTACACACTTAAAAATAAAGGAATCAATGGATTTTTTAGTATAGAAAGGATACTTCAAAAAAGCTGCTGAAAAGGCTTGGCCAACTCATGGGAGATGGTATTTGTCATACCTCCTGTGATGTAGCTGTTAATAGTAGTGGGTTTATTACAGATGAATCAGACACTAATATAAGCATTAAGGGATAACTCTCAGTTGCCTCAGGAGAAAGAAATCAGGTAAAATTCATTGGATTTCCTGATGAGGATTTTTTTTTGTCATAGCTTTGGTGGCAGGATATTGGACAGATTAGCAAGTCCCCCAAAAAGTGTAACACACAGTAGAAAGTGGGGGTTGTGAGGCTATAGGAAATATTCAGTTCATGTCACATATTATTGAGTATCCTTGCTGATGGAGGTAGTCACCCTTCACTTATGTCATAAATGGAAGTGTGTCTATGCAGGGGCAGAATGCAATAGATGGTGTTGAGTAATGTTTGTGTAGGTTATGGAGTAAGTTAAACATTACTGTGATGGAACATTATTTTTTCCCATCTTGACAATCTACAGTTACCTGAGAAGAGAGAACAATTGAACATCTGTCTCCAATCACTTAGTCATTAGGTAAGTCTATGGGTTATTTTCTAGTCTAATGATTGATGTGGGAGGGCCCATCACTGTGGCTAAGCTCATAAGTAGTCCTTAATAAATGGGAGCCCTTTAGGTTATATTTAAAAAAAAATAGCTGATCGAGCAATGGGAAAAGTGGTGGTTTGAATAATAAATCCCCTATAGACACATATATATGAATATTTCATTACCAGGAAGTGGCAGTGAGTTTAAAGATTAGAAGGAATACGAGAAGGTGTGGCTTCATTGGAGGATAGGTGTGTCAACAAGGATGAGTTTGAGTTTTCAAGAAGCCAATACAATGGCGGAATCTCTCTCTTTGCCTAAGGATCAATAGTTATCTATTGCTCCAGTGATGGGGTACCTCCCGTGATGATTGACCAATCTTCTGAAAATGTAACAAAGCCTCCAATTAAATGCTTTGTTTTCTAATAGTTGCCATAACGATGGTCAGGTGATTATGTTAGCCTCTATCATCATACTTCGGAGACTAGTTTTCTCCTGAGTTTGAGTGTTCAGAGTACTCTCTGCAGGCAAGATCTCCTCTTGCAGAGAAGTGTCCCAGATATCTGGTGTTCGAACCTTCCTCCTGGCAGATGTTGTAATCCACTCACTAGAGATACTAAGATCCCATGGAGAGTCCTGTGGGGACCTTTGGGGTGTCCACAGACTCTGCCCCCAAGGTGCCCAGTGCTGTAATGGATTGGAAGGGACTTGTGACCCTGGTCAGGCCGGTTTATCTGCTTCCCTAATGAATGCAGTCTCAGGTCCTGCATGATAGGATTGGAGCAGAAGTGGTTTTCCATTCACAAAGGTCTTAAGATCTCGTGGATGTTTCTGTGAGGACCTTGGCGCTGTCCTCAGACTCCGTCCAACAAGTTGGCCAGGTGCTGGCACAGACCAGAGGGACTTGTGACCATTGTCAGGCCAGTTTTTCTGCTTCCCTAATTAATGCAGTCTCAGAACCTGTGAGATTGGATTGGAGCAGAGGATGTGTTCCGTTCACCAGAGGTCTTATGATCCCATTTAGTGTTTTTTGGGGACCTTAAGCGTGTCTGCAGACTCAGAGCACAATATACCCTGGTGCTGACTTGTCACTCTCTCTCTTATGGTACACTTTCTCTGACTCCTTAAACAGATGTTGTAAAGATAATGTTTTCGGACTCTCTAGACGCTGTAACCTTTTCCTAATGTCAGAAGAATACTGCCCAATGGAAGCCATGACACCTGTCACCTGCTGGCACGCCGAAGTAGGGTCAAAGGTAGTGTAACACCTCTATACCTTTCAGAGGTATTCTAAAAACACTGCTGGGGGCTCCTTTTTCTCTTGTAGGATCTCTCTTACCTTGGCCAAATTGGTGGGGCACCTGCCAGCTCCTTTCAGTTCTATTATCAGAGCCCAGCTGAAAATTGTCAATTGCTCCATATGGTCAGTCCTGTCAGGACATGTCAGAGGGAAGGCTGCATCCATTTCATTCAGAAGTTTTATTGGTAGTCAATTGGCCCCCAGCATGCTCTTTCTTTCCTCTCAGAATCCTCTCCTTCTCCTCTGTGGTGAAAGAATCAGTAGCTGCTGACAGTCATCCCAAGTAGGCTGAAGAGAGAATATGAGAGATTCCATTAGATTAGCAGGCTAGAGGGGTTTTCAAAGAAGGGAGGTGTGATTAGCCTTCCAGTTATAGAGTTCAGAGGAGGAAAAGGGCCATTACTGAAGGGTCAGCAGTTGTCTGGGGCCTGCTGGAGGAGGGTCATAAGTACATAAAGGCAGTGCAATGGTTGAATCTGGTCACTCTGGGCTTCGAGCTCGCTGGCCTTGGGCTTTAGCAACTGGTCCCTCCCCAAATATCTAGTGGCACCCTGTTGAGAGTTCTTGGAGGGAACCAGTTGGGAATATGGGGGTGGGGTGCTATGCCATTTTTGAGGTTCTTGTAACTCTGGATAGATCTTGGGAGAAACCGAGGGCTGCAGTTTAACCTGTGCCAGTTTTAACTTTTTTTTTTCACCTCTGGGTGGCAGAGGGCCAGGACTGGGGAGCCTGGATTATTCTTTTTAACCCAAGGCTTTAAACAGGATGGGAGAGGGGGGATCCTGTGCTAAATTTTTCTAGATGAGAATGTATGGCACGTAATCTGGCTGAGACCCTGGTCCCCTCTGTAAAACAACTTTAAGAGCTGAAAACAGAACCAAACAAAGAGTGCCCTCTAGTGGCCAACTATCATCAAAGCTGGCCATTCTGTAGATCAGAAAGTTCTCTAAAATCGATTTCAGACATCCACAGAGAGAATGTGAGTGTTAGTCTTAATTTCAGTCGAGTGATCAAGGGTCAGTCCAAGGGGCATGATAATAGTCGGTCCCATCATCAGAGTCACATACAGGGAAAAAAAAACATATACACAAAAAAGATTACAATAACCAAGACCAGGCCCCAATAAGATGGCCAAGAAAGCACACACTCACTTGGCACCCAGTAACAGAAACAGACAGCCGAGTGAGCACACTCTCACTTGGCACACTGATAGGAGATCTCCAGGTATCCCTAGAACTCCCTCAGAACTCCAGGGATGTCCCAAAGGGTGGCAGCCGGTTTCTCCTGACATGTCTGTCAGTAACCCTTTTCCATCTGAAAAAGGGAGTTCGTTGCTCTCACGAGCATTTACAACTGCAAACGGAGAATAGTGAATTCAAACAGAGCTGGCACAAATAAATAGAGACAAAGATAGAGGAAAGTTATAGAAAAAGATAGAGACAAAGATACAGACAAAGATAGAATCCTACCTCCAAGCAGGGTCTCTGAGAATTGGGGTAGGCCACAAATCATGGTGGAGAAGCCCCCAAATGTAAGACCTCAGAAGCTGGGCCTCCTCTCAAGTCCCGGGATGAGCTGGCCAGCACCCCAATGACCCAAGAGAAAACCACAACTGATGCAAACTGCAAGAGGTTTTACTCTTAGCTGGCTGAGGACAAAGTCACTCTGCCTAGCAGGGCAGGGGACTTTGACACCGAGCTGTGACAGTAAGGGGCTTTTAGCAGCTAGCTGGGGAATTGGGAGGAGTTGGGAGGAGAGTTGGGTGGAGTTGGGAAATGTGGGCAAGGGAGTTCTTCTCTTCCTGATGTTCTTGGTGAAATTTACAAGGCAGGAGTGGGGCGTGAGTCCTTTCTAAATTTTTATCTCCTTGTCCTTGGCACAGGAAGGCAGGCATCTCTGGTTGAAAAGTATAGAAACAAAAAGCCTTTTTGCTGGCTATAGAGAACAAAGAGCTTCTTCCTAGCTGTATTTTCAGAGATCAGGGAAAACAAGCTTGGAAACGTCTAGGGGATTTACCTTCCTGCGAGATACACTTTAAGTTGGAGTCTCACCATAGGACATTTTTTCTACCACACAAAAAACTTTACACAGAAAATTATTTTAATTATTTTTAATGAATTTATAATATTTGACTTGAACCATATGTCATATCCATATAAAATACATGGTAGAATTCCAAAAAAAAAACTTGTAATATTTACTTTAAACAATTCATACATTTACACCTCACAGCACTTCTTCATAACTGTACTACCATTGCTGAGATCCTTCTTCTTCCCAAATGGTCCTTCTATTATTTTTATAATGGTTCTCCTTTTCTTTGTGTGTATATCTGGGAACATCCATGCAGGTGGTTGTATTGTACTAGTTGCTATGTTTTTGTGATCACAAGGTCTAAAGGACCACAATCTGGTCTTGAACTACACATATAAGAGCATCTGACCCTGAATTACTCTTTTTCCTGAATCTACTTCTCCAGTCAAGGGATCACAAACACCACTTTTGAAGTACTCTATTGAAATGGGAAAAAATTGAAAATATTACACCGTATCTTCATCTGTTTCTACCTGAGGTGATATATTCTCATCTTTGTCAAATGCTGGGCTCTGTACTATATGGGCAACAGAAAATGGAAACATAATATGCTATATTAGTAAAAGGGAATAAAGTATTAATGATTTGAATTTCTCAGGAAATACTGCCCAGGTGAATTTTTGAAACAGCTTTTAGAAATGACATAATTACGTACATGAAATCCAGTATAGGCATAGATAAGAAGTAAGGTTTCCAAATTATAGGGCTAGTGAATATTTTTACCAATATTATAGAAAAAAAATCCCTAACTTAAAGAAAGATATGCTCATGAATAAACAAGGAGACTACAGAACGCCAAATTATTTGGACCGGAAAAAAATAATTTCTGCCATCATATAATAGTCAAAACACCAAATGCACAAAACAAAGAAAGAATATTAAAAGCAGTAAGGGAAAATGGTCAAGTAATATATAAAGCAAGATCTATCAGGATTACACATAACTTCTCCCCTGAGACTATGAAAGGAGAAAATCTAGGGCTGAAGTCATACAGAATGTAAGAGAGCAGAAATGCCAGCCAAGACATGAAGCAAAACTCTTTTAACATAGCTTGGGAAAACAAGGTATTCTGTGACAATACAGTATTTACACAATATCTTCCAATGCATCCAGCACATCAAACGATAATAAAGGGAAAATTTCAATATAAAGAGGGAAATTACACTCGAGAAAAAAGAAGAAATTAAAGGTGAAGGAAACCTAAAAGAAGATAGCTACATGAACAAAATTCCAACTCTAATAACAAAAATAACAGGAAGCAACAAGGACTTTTCTTAGGATCTCTTAATATCAGTGGACTCAGTTCACCAGTAAAAAGGCATAGAATAAAAAAATGGATGTGTAAGCAATATTCAGCATACCAAAAACAAACACCAAGGACAAAGTCAGAAATTACCTCAGACTAAAAGGCTGGAAAAGAACTTTCCAAGCAAATGATCCGAAGAAATAAGGTGGAGCAGCCATTCTAATATCAAATAAAATTGACTTTCAACCAAAAGTTATTAAAATAGGCAAGGCGGGAAACGTCATATTCATTAAAGTTAATATTTACCAAGATGGACTCCCAAATCTAAACATATATACTCAAATGCAATGACATCCACATTCATAAAAGAAACTTTAGTAAAGCTCAAAACTCACATTGTACCACACACAATAATATTGGAAGACTTCAACACCCCTCCCTCATTAATGGACAGATCCTGGAAACTAAAACTAAAAAGATACATGGTGAAACTTGCAGAATTTAAGAAGCAAATACGTTTAGGTGATATCTATAGAACATTTTATCCTAAAACAAACGAATGTCCCTTCTTCTCAGGACTTCACGATGCCTTCTCCAAAATTGACCATACACTCAGTCACATAACATGCCTCAACAGATATAAAATTATTGAAATAATTTTCTGCTTCCTATCAGATCACCACAGACTAACTTCAACAATAATATAAATAATTGAAAACGCACATACACGTGGAATGTGTACAACAATCTAGTCAGTGACAAAACAGTCAAGGAAGAAATATAGAACTAAATTAAAGACTTTTCAGAGTTTAATGAAAATGTAGCTACAACATACTGCAAGTTATGGAACACAATGAAAATAGCCCTAAGAGGAACACTCATAGCTCTCTCTGAATGCCTCTAAAAAAAACCGGAGAGAGGATATAGGAGTAGGTTGACATCACACCTTAACACTATAGAACAAAAAGAAGCAAATTCACCCAAAAGGAGTTGAAGTCAGGAAATAATCAAACTCAGTGCTAAAATCAACCAAGTGGAAACAAAGGAACAATACAAAAATAATCAAACAAACTGGGAGCTTTTTCTTTGAAAAAATCAACAAGATAGATAAACCATTAGACAGACTAAATAAAGAACACAAGGACAGCATCCAATTTAGCAAAATCAGAAATGAAAAGGGAGAAATAACACCAGAAATTTAGTAAATTTTAAATATCATCAGATCCTACTATTCAAGGCTGTACTCAACAAAACTTGAAAGTCTGGATAAAATGGACACTTATCTAGACAGATATCAGGTACCAAATTCAAATCAGGATCAGAGAAACCCTGCAATTACTTCTACCACTGTGAGGAGCCGCCCTCACGGTCACCAATACAAGATGGTGCTGACAACACCATTGTCAACATTGCTCATGGTGAGTACGCTCAGGTGTCAGGGTATCGTTCCATTACCTGAGCCCTGCCACTCCAATGGCGTCATCAGGCTGATGGTGGGCAGACAATTCCGGTGATTCACGTCTCCAACCGTATTTCTAACCATACTTTGCAACCTATATAAGGGAGGGGTTTTCTGCTCTCTGGGTCTCCTGTCTTGAAGCTGTTCATCTATCTCTGGAGATGTATTAAAGCTTTACTGCAGAAAGATCTGAGTGTCCTGCATGTGTTCTTGCTGGCGAGATGGTAGCGCAGGTCATCCGGTGCCATAAAGCCAGGATCAACATCGCTGGCATTGAGGAGAACCCCTGGAAATGGGGTGGATTCAGAACTGCAGGGAAAAGGTAAGTTTGGAGAGGTATGTCTCATCGTGACCCTCTTATCCCTATTGATTTCGGTCTTAATCTAGATGCACCCTAGGAAGGGGCAGTAGAAGCTCTAGTCTTGGTTGCCCTGGCCCTCATTCTGTTTCTTATTCTGTCCATCGAGGCTGGTGCTGAAATTTGAGGTCCATCGAGGCTGGTGCTGAAAAATGAGGTGTTTTCAGTCCGACGTAGATAAGTGGCAGCACTGAGGTATCTTCTAAGCCTTCTGTAGACAAGGGAACAGAGCACTGTGTTTACTTTCGCTTTGCTTAAGGAGTACTATAAATGGGGTGTAGATCGGAGCAGGGACTCACTCTATCATGGCCTCCTCACAGTCAGTGATCACTGCATTACAGGCAGGTTGCCTCCAGTACACTGCAGAACTTTGTTAAGGAAGTGGATCGCATTTCTCCCTGGTATTCTTGTTCGGGGTCTCTAGCTGTAGCCTTATGTAGTAAGCTAGGAAGTGACCTTGACCTTAAGCATGAAGAGGGAGACTTACGCCTGGGCACCAAGGCATTTGCAAGCTGATATAAAACTGTCTAGAGGATGAAACCTGCCAAACAGCCAATGTGGAGGGACAGGGAATACTAGAAGAGGTTCAGGACAGTATGTCAGAAACCTAACAGAATGAGAGAATGGGAGCTTGAAAAAAGAAAGACATGTCTAAGAAAAAGGGCCCTCCCAGGGATTCAGAAGGAAGGGGAGAGAGAAAAGAGGGCAGTAAAACTGATCCTCTACTAAGAAAAAGCCACACATGTAATTCAACTTTGCCTTGAAGCTTGGAGTACTTGGGGACAAACCAAATTTCTTAGAACAGATAATGGACTGGCCTACACCTCTCAAAATTTTCAACAATTCTGTCTACAGAGGAATGTAACTTATTTAACTGGTTTGCCATACAGGGACAAGACATTGTGGAACGTTCCCACCACACTGTTAAAACTTACCTTATCAAAAAGAAAGGGTGAGTCGATGAGGCTCTTACACTTAACACTTAGAGTGGACATCTCCATGGTACTCTTTACTCTTAATTTTTTGAATATTGATGAGCAAGGCCACACTGCAGCTGATCATCACTGTTCAGAACCAAACAGATCTAGAGAAATTATCAAATGGAAAGTTGTCTTAACTGGAAAATGTAGAGGCCTGCATCCTATTTTAATAAGATCCAAAGGAGTTATTTGTGTCTTTCCACAGGAAGAAGACAATCCCCTTTGGGTTCCAGAATGCCTCATCTGAAGGATCTCCCCTTCAGAAGATGTGGATAAAAGAGGGAATTCTGGAAACAACGATGGATAATGACCCTTCTACTGGAGATCATGGTTCCTAGTATATCGGGGGAATTGTGTTGGGGTATTATGTCTAGCATTCTGTTCATGCCTGTCATGCACAGTGCACAAGTTTTTCCACATTTCTTTACTACTAATAGGGAGCTGGGACTTGCCTTTTTACCATTAGATGGACAAATTCAGGTTCTGATGGAAAACAGAACTTCTCCCTCAAAGGAAGCCTGTGCTTTGTAATGATCTCTGAATTGAAAGACCAACACCAGTGTATATCCTTCTAAAATCAATCAGTGGCCTGGTTGAAAGCAGCTGCTTGGGGAACCCACTCTGAAATATTAGCCAATGCCTTGATAATCCAAGGCTGGAGGCCTAGTCATAAATCCAGGAAAGCACTGCCCCAGCAACCCAGAATGGCACCCTTTTGTAAAGGAAGATCCTCGGAGGACTCCATGCTTCCTTGGACTGGGTGCCAGGCCAGAAAAACCTTTTGGGTGGTTGAAGGATTTTTTTTTCCTTTTCCCCACATGTAAGTGTAGAGATTAATGAAATCCTTGCTGGACATGATTTTAACTTCATGGATTCTGATCGGGCAGATGCTAACCCTTTTGATCAATGGTTACTTTGTGGGGTTAATGAGAGCTGTACCGATCTTTCACCTATGGCCATGATTGAAGGTGGATATAGTGAAAAGGGCCAAATGGGTTTTGAGTGGTAGGGAACTTTGAGTGCTGGTTTGGGGTCATTCGATCACTCCTCCTCTAATACTAAATATAAAGCATTTAAAAGGGTGAATTATACTGTCACCCCGGTTTGTGTTTGGCCCCCTTTCTGTGGGTGGTAAGTAATAAAAGTTTAAATAATAATCAATTAGAGTTAGATTGCTTGCTTAATTAAAGTTTCTATACCCTGTGTTGGGATGCTACTAAGTATCCCTTTGCTTTGGTTACTCATGTGCCTAGATTTGTTCCAGTTCCTGTGGAAGCCTCTAGAATTTAAGCTTTTTTAGAGAAAAGAGAGATTTTGGAATCTCTGCTATTATAGTTGGCTTGGTAGGAATAGCAGCAATAGCTGCCTCTGTCACTGTTTCGGCCCTTGCCTTGTCTGCTACGGTTCAGACAACGCAAACTATAAAATGACCTTTCGGCAAGAGTGACATTGGCCCTGAACAGCCAGACCATGGCCAACTCCCAGATACAGAGAGGCCTCATGTTGGTAAACCAACGGATCGATCTGGTCCAAGAGCAGGTGTATATTCTTTGGCAAATGCCTCAGCTGGGTTGCAAACATAAGCTGCCTAGCGTCTGTATCACCTTACTACAATTTCAGAATTTTACAAGAGCAGCTAACCTGTAAAAGGCTTTGTCTTGTTATTTGTTACAGAATTGGACCATAGAATTTGAACAGACACTCCGGGAGCTGAGGATCACCATCTTATAAGTCGATTCGACATGTCTTGACCTGTAATTGATGGAAGGATTTTCTACCTGGATTTCTGCAGCATTCTCCTACTTCAAGCAATGGGTGGGGGTGGTTTGTTTGGAGTGGCTGTGTACAGTGGAGTACTGCTCCTACTATGGATGATCTGCAAACTTAAATCCCAAACAAGGAGGGACAGGATGGTAGTAACCCAGGCACTTGTTGCTTTGGAGCAGGGTGTTTCCCCCAATATATGAATATCGATGATGCTCAAGCAATAAGGTTGCTGGACATCCAGCTCCACAAAACCCTGAGGCGAGTCTTGCTGCATGGGTTGGAGCGGGTGTGCTTTAACAGCCCAGGAGAGTTTTGGGGCTAAGCACTGCACTGGAATGGCGTTGTGGTGTAATTTGAGCTTCTTTCTGGGAGATATGTCATCTTTCAAGAAGGTTGAGTGTCCTAGTGTCCTTCCCCCAGGAAAAACGACAGGGGAGCTGACCAAGACCCCTCTGGGTGACGAGCCTGGGAGGAGGTTTTGTGTAAGGCCCCTATGCTTGCACACTCGGAATTTGACCTCTATCTCCACTCTCCATACTGTGTGGCCTGTTGCTTCTAACATAAAAAAAAGGGTGAGATGTGAGGAGCCGTCCTCACGGCCACCATTACAAGATGGTGCTCACAACACCATTGTCACTATTGCTCGTGGTGAGTGTGCACAGGCATCGGGGTATCTTTCCATTACCTGAGCCCTGTCTATCCAATGGCATCATCAGTCTGATGGTGGGCAGACAATTCCGGTGGTGCACGTCTCCATCCATACTTCTAACTGTCTTCACAGCCTATATAAGGGAGTGGTTTTCTGCTCTCTGGGTCTCTTGTCCTGAAGCTGATCATCTATCTCTCGAGATGCCTTAAAGCTTTACTGCAGAAGGATCCGAGTGTCCTGTGGGCATTCTTTCTGGCAAGACTGTAGTGTGGGTCATAACACCCCTAAAGAATTAGAAGCAATCGTTAATAGTCTCCCAACCAAAAATAAGCCCAGGGTCTGATGGGTTTAGTTCAGAATTCTATCAGATATTCATGGAGACCTAATACCAATACTCCTCAAACTATTATGCAAAATTAAAAGAGAAGGAACACTATTTAATATGTTCTATGAAGCAAGATTACAACTATACAAAACCTAATGGAGAAAGGAAACTTTATTCCAATTTCCATTATGAATATCGATGCAAAAATACTAAATAAAATCATTTCAAAACGCGTCCGAGAATACATCAAAAGGATAAACCATCATGACCTAGTTGGCCTCCTTCTTATGATTCAGGGAGAGTTTAATATCGAAAATCCATCAATTAAATCCATTATAGAAAACAAAAACAAAAACAAAACAAAAAAACTCAAGTACAAAAACCCCATGATTATTCGATTAGATGCTGAGCAAATAGTGGGATAAATACAATGGCCATTCATAATAAGTCCAGGAAAGACCAGGAATTCAAGGCATACACCTAAAAAAAAATAAAAAGAAGGAGAAGAAAAGAAAAGAAATGAAAAGAAAAGAAAAGAAAAGAAAAGAAAAGAAAAGAAAAGAAAAGAAAAGAAGGCCCAGGATTTAACTTTAATCTAAATGGTCAGAAACCAGAAGGAATCCCACTAAAATCTGGGACTGGACAAGGCTTCCCACTTTCTCCCTACCTATTTAATAGAGTACTTGAAATACTAGCCAGAGCAATTACACAAAAAAACAAAACAAAACAAAACAAAACAAAACAACAACAACAAAAAAAAAAACAAAACAAAACAAAACGAAAACAGATGAATACAAATTGGAAAGGAAGAAGTCAAAATTTCTCTATTTCCAGAAGATATGATAGCATGTATCTATGACCCCAAAAATTACAACAGAGAAAACCTAATCCTGATACACATTTTCAGCTTAGGAGCTGAATTTAGAATAAATTTAAACATAACAGTGGAATTTCTCTGCAGAAAAGACACATAGTATGAGAAAGAAATTAGGAAAAAACGTGCTTCATAGTAGTCACAAATAATATAAAATTCCTTGGTGTGACTCTGAGAAAGTGAAATATATGTATGATAAACACTTCAAGATTCTTCAAGAAAGAAATCAAAGAAGATCTCTGAAGATGGTAAAATCTCCCATGCTAATGATTTGGCAGGATTAATATAGTAAAAATGGCTATCTTTCAAAAAGCAATCTGATATGCATTGCAATTACCATCAAAACTCCAACTCATTTCTTCACTGAGTTAGAAAGGGCAATTTGCAAATTCATCTTGAAAAAAAAAACCTACTATATCCAAAACTATACTCAACAATAGAATAATGTCTTTTGTAATCACCATGCCTGACCTCAAGCTGTACTACAGAGCAATTATGATAAAAACTTCATGGTACAGGAATAGTGTTAGACAGGTAGATAAATGGAACAGAACTGAAGACAGAGAAATGAACCCAAACTCATGTGGTCACATGATCTTTTACAAAGGAGATAAAACCACCCAGTGGAAAGAAAATGGCATTTTCAAAAAATGGTGCTGGCTCAACTGGCAGTTAGCATATTGAGGAAAGCAAATTGATCTGTTCTCATCTCCTTGTACAATGCTCAAGTCTAATTGGATCAAGGAACTGCACATAAAACCAGAGACACTGAAACTTATAGAGGAGAAAGTGTGGAAGAGCCTCGAAGACAAGGTTAAATGGGGAATATTCCTGAACAAAACAGCAACGGCTGTTATTATAAGATTAAAAATAGACAAATGGGACCTCAAAAATTGCAAAACTTCTGTAAGGCAAGGGGCACTATCATTAGAACAAATCGGGGAAAAAGTCTTTATCAATGCTAAATCAGATAAGGGACTAATATTCAATATATACAAAGAACTCAAGAAGCTGGATTCCAGAAAATCAGATAACACTATTTTAAAAAATGGGGACGGTTCTAAACAAAGAATTCTAAATTAAGAAACACTGAATGGCTGAGAAGCACCTCATAAATGTCCAAAATCCTTAATCATCAGGGAACAGAAAGTCAAAATAACCCTAAGATTCCACCTCACAGAGTCAGAATGGCTAAGATCTAAAACTCAGATGACAATAGTTGCTGGTGGGTATGTGATGAAGTAGGAACACTCCTCCATTGCTTGTGGAATTGCAAGTTGGTACTACCACTCTGGAAAGCAGATGGGGTTTCCTCGGAAAAGTGGTAATAGTTCTACTGAAGATCCAGCAATAGTCCTCCTTGGCATATATCCAGAAGATATTCCAACTTGTAATAAGGATACATGCATCACTATGTTCATAGCATCCTTATTTATAATAGCAAGAAGCTGAAAATAAACCTGATGCCTGTCTTCAGAGGAATGAATACAGAAAATATAGTACATTTACATAATGAAATACTACATCACTATTAAAATCAATGAATTCATGAAATTCTTAGACAAATGGATGGATCTGGATGATATGTTCCTAAGTGAGATAACTCAATCACAAAAGAAAGCACATGATATATACTCACTGATAAGTGGATATTATCCTTGAAGCTCAGAAAAAAACAAGGTAAAATTTGCAAAACCCATGAAACTCAACAAGAAGGAAGACCAACGTGTGGATATGTCGTTCCTTCTCAGAATTGGGAACAAAAGATCCATGGAAAGAGTTACAGAGAAAAAGTTTGGAACTAAGACTGAAGGAATCCAGACACTGCTTCATTCTGTGATCCATACCATAAACAACTACCAAACCCAGATACTGTTGAACAGCCAAACAAGAGCTTAGGGACAGGAGACTGATATAGTTGTCTCCTGAGACGATCTGCCATTTCCTGACAAATACAGAAGTGGATGCTCAAAGAAATCCATTGGACTGAGCACAGGGTCCCTAATTATGGAGCTAGAGAAAGTACACAAGGAACATTCTATGAGGAAAAACAACTAACAAGTACTCCCAGAGTTCCCTGAGATTAAATCTCCAATCAAAGTAAACATAAGTTGTGACTTATGCCTACAGCTGCATATGTAGCAGAGGATGGACTAGTATGTCATCAATGGGAGGAGAGACACTTGTTCTTGTAAAGTTCCTATGACCAAGTTTTGGGAATGCCTGGGCCAGGAATTGGGAGTAAGTGTGTTGGAAAGCAGGGATAGAGGGGAGAGGACTGGGATTTTTGGAGGGGAAAACAGAAAAGGGAATAACATTTGAAATGTAAAAAAAAGAAAAAAAGAAAATAAATAATAAAAAAAAGAATGAAATAAATTATTTGTAATGTTCTTGAAATAAATTCAAGTTTTGCAAACATATTATTGGAACAATTTTCAGGTATTTTCCGGTGGCAAAATCATAAAAAGTTATTTTTTATCAACATATTGTGACTACAATGTCAAGAGTAGTTATATGTGTTGCTAAAACTCGGGTATAGGAATATATAGATATAGATAGATAGGTAAAATTTCAAATGAACTATATAAAATCTCTGAGAAAAGACTTCTTCCATTTCAGGTGACTAGGTAAAAGTCTAGTGAACTGCACAACACACAATTAATACCCAACACTGAATATGCAGTAACCTTCAGAAAGAGACTCCTCCGAAATATTTATGTCATCTTCTTCATCATCAAAGTCCAAAAGTAATAAGTAATCTTCCTTTGGAATCACCATTATTTTCTTAAGAGCCATTCTTCTCTTAAAAACTATAATGTCTTCTTAGTTAAAAAAAAAAGGAAAAATAAATAAATATGATCTTCCTCCTTCATTTAACCCTCAGAAGCCGTAGGAAATGCAGATCGGGAGGTTTTTCCTCACATAGTGGCCTCTTGCGAATGAGATTTCCTTCCAGTCACACATCCTTTAACAGTCCAATAACCCTAATCAGAGCTGGTTATCTCTTCCAGGTCATTCAGAAGTGAACTCCTTCACAACCGCACCTTTCCTTGCTTGTCTGCTCAATGGGAAAAACAAACAAACACACAAACAAACAAACAAACAAAAACAAAAACAAAAACAAAAAACAAAACAAAAATAAAACAAATAAAAAACAAAACAATAACAAAAATAAAAAACAAAACAAAATCAAACAAACAAACAAACAAATAAATAAAACGTTATCAGGAGAGACCCACATGTCTCTGAGGATCCTTTGTGATGCCAGATGGAGAAAACAGGTCTTATCCAGGGATTTCACCCTTTGGCTGAATATACCCTGTGTATGCTGTCATGGAGTACCAGGCACCATTGATTAGAAGGGAGGTCTCAGGAGGTGGAAATGAGCTACCATCTTTAAGACAAATGATTTCCAGTTTCTAGGTTGATAAGCATTTGCAGACTTGAAAAAACATGAACAAATGTGTAACATGAAAGTACTGGAAATGGCACTACTAATTTCAACTGTAATATTTTTTGTTATTTATTTATGTGCATAAAAATTAAAATGTGTGTACTTTTTCTGTATGTACATACCCACAACAGAACAGTCCATGCTGTCCTAATAGATCAGAAGAGAACATCCAGATTCCCTACAATCCCTGGTAAACTCCCACCTCCACCTTCCTAGTACTGAGCTTGATTACAAGAGTGTGCTAGGATGTGCAGGCCCTTTCTCCCTCACTTATGTGCTTGGATGCCCAGCCCCTTTTTCTCCCTTATGTGCTAGAGTGCTCAGGACCTCTCTCTCACCTATGTGCTATGCCCTCTCTCACTTCTGTGCTAGTCTGCTCATGCCCTCTCTCTCACTTATGCCTCTATAGCCTACAGAGGCTAAAAGAGAGCAGTGATTCTCTAAAACTGTAGCTGTGCATAAATTGTAAGCCACTATGTGGGTGCATTGTGCCAGGTCCTCTTCATAGAACAGGTGCTTTTTGTTTGTTTGTTTGTTTGTTTGTTTATTTTTTGAGAGAGGGTTTCTCTGTGTAGACCTGGCTGTCTTGGAACACACTCTGTATACCAAGCTGGTCTCAGACTCAGACATTCTTGGCCTCTGCCAACCAAGTGATACGATTAAAGACATAAAGCACCACTGCCCAAACAACAGTTGCTCTTATCAGCTACTTTTCCACTTTTCAACTAATCTAGTGTGTACTTCATGTATCTTTAGGGCATTTCTCCCATTTACTTTCAAGGTGGAGGGTGTTTCCACCAGAACAGGGACCCAAAGTGGGATCCGTGGCACCATGGCATGGGTGTTTATTGTTACATGCCAACATTGAGAAATCCATCAAGAATCATTGGAACAGACTTCAAATGAATCACGTGAAAGAATATAAACAAGAAAGGGGGTAAACACAGACTGGGTGAGATGTATAATTAATCTGGTTTACCAAAATTTTATTGAACCCAGTGATCTCTACTCTGATATTAGTATGTCCATAAGAGTCCTGGGAGGCATCATGTATTCCCCAGTGCTGAGCAAATCTTGAGATGACAGTAAAAGAAGCCTTTACAACTGCTCCTCCCTGGATAAAAATCAAAGGATTGAAATCTGTACAATTGCCATTGACTCCTCAAAGCACCCACTTGTGAAAGGAATGCATTCTAAAGTCCTGAATGAAAAATCTCTTTTTCATAAAAAATTCATTCTTTGGGTCATCTGTCATGTTGGAAGAAAAGGAAAATGTTTTACTCTGATCTGCCGAACAAGTGATGGAGGATCGACAATCAGACCAAGGCAGGATCAGACCTTCATCTTCCAAGACACAATGAGGGGCTATTTTTGGTTGGTGGGGACGTTCTTTGTCTGAAAAGTTGGGTGGTACAAATGTACCATTAACCCAAATTGCATCCTGCCAAAAGGTCCGATTTGTAAAGGTTATATCTACATTAGAAGTATCTTAGGTTGTGCTCACCCAACCTCCTCGGTGCTCATTAAACCTCCCTAAAGCTCAGGCTGGGAGGTTGATACAATGTCCTTGTCCATTAATTTGAAAACATAAAAAACCCTGTTCTAGTAAGGAGTGATTTTCTCCTAATGATAATAACGAGTTGGATCATAGGGTAAATATGGCAAATCTACTGTTTTATTAGTAGTAAAGAATTTTGGAAAAACTATAGTATCATGGCGAACTGACATTGGTTTAGGGAAAGTCGAGAGAATAGCACATATCTGTTCACCCATTATACTAGGAACCTGAGACAAGTTCAGCATTGTCAGGATCAGGAACAGTCCTCAGGAGGTCAGCATTTTTGCAACATCCTTGATGAATATCCTGCTGGTGAGTCAATCCGGCAGCAAAAATGGGTTGTCTTCACTCTGTGGAAAAACACAAACAGCTCCCCGGGATCTGATTAAGATAGGATCCGGGCCTTTCCAGAGACTAGTTAAAACATCCTTCCGTTTGACCATTTCTTTTGGTCTATCAGGGTCTGAGCTATGTCGCTCAGCTGCAGAACGTCCCTGCTCGTCAAGATTCAAAAAATTAAGTGTAAAGAGTGACATAGATACTGCTACTCTTGGCACTGAGGGCAGAGTCTCATCAACTCCCCCTTTTTGTTTTATAAGATAAGACTTGAGTGTGTGGTGGGCACATTCCACAATGCCTTGTCCTTGAGGATTATAAGGAAGGCCAGTCAAGTGAGTGACATCCATTTAATGACAAAATTGTTGAAATTTAGTAGAAGTATATGCTACTCCATTAACCGTTTTAAGAATTGTGGCCTTGCCCCAGCACTCCACACTTCTAGGCAGTGCTGTATAACATGAGAGGCTTTTTCCCCTATTAAAGGTGTGGCAAACATTACAGCATTGCAGGTGTCAAAGGAAACATGTAAGTACTGATTTCTCCCAAAGGAGGAAATATGAGTGTCATCCATTTGCCAGACTTGTAATGGCCTGATGCCTCGAGGGTTTACCCCTACATGAGGTGTAGGCAAAAATTGACAACTACCTATGCACATAAGGCAGAGGTTCACTAGGACACTGAAGCCAACAATCCCGAGGCCGAGCAGCAAGCTGGCTTTCACCAGTCGTTGTTGGACTTTTTCTGCACTGAGTAGCTTGCATTTTATCTTGCAGGTACCTTTCTTCCTTATAATGAACTGCTTCCTCCTCCAAGTCCGTTTCTTCAGAGGAGCTAAGCCCTTCTTCAGATTCTGAGCTACTAAGAGCTAGCTGCTTAAACTCATCTAGTGGCACGTAGAGGCTCCTTTCCTTATGTGACTCTCCATCTGGATCTCCCTTCTTCTCTCCCTTTCCATCCCTTTTCTAATCTCTCCCAAGGCATTCTTTTCTTTTTATATCTTTTGCTCGGGATCAAGGCCCATGAAAAGGCCTAAATGACCCTAAGCAAGCATACCATGGTGCCACATGGTCTATCTCCCTGACAAATCCCTCTAAGGTATTAGTGGCACATTTTAGGCCACACTGCTTCAGGACCGAGTGTAAGGCCACTATTATAGAATGCGAGATTCTCATACTGCCGCTGTACAGGCCTGACTGTGACTGAAAATGGACGCTGTCCAGGCACTGTCCAGTCCTGACCGTGACTGAAACTGGTGGCTGTCCAGGCGCTATCCAGGCCTGACCGTGACTAAGAACCAGTCAGCAGTGGAAGCAGTGGAAGAAAAACGAAACTGAAAGGAAAAGTGCAATCGCTGTGCAAACAATCAAAAGGGTGTCTAACTCTGGAGAAATTTCAAAACTGTATGTACCTTACAGAGCCTTTCATCCCGCAGTTCTGATTCCGCCCCGCGAACAAGGGATCTTCCTTGCACTGGTGTGATGGTATAAAGTTCCCGGGTTCCTCGGTGCCACTTATTGCATCCCACTCGACCGGCAAGAAAGAAGTAACAAACCGGAATCTTCTGTGGCAAAAGATTTATTGCTTACTTATCAGGAAGACCATGATCTGGGAAAATGGCGCCAACAGCATGACGTTTCAGCACCTGATGTGACGTGACAGCTCCTGATTCGTTGCTTGCCCATCACCCCACTATTATGCCCCGAGAATGGGCAGTGACTAGGAGTGAGTTCACTCTTGCACCTGCGTACAAGGCTTGTTTACTAGTTAGGCACAGGGGAGGCCAGCACCATCTTATAATGGCGATTGCTCGTGGCATGCACGGCTCTTCTCAGTGATTGCTTGCGGCATGCACACGATTGCTCAGGGCATGGCACTACACAGCCGTCTATATAAAAATGAAAATGTAATTAAGGATAAAAGTGATACAGGAGAAATGGGTAACAATTCAAGGAGGAGAAGATAGGGATGAATTTGCTAAAACTCATTTATGTGTATGTAGAAAGTTCTTACCCAACAAATTTAAAACAAAGTAAGTAAGTAAGTAAGTAAGTAAGTAAGTAAGTAAGTAAGTAAGTAAGTAAGTAAGTAAGTAAGTAAGTAGGTAAGTAAGTAAGTAAATAAATAGACAAATATATATGTATGCACGTGCATATCCGATTGGTGTGTGTGTGTGTGTGTGTGTGTGTGTGTGTGTGTGTGTGTGTGTGTGTGTGTGTATGTTCATATAAGCTTGTAGGTATGTCGCACCTGTGACTAGAGGAATGCAATCATGCAGTATCTTTCTTTATGTCCTATGACGCAATGTGTTGATTAGAATATCTTTTGCCCATAGTATGTGGCATTATTACAAGGTGTTGGCTTGTTAGAGGAAGTGTATCATTGTGTAGGCTTGCTTTTGTGTAGTGCTCAATCTCTGCTAAGAGACAAAAATCAATCCTCTTCCTTGCTACCTGTGGCCACAAGCTTCCTTCTGGTAGCCTTCAGACTAAGATATAGACTACTTAGTTCCTTCCCCAGCACCTCCTCTACCGGGGTGCTGCCATGCTTCCTACAAAGATAATAATGTACTGACCCTCTGAAACTGTAAGACAACATCATTTAAATTTTCCTTATAAGAGTTGCCTGAGTCATGATGTCTCCTCACATCAATGAAACCCTATGGAACATAGGCAGTATGTTAGACTGATTTTTAATGCTTACAAGATAATTGCAACCAGCCTGCAAGCACAAAGTAAAGATGATGAATGAGTTGCTGTATTTTTTGCTCCATCTACCCAAGGGACTTCAGACACTCCCAGATATGCTGGATTGCACCTGAATCTTACTACATCACTAGAGGTGTCCCCATCATCTTTGAGATCTGAGCAAGGAACTGTGGGACCTTTCTCATCTAAAGCAACTAAATCTAAGGAAACAACTGTAGGGTTTTCTGCATCTGCTCAGGGTACTAGGGGGTATTCCTTATCTGCACAAGCCACAGTAGGAAAGCCAATGTCTGCAAAGCAGTCTGTGGGAACTTTGCCTCCCACTCCAGGACCTTTAGGGTCCACCCAAATCACTCGGATCTGATCAGAAGCCTCTGGGAATTTCTTCCTCTTCACCAGGAACTCTAGGCTCTTCTTCTTCCATAGAGCCTTCTGGACATTGCCTTTCTGACCAAGCGTCTTTAAATCTGTCCACAACTAGGCAAGGGAGTGTACAAACTGTGCCGTCTTCTCCAAAGACTGTGCAACATCCAACTTATTGCCAGAAATGTATGAGATTTTCTCCCCTTTCTGAACCTTCTGGACAAAGATCCCCAGCTTTCTCAAGGGATATTGGGCCGTTACTACCTAGCCAGAAATCTCAAAAATCCTTTTCATATTCACCAGCAGATGGGAAACACTCACCATCTGTACTAGGATCTCAGGAGCATTCTCTATCTAGTAAAAACTCTCAAGGATATGTGCTATCCTCTCAAAAGTGTAAGGACTATTCCACAGCTGCAGAGGGGATTTTGCCTGTGCAAAGTTCTTTGTCATCCACACGAATGAATCTAGAACCTTCCGTAGATTCCACAGGGATATTGGTCATGGGAAAATGTAAACACACAGAGACTACCTCGGGCCCTTTGCCTCTAGTGAGGGAGAATACTGAATCTTCTACATATTCTTTTCCTACTCTTGGACCTTTGCCACCATCACCTCGAGAACCTGGTACACATTCATCTTTTACTCAAGGAGGTGCAGAAACATTCCCATCTAGTCCCGGGAACCTAGCACATTTGCAATCATCCCAGGGGCCTCTGACACATTCCATCTCAGCCCAGGCAATGACTCATATCTCTGGATCTGCTGAAGGGGCTCTACTGCATTCAGCTCCTTCCCCAGCAGTTTCAGAAACAAATGAATATTCTCCTTCTACCTGAGGGACTTCAGACACTTCCAGATGTGCTGAACTGCACCTGGATCATACTACATTATTACAGGTGTCACCATCATCTTTGAGATCTGAGCAAGGATCTCTGGGACCTTGCATACCTGAAGGGACTAAATCTAAGGAAACAACTGTAGGGTTTTATGCATCTGCTCAGGGCACTAGGGGTCATTCCTTATTGGCACAAGCCAAAACAGGAAAGTCCATGTCTGCAAGGTAGACAGTGGGAACTTTGCCTCCCACTCCAGGACCTTTAGGGTCCACCCAAATCACTCGGGTGGTCTCAGAGTCTTTTCCATCTGATCAGAAGCCTCTGGGAATTTCTTCCTCTTTACCAGGAACTCTAAGCTCTTCATCTTCCATAGAGGCTTCTGGAAATTCCCTTTCTGACCAAGGGTCTCTAAAACTGTCCACAACTAAGCAAGGGAGTGTAAAAACTGTGCCATTTTCTCCAAAGACTGTGCAACATCCAACTTATTGCCAGAAAGGTATGAGATTTTCTCCCCCTTCTGAACATTCTAGACAAAGATCCCAACTTTCCTCAAGGGACTTTGGGACATTACTACCTAGCCAGAAATCTCAAAAATCCATTCCATATTCACCAGCATATGTAACACATTCACCATCTGTACTAGGTTCTCAGGAGCATCCTCTATGTAGTAAAGACTCTCAAGGATATGTGCTAACCTCTCAAAAGTGTAAGGACTTTTCCACAGCTGAAGAGGGGACTTTTTCTGTGCTAAGTTCTTTGTCATCCACCCGAAGGAAAATAGAACCTTCGGCAGATTCCTCAGGGATATTGGGCTTGGGGCAATGTAATCACACAGAGACTACCTCGGGCCCTTTGCCTCTAGTGAGGGAGAATACAGAATCTTCTACATCTGCTTTGTCTACTCTAGGACCTTTGCCACCATCACCTCGAGAACCTGGTACACATTCATCTTTTACTCAAGGAGGTGCAGAAACATTCCCATCTGGTCCTGGGACCCTAGCACATTTGCAGTCAGCCCAGCGGCCTCTGACACTTTCAAGCTCAGCAAAGGCAATGACCCATATTCTGGATATGCTGAAGGGGCTCTACTGCATTCAACTCCTTCCCCAACAGTTTCAGAAACAAATGAATGTTCTCCATCTACCCAAGGGACTTCAGACACTTTCAGATGTGCTGGACTGCTCCTGGATCTTACTACATCACTACAGTTGTCACCATCATCTTTGAGATCTGAGCAAGGAACTCTAGGACTTTTTTCAACTGAAAAATGCCATCTAGACGTGAATAAATCTAAAGAAACAACTCTAGGGTCTTCCACATCTGCTCAGGGTACTGAGGGGATTTTTTTATCTGCAGAAACCACAGTAGGAAAGTCCCTGTCTGCAAAGGAGACTATGGGAGCTTTGCTTCCCACTCCAGGACATCTGGGGTCTACCCAAAATACTCAGGTGCGACCAGAATCTGTGTCATCTGAGCAGATGTCTCTGGGAATTTGTTTATCTTCACAAGGAACCCTAGGTTCTTCATCTTTCCAAGAGGCTTTCGGACATTTCTGTTTTTCCCAAGGGTATCTAAAAGCCCAATTTTAAACAGGGGAATACACAAAGTGTTTCATTTGCTCAAGATACTTTGCATCCTCCAACTTCTTGTCAGACAGAAGTAGGATTTTCTCCAACTGCCCATCATTTTGCACAAAGATCCCCAGGTTTCCCAAGGGACACTCGAACTTTCCTACCTAGCCAGAAATCTCAAGAAACCTTTTATCCTACACCATCAGTACTGGGTGTTCAGGAGCATCTTGTATCTACTCCAGAGGTTCTAGAAGCTTTGTCATCTTTTCAAAAGCACAAGAAATTTTCCAGGGCACAAGAGGGAACTTTGCTCATGCAAAGTTCTTTTTTCCCCAAACAAAGAAATCGAGAAAATTCAACAGATGCCACAGGGATATTTGCACAATATGAAGAGTCACACAGTGCTTTAGGCCTTTTTCCACAAGTGAGGCAGGCTGTAGCATCTTCTCAGTCTACTTCAGCAAATCTAGGAACATTGCCACCATCATTGCCAACACCTGGTAGACATTCCTGTTCTGACCAAGGAGGTGCAAAGACTTTCCCATTTGGTCAAGGGTATCTAGCACTTTTGCAATCTGCCCAGGGGCCTCTGAAACTTTCTATCTCAGCCCAGGCAATGATGAATACATCACAATGCTATGAATGTTCTCATAATCCTCTGGGTCTTTCATCCTCAGAACAAAGGACTCCAGGATCTTCTGATTCTGCTCAAGGAGGTGTGAGTCCCAGTCTCTGCACAAGGGGACCATACATCTGTCCACATGTCCACAAAGGTCTACCCAACATTCTACATCTTCCAAAAGGTTTTCAAGTCCTTCTTTACATACACAAGGTATAGGAACTCACTCCACATCTACACACTACACAGTAGCAGACTCACCATCTTTACCAGTGTGTCAGGGATATAACCACCCTGCTCAAAATACAGCAAGGATTTTGAGATCTGACCAGGGATCTCTGAGGATTTCAGCAAATACACAGGCTCTGTAGAAACATTGCTGCCTCCCCAGGGGCCTCTAGGATATTCATCATTTGCATGAGGAGCACAAAAATTTTCAACAGCTACCCCAGGACATGTGATATCTAATGACTCACCTCTGGAACTTGCAATTTCTGCACAACTTAGTTCCTCACTTTCTTCCCTAAGCCTTTTGGATCTTCCCTTTCCACAGAAGAGCCTTTAGACCTCTCTAAACCTACAGAGGGACCTTTAACTTCATTCCAGGGACCAAATGAGTCTTTGAATTCTCTACAAGGGGTTCAACAAACAGATCCATCTACTTCAGATCCTTCAGGATCTATGCATTCTTCCAAAGGACCCATGGTAATTTCTTTATCTGATCGAGGAACACTAGGATCTATATCATCTGCCCTAGAGCCTTTGACATTGTCCCTATCTGCTCAAGGGAATCCAGGACATTTGTTATCTGTTCAAGAAGCTGGAGGCCCTTGGCTGTCTTTATAGGGGAACCTGGAAGGTTGTACCTGTACACATGGCAATCCAGGAATATCCAATGCTTCATCACGAGCTTTGGAAATTTCAGCATCTACCATAGTGAGTCCAGGACCTTCTCCATCTGTCCAATTGGATTTGAAAGAGTAACATTCTGTCTTAATGTCTTGGAGACCTTCCATGTCTGCCCAAGGTGTACTAGAAACATCAATATCTTCCCAAGGGCTTACAGAACCTTCCTTGTTACCTCAAGAGCCTCCAGGACACTGGTTGGAAAAGGAGGCTTTAGGATATTTACCATCCAATCCTGAAGATCTTGGACTTTCTGATTCTTCCCAGGACACACTAGAAATATGGGCATGTATGCAAAATAGTACAGAAATACCATCTGTCACCCAAGAGGTCATAGAATCTTTGTCAGCCACACAAGATTCTCCCAAATTACCAGTTCCTTCACCACTTAGTCCAGAGACAGAAGAACCTCTGACATATACACAATCCATTTCTAAGAGTTCAAAATCTGTGCCAGGGACTCCAGAAGCTTTGGCATCTGTGTTAGGGTCTCTGTGTCTTTTGAAACCCAATGAAGGTGCTCTGGGCCCTTTAGTATCTGAACAAGGGATCCTGAGAACACCAGCATTTCCCCAGGAAAGTCTAGAACTTTCTCAACCTGCCCAGGGGCCTCTAAAACCTGTGACATCTCACCAAGAAACCATGGATACTTCCTTTTCAACAGAGTTTCAGGGACAGTCCCTTTGTGCAGAAGGGGACATTATGCCTACCCCTCCTCATGAAGATGGATGGAGAAATTTCTCTTATCTCAAAAAGAACCCTAGACGTTTGAAATCTAACCAAAGGATATTGAAACATGTCCCAATTCCTGAAAGGGATATCAGATACTGCCTTTCAGAACTTGATGCCTTAAAATGTATCTCTTCTGCCGTAAGTAGCCTCACATCTTCCAAGTATGCAGAAAAGGAATCCAGTCCTACCTCTACTCCTCAAAGGAGCATCTCCCCCTTAAAATCATCTCAATTGAGTTTCAGATCTAGTATTCTTTGTAAAAAAGGTCTCAGTCATTCTCCTCCTCCAGGAGATTGCCCCACACCTTCTAAATTGAGGAAAACAAGACCAAGCCCTTCCTCTGTAGATCAAGAGGGCCTGAAATATGTGCGCTCAAAACATGCGGGTTGGAAACACTGCCATTCTTCCAAAATTTGGGTAAGAGTTTGCAAATTTAAGAAAGAGTTGTAAAGCTTAAAACTATGACTAACAAACTTTGCCACATCTGATTCTGCTAAAGGAGCCTGCAGATGCTCACCATCTCATGAGGTGGGCCTCAGAAGTCCCCTACCAAGCCAAGGCATTCACAGACCATCTAAGTCTACTGAAACCCCATCAGAAAAAGCCCCTTCAGACCAATGGGACACCAAAGCTTCCAATTCAGAGCATAAGGTTGACAAGCCATCCTCCATCCTTACAGAAGAGTGCATGCGAACCACTCTTTCTCATGAAGACAGCCTCAGGCATCCCACCTTCCTCATGAGATTCCCAGACACGCTACTTCTACCAAGAGAAAACAGAGGAAAGCCTCTGTTACCCAAGGAGCCCTGCAAGCTTCCCCTACAGATCAAGAATGCATTGATTCATCTCCAGATGGAGACAGTCCCCATAGAGGTGTGCAACACTCATCATCACCCCAAGAGGATATCAGCCATTCTTTTTCTACTAAGGAGGACTCAAAACATATTCCTAATGTCCAAGAGGGAGAGAAAACTTCCAGAAGTGCCAAACAGGAGCCCATAGCTTTTGTGCCTATCCTATGGGCATTCATACCACCAAAAGGGAGTACCACATTCCCTTTTGGAACATTCCCTGTTATGCAAAGATATGACAAACATACAATATCTCAAGCAGAGGATGTGGTACCTGCTCTCTCCTGTCCTCGGAGAGACCCATCATTACAATATAAATTTGGGTTCCCCCTTTGTGACCATTCTGTCCTAGGAGGCCACAAATATACACATCATTTGAAAATCAATCTCAACAGGATCGCACTGCAAAAGGGGAGTTGTAGTTCTTTCCTCTTCCCTAAAGGATGTGTCGGACCTTCTGAATCAGACCAATGTGGACTCAGACTTTCCAGTTCTCACCAAAGGGACACTGGCTTTGTGATCCCTGTTTCAGAAAGGCTCAGAATGCTTCAGGCTGAAATAGGTGGCCCCTCAAATGCTCCATCTAAGAAACTGGGCCTCACCGGTACTTTTTATGACAAAAGAGATATCGAAAATGCTCTAGGAGGCTTACGACTTACTCCTTGCTTCTGACTTCCTCCTTCTGCCCAGGGACTCACCAGAGCTTCCCAGCCTGCCAAACGGAACCTGTAAGGCAGTCCATCTCAAGAGGGTGGCCTGGGCCCTACTCTCTCTTACTCTGGCATTTTCAGTTCTTTTTTGATACAGAAGCTGCCCTCATATTTTCCCTTTCTATGCCCCTTATGAACAACATGAATTTAGAACTTTTTCTTTTCATCAACTGTCTATCAAACTTACAATTTCCACTCCTAGCTGCCTCAGATGCACATTGAAGCCTCATCTATGCCCCTGTGACTAAAAGCAGGACAAGAATCCCCTTTCTGATTAAGATTAGATCACAATTGTATCCAGAAGAATGTGCTATATAATTTTCACCTCATGGAGAGTATTATGTGATTCTTCTGAACATTGAGGACCTAGACCTACCTACTAGATCTGATCTAGTCCATGAAAATTCCACTCCCTTGATCTAAGGTGCACCAAGTGCTTCTTATTCTGATCCTCTGACCTAATTACCCCTGTCCAAGGATCAGGACCCGGGTTCCTGAAGTCTCAGAGCTTAAGAGTAGCCAGCACGTTAATGAACCCAAGACATAGACATTAAGCTGACCAGCAAAAATGAGAAAGCCTTGCCATTTTTAGAAGTAGGCAGCAGAATTATCAGGAGAACTAGCTGGGAAATGTCTCCTAGCACACTGGAGATTGATTAAGCTGTTGCATGGCCTGCATGATTTGCGTGTTCTAGGTTCCCAGGACGTCTCAATCATGAAATATTCAGGCCTTCTCTCCTCTCCATATCGACCCTTGATCTTGTACAGATACAATAGTCTTTGGCCTTTCTACTTTCCCCAACATGGTGTAAACCTTTCTGCCTCTAAAGGATGGCATCCTTTATAGATTGTTTGTGGATACATCAACATTATCACTCTGTCACTGGGTCCTCCAAGTCCTGTTTCTGACACAAAAACCTCAGAATTATCCCTTCAGCACCAAAAAGACTCACACTGTCCCCCCATTCTTGAAGTGGAGCTTAAATCACTCTCAGTGGCTCAAAGAGTCATCAGGTACACTTTGTCTAAATTAGGAATTCAAAAACACTCCAGGCATTCTTCTCTGGTAAGGTTCAGACCTACAGCTTAAGAACCACAGATCTTCTAAACTACTGTATGGACCAAGGGAACTTCTGATATGCCCATTCTGAACCAGGGATCCTCAGATCATCCCCAATAGCCTAAGTGATCTTCATCTTACCTGTCTAGAACCAATGTGCTGGGGCTGGAGAGATGGCTCAGCAGTTAAAAGCACTGACTTCTCTTCCACAGGTCCTGAGTTCAATTCTCAGCAATCACTTGTTGTACCACAACCATCTGTCATGGGACCTGATGCCACCTTATGGTGTGTCTGAAGACAATGACAGTATACCCACATACATGAAATAGAACCTATGTGACTCACAACTTACACCAATAACTCAAGGGGGATTCAGATGTAACCCCCGAAATCAAATATGTTAGAAACTCCCTAGTATTGAAGGCAGCATTATCATATGAGAAACAGAAACCTCAAAATTTCGTTAATTTCCCTCAGAATTACCACTTCAGAACAAAGGTGTCACATAGGTCCTCAATAACTGAAGATGCCCTGATACATATGACATGATAAGCAAAGGACTTATCAACAGACCCCAACAACATTTTAAGAAAGCCACAAAGTTGGCTCTTTTACTATCAGCATTCAATAGCATTGATGAAGTTACAATGGGGACTCAGATGTACCCTTCTAGACCCAGGATAATTTATACCTCCAGCATAAATATCAACTCCATCACGTAAGGCCCCCTCGATGTAAAGTATCCCATAACTTCAAGGGGGCTGACACCCAGTTGGTTTATCTTTTGAAGAGCACCTAAACCTTGCTTCCTTTAACCATAGTATCCCCTGACATTATGTGTATGCCAAAGGGGTCAGCTGACCTTGAGTAAAACGCTTTATTCTTCCTCCTTCTGCACTGGAAGGGTCTGAGACATGCCTCTCTGATGAAGCAAGGTATAGAACTGACCTTGTGAGTGAGAAGTTTTTCTCAAATATTCAGGCTCAGCTCTAGTGTGCTTCAGGCTGAATCCTTGGTACCAAGAATACGCAAGAGCTTCAGTCTTTGTTCATGGTGGAATCAGGTCTACCACTCAACTAAGAGCTTCTCCCTCAGACATTATTGGTTAGGGAATACACTTTTGACCACCAAAAACAAACAAACAAACAAAACAAACCTCACAGAACTCCAGAGTCAAGTCCCATGGCCAATGTATAAAAACCTCAGCCTGGATCCAAGGCTCTCTTTAAGCTGGTCATCAGAAAGGTAACTGTACACTACACCCACACCTGTGTGCTTTGTTGTAAGTTTAATAGGCAACAAATCCAGGGACTTTGAACCAACTTGTCAGAAGAAACCTCAGATTGCTGTCAAATCTTCATGTAGTCCTAAGAGATAAGAATTTTTTAGAGTTCTCTGAAGATGTGGAGGCCTGGAGTGCCTGGAACAAACTCCTCTACAGAAGGTGAACAGGGCAACTCCCCTACTGTCCAACAGGGTTGAGGGACTTTCTACTTTCCAAACCTATAGTATTTTCCTTCCTGTGATGATCAAGGTCATAAAATGTACACCTTTGATGCAATGGGCAATCATAAAAATCCCTTCCGTTCAGGAACCCATGGGATATTTTACCTCTGACCAAGGAGAATTGCTCCCTCTGCTCAAAGTTCACAGAAATCAAGAGGAGGAGGCCAATCCTGGAACCTTATGCCACTTTCTTGAGTATAGTCACATGACATTGTGTGAAATCATCATTATAACTCAGTTCTGGTTGGTTGAACATAATTCTTAGGAGGCAATCATGCTGAGGATACAATCCGAAGCTTTTCATGAATCATGGTATCTATATTTGGTGCCTTGCTAATTCAGCTAAGGATATGGATACCCCAGGCTGTGAAGAACTGTCAGAAGTTGTGGCAATGCTAGGACCTCATGAGCTAAGGTAAGCAATTTAATTTTTGCTCAAAATATTATGGGGAATTTTATACTCTGATCATCTCTCCTGTTACAAGGATATCAGCAACTCCTTTCTCCCCAGGGCTACTCACTCCTTCTACCTTTACTTAAGGAGGCATCACATATTCCCACTGAAGCAAAGGTAGCCTCAGATCATACCAGTTTGTCCAAAGCAGGCTTGGACATACATTTAGGTTGAGGAATCCCACAGAGCTTGCTGATATTATGGACTGAACCTTAGATGTTTTTCCTAATGTTTCTGAGACTTTTCCTTCAGTTCAAGGTAAACTCTAGATTCAAAAAGGTTTCAATGAAGAATCTTTGACATAGATACTCTGTCAAGGAAGAATCTTTGATTTTATCTTTGAATTAGGGAAATATAGACTCACCCTTAAATTTGACCGGGGATTAATACAAATTCTGCTGCTTATGGAGCCTACAGAAAAGCCACTGACATGAAAAACTCAAGCCAATGTTCTTTTTTTTTTTCCTCAAGGAAACTTTAAATCAACTTCTCTTGACTATGCTTACCTCAGAAAATCCACTTTTATCCATAGAACCATGAGGTCTATTCCTCTAGGAGGTCCTAAAGTTTCCCTTCAGACCTGGATGGCCAGGCATGCTCAAATAAAAGAAGGGATGCCAAACACTCTGAAATGATGTCCTGGGACATGACAGTAATTATATGAACTCTAATCTAATTTTTAATTTTAAGCCTGTCACTTGAAATGGATCAATTCCATTTTGGTGCCTATGCCTGGGATGCTGCTGTACAGCTTATGGAGAACATAGAGCTAGAGTTTACCAAACAATTTGAAAGAAAACTGCTCTGATTGTTGGCAAGCAAAACTCAAAGTCTCAGAACACATGGGTATTCTGGACTATGAGGACATTTGCACTTGATAAGTTATTTTTGACATCTTCCAATTCCCAAGGTAAACTTTTGTCTGAGGGATTCTGTGACCTTCCTTCTCTTCCTTATCCACCCAACACGTTCTCTTTCTCATAAATGTCATTCAAATATATGAAGTATATATGTGAATGTATACTTCAAAGTAGTTTTATACCTAGCTGGTCAGCCATATTTCCAAAAGTGACTCCTTCTGTAAACAATGTACCCTAGACCATTCTGGTTTGAGGTCCCATAGTCCAAGTTACAAATCAGAGCAAAGTACCTGTGCCATCTGCCTTTAGGCAAGTCAATAGAAATGTAATAACTTCATTAATTCTGCCTAGACCTGGATAGATGAATAAAGTCAAAGAAGTATACTAGCCAGCAACAGTCATTGAAAGCCTTTGGAAGAAAAAAAAATATATATTGCTGCCATGTCTCTCATGAATGAACACAAACTATGAAAATAAAAACACTGAATAAGAATTGGAAACTTATGATCATGCCTGGAAACATTCTCCACTCTATAAGGTACCAGGGACCTTTACCTTTGACAGAGGTGTATATGGCAATTTCACATTCTGCCTCAAGAGGAGTCTACCCTCCTCTTTCAGGAGGGCCTTCGAGATTTCCTTTTTTACATGGGGCCCACATTTCCCCATGGTAACTCATTTTTTTCTCACTACACTGAATAGAATGTCAGAACTCTCCTAGGGCTAACATTGCCTTAGACCCTATTGGTCAAATGTCGCCTAAAACATGTATTATGCCTTATAAGGAATATTCCTAATCCTACCAAGTAGCTTTGAATCATTTTTCCTTAAAGGGATGTCAGACCATAAGAGACTTATACCACTCATTCTACATAAAAGAGAATCTAACATTCCCTGTCTTCCCAGTAGGAATCTGGGCCTATTGTCTACTTCAATTCACCAAGTGGATTTTAGAACTTCAGTTTCTACAAAGGGGGTCCTGGGAAATCAAAGACTATTGAAAGGGCTCTCAGAACTAGCTCCTGTGTCAAAGGGGCATTTCATACACCTACTCTCTGTACTAGGACACTTCAGGTCCATCTGTGCAATTATTGAACCACCAGAGTTTCTCTTCTGGCTGTGCCTCGCAAATACCCCTATTAACTAAGTTTGCTTTAAACATATCCATACAATACATACACGACCAATGACACCTCACATTTTCTATCCTTTTAGATCATAGGACAGAAAATAGAAATCTGAAATTGGCTCTCATATCCTGTGCCTCAAAAATGGTCATCAAAATGCACCATTCCTATCTCTTATTCACAGATGTGTGCAGCTGAACACAGCCTCGAGGAAACATCAATGCTTGCATAACTACTTATGCTGGGAGATTGTTGTGACCACTGACTGGACTCTCAAAGATGTTACACAGGGTATGCATATGGGGGAAATACTTGGAAGCTAGTGAGGCAGAGTCTGAACATTCCTCCAGTACCCAATGAAGCCTAGAAACTTACCCTGTTGACCATGGGTGAACTGGATATTTCTGACCTGCAAAATATGACTGGGGACCTCTACTTTAGGAACTAAGACATTCACGATTTCTTCTCTGTTGAAGGTGGTCTTGGAACTTACCATTCTGAGAAGAGGTTCTCATAACTCCTATGTTCCACAGATTCCTCTCACACTCCTTGTTTTTTGAAGTAGCCAAGAGAACTAACCTGGGTGAGGCTGAGTGAGGTTCAGTCTTTTCCTTCCCTCAAAATATGGCCTTGGATCTTGTCCATTTCTGCAAGGGAGGGGGGCATTAACCACTGTGTTTGACCAAAGGAAGGTCACACTATTCTTTATTCCTAAAATGCCATTAGATATGCTCTTTTGAATAATAATGCATGGTGCCTTGTATCCTCAAGCATTCACTTATGACTTTGAACTATATCAAATGTATATTCTCTAATAAATAAGATTCAAGCCTTTCCCTTTTATAAGGATGACAGGGGAAATATATTGTTTTTCTCTGGTTTGTGGTTCCAGGTCATATACATATATATATATAAGTATTGACTGGATCCTATGTTATGCTTTGCAATCCAATTGAATTGTTGTTGCCTATATATGTACATATTAAGACAAACTGAAGGTGGCAACCTAGCCAGGGACAGACATCCAGGCTGTTTGAAAAGGCTTGGAATGTTATCTGAACTCCCCCAGACTAAACACAGGATGTGGAACTTTTACCAACTAAGGAAGATTTGGAAGCTGAAGAGCAGTGGAGGGACTTCCTTTACTGATCAAGGTAAAAGGGACATTCATACATAACAGGATGTTGCATGGCACTTACCCCCTCTCCAAGGTTTTTCTAATGCATGCCATTGTACCAACCAGGTCTCATTATTTTCTCTTACTCCTAAGTGCCCAGTACTTCCTCTCTTCCCAAGTTACCTCAGTTCTTTGTTTTGTTTTGTTTTTCACTGAAGAGAATGTCAGACATTCCTCCTATGACTAAGCCTCCTGCAGACCTTCTCTATTTGCCCAAGATTGTCTAAAGTACTCATTTAGTAGAAATACGCTCAAACTTTCAGTTTCGTTGAATGTGGGACTCAGTCATTTCTCTTGTGACAAAAGATGTCCCAAACCACTGCCTGCCAAAAACAAAAGTGGATGCTCACAGTCATCCATTGGACAGAGCATAAGGTCCTCAATGAAGGAGCCAGAGAAATACCCAGGGACATGAAGGGGACTGAAGCCCCATAGAAGGAACATCAATATGAACTAACTAGTACCCCTCCCCCAGAGCTCCTTGGAAATATGCCACCAATCAAAGAAAACACATGGTGGAACTTGTGGCTCTAACCACAAGTGTAGCATAGGATGGCCTAGGAGTTCATCAATGGGAAGAGAGGACCTTGGTCCTGTGAAGGCTCTATTCCCCATTATAGGCAAATGCCAGGGCCAGGAAGCAGGAGTAGGTAGGTTGGGGAGCGGGGTGAGGGAGAAGGCATAGGAAATTTTCAGAAGGCAATCTAGGAAAGTAGATAATATTTGAAATGTAATTAAAGAAAATATCTAATAAAAAAAAAGATGCCCCAGACTAAGTAAGCTTTATGCCATTCCCACAAAAAAAGTAGAATGATGTCCAATCACATGCAGTTCATTGTAGTACAAAAGGGGGCTATAATTACCTCCTTCAACCTCAAGGAACATAGACATCTAATTGCTTGCCAAGGGTGTATGTGTCATGGAGCAATGATGACAGAGACCTCAGGTTTGGATCCTATGGCCAAGAGGGTCTCATTTATTATACCTGTAGTCATAGGAGTTTCAGATATAGCCTCTTGGGATGCCCAAGAGTATTCTTTTCAAGGGCACCTTAAACTTGACTTAAACTCATATTACCTCAGTGCCACTCTCTATAGAAAGATTGCAAGGCAAACACAATTGCAACTTCTCAGTGGGCTCTCACATGTTTCTGAGTGTAGGGCAGAGGGCAGAACATAGAAAGAAAACTAATATGCATGTGATCTTCCTAGAGTTAGGTGTCAGAAATGGTGTGTTCCTGTCTCTCAGTTATAGATAGGTACAGACAAATACAACCTCAGGTCAGACAACCACTCTCCCTGTTGGAAGAGTGTGCTGATTGTTCCTTGTATTCTTCCCAACAGTATATACAATATATGGATAATGGAAGGTGGGGAGACTAGATGGAAGCAAACTATGCACTACCATTCTGTTCTCCCTCTACCCAAGATAAACTAGATTTTTCCCTTTTGCACAATGTGGTGACTTGATCCTGCTACTTGGTTAATCATGGCCTGAAACTAACTAACTTACTCTCTCTCTCTCTCTCTCTCTCTCTCTCTCTCTCTCTCTCTCTCTCTCTCTCTCTCTCTCTCTCTCCCTTTTTTCCTTCCTTTCTTTCTTTTTCTTTCGTTCTCTCTCTCTTTCTTACTTTCTTTCTTTCTTACTTTCTTCCCTCCCTCCTTCCTTTCTTTCTTTCTTTCTTTCTTTCTTTCTTTCTTTCTTTCTTTCTTTCTTTCTTTCTTTCTTTCTTTCTTTCTTTTTTTCTCTCTCTCTTGCTTTCTGTCTCTTTCTTTCTATCTCTCTCTCTCTCTACCTCCTTCATTCTCTTTCTCTCCTTCTTTCTTTCTCTTTCTTTCTTTCTCTTTCTTTCTTTCATTCTTTCTTTCTTCCTTCCTTCCTTTCTTCCCTCCTAAATTTCTTTCTCTTCTTTCCTTCTTCCTTCCTTCCTTCCTTCCTTCCTTCCTTCATTCCTTTGTTCCTTTCTTTTTTAAGTATTTATTTATTTATTATATATACAGTGTTCTCTATGCATGTGTGCCTGCACATTAGAAGATGGCACTGGATACCATTACAGATGTTTGTGAACTCAGGAGCCCTGGGAGAGCCGTCAGTGTTCTTAACCACTGAATCATCTCTCCAGCCCCAGGTTCTTTCTTTTTAAGCAAAATAGATCCGGAAGGTCATAGAAGTTGTAGGTATGAACACATGCTACTCAACCTGTTTTCAAGGTATCTCATACCATCACCTTTGGATGAAGGGTCATCAGAATTTCACTTGGGATAGGTGGCCTTCATGACCTACTGCTGTTACCAACAATACCCAAAACCTTCCATTTCTGCCCAAGGTCAGTTATAATTATGACTGTAGTTTACTATTGGAATCTCAGAATTTTCATTTTTCCCAAGGGTACCAAAATTCAGGTATCCTAAGAGCATCCTTACATACATATGAGCCTCAAATATAACACTCCAATCATGAGCTTTAGATCATTTCCCTCCAACGATGGTCTCTAGGAAATTATACTTCACTTAATTCTGCCCTGCATTAACAGAGCCTGAAACTTAGGTCATCTATCCTTCGTACCATCCTTCATGCAAACACCCATATAACTGATGATAA